>NC_068938.1:107025796-107340608 GCF_016801865.2 Culex pipiens pallens
AAATTCTAAAATTCTAAAATTCTAAAATTCTAAAATTCTAAAATTCTAAAATTCTAAAATTCTAAAATTCTAAAATTGTAAAATTGTAAAATTGTAAAATTGTAAAATTGTAAAATTGTAAAATTCTAAAATTCTAAAATTCTAAAATTCTAAAATTCTAAAATTCTAGAATTCTAAAATTCTAAAATTCTAAAATTCTTAATTTCTTAAACTCTAAAATTCTGAAATTCTAAAATTCTAAAATTCTTAAATTCCCAAATTCCCAAATTCTCAAATTCCCAAATTCTTAAATTTCTAAATTCATGAATGCCTAATTTCCCAAATTCCTATATTCCTAAATTCCTGAATTCCTAATTTCTGAAATTCCTGAATTTCCAAATTCCCAAATTCCCAATTTCCCAATTTCCCAATTTCTCAATTTCCCAATTTCCCAAATTCCTAAATTCCTAAATTCCCGAATTCCTGAATTCCCAAATTCCCAAATTTCCAAATTCCTAAATTCCCAGATTCCCAAATTCCCAAATTCCTGAATTCCCAAATTCCCAAATTCCCAAATTCCTAAATTCCCAAATTCCCAAATTCCTAAATTCCTAAATTCCTAAATTCCCAAATTCCCAAATTCCTTAATTCCTAAATTCTTATATTTCTAAATTCCTAAATTCCCAATTTCCAAAATTCCCAAATTCCAAAATTCCCAAATTCCCAAATTATTAAATTCCCAAATTCCCAAATTCCAAAATTCCAAAATTCCAAAATTCCAAAATTCCAAAATTTCAAAATTCCAAAATTCATAAATTCCCAAATTCCTAAATTCCTTAATTCCTAAATTCTTATATTTCTAAATTCCTAAATTCCTAAATTCCTAAATTCCTAAATTCCTAAATACCCAAATTCCCAAATTCCCAAATTCATAAATTCTCAAATTCATAATTTCCCAAATTCCCAAATTCCAAAATTCCAAAATTCCTAAATTCCTAAATTCCCAAATTCCTAAATTCCCAAATTCCCAAATTCCTAAATTCCAAAATTCCTAAATTCCTAAATTCCTGAATTCCTAAATTTCTAAATTCCCAAATTCCTAAATTCCTGAATTCCCAATTTCCAAAATTCCATAATTCCTGAATTGGTGAATATCTCAATTCCTAAATTCCCAAATTCCCAAATTCCTTAATTCATAAATTCCCAAATTCCAAAATTCCCAAATTTCCAAATTCCCAAATTCCTAAATTCTCAAATTCCCAAATTCCCAGATTCCCAAATTTCCAAATTCCTAAATTCCTGAATTCCTGAATTCCTGAATTCCTAAATTCCCAAATTCCTAAATTCCTGAATTTCCGAATCCCAAAATTCCTGAATTCCTGAATTCCCATATTCCCCGATTCCTAAATTCTGGAATTCCCAAATTCCAAAATTCCTGAATTCCCATATTCCCCAATTCCTAAATTCCCAAATTCCCAAATTCCTTAATTCGTAAATTCATTAATTCCCAAATTCCCAGATTCCCAAATTCCCAAGTTCCCAAATTCCAAAATTCCAAAATTCCTAAATTCCTGAATTCCTGAATTCCTAAATTCCCAAATTCCCAAATTCCTAAATTCCTGAATTTCTAAATTCCAAAATTCCAGAATTCCTGAATTCCCATATTCCCCGATTCCTAAATTCCCAAATTCCCAAATTCCTAAATTCCCAAATTCCCACATTAATAAATTCCTTAATTCATAATTTCCCAAATTCCAAAATTCCAAAATTCTAAAATTCCAAAATTCCCAAATTCCCAAATTCCCAAATTCCTAAATTCCTAAATTCCTGAAATCCTAAATTTCTAAATTCCCAAATTCCTAAATTCCTGAATTCCCAAATTCAAAAATTCCTGAATTCTCATATTCCCCAATTCCCAAATTCCTTAATTCCTAAATTCATAAATTCCCAAATTCCAAAATTCCCAAATTACCAAATTCTAAAATTCCTAAATTCCTCAATTCCCGAATTCCCAGATTCCCAAATTCCCAAATTCCTACATTCCTGAATTCCTGAATTCCCAAATTCCCAAATTCCTAAATTCCCAAATTCCCAAATTCCCAAATTCATAAATTCCCAAATTCCTAAATTCCCAAATTCCCAAATTCCCGAATTCCTTAATTCCTAAATTCCTAAATTCTTATATTTCTAAATTCCTAAATTCCAAAATTCCAAAATTCCCAAATTCCAAAATTCCCAAATTCATAAATTACCAAATTCCCAAATTCCCAAATTCTTATATTTCTAAATTCCTAAATTCCTAAATTCCTAAATTCCTAAATTCCCAAATTCCCAAATTCCCAAATTCCAAAATTCCCAAATTCCCAAATTCATAAATTCCTAAATTCATAAATTCCCAAACTCCCAAATTCCAAAATTCCAAAATTCCAAAATTCCCAAATTCCTAAATTCCTAAATTCCTAAATTCCTAAATTTCTAAATTCCCAAATTCCCCAATTCCTAAATTCCCAAATTCCCAAATTCCTTAATTCCTTAATTCATAAATTCCCAAATTCCAAAATTCCCAAATTCCCAAATTCCTAAATTCCCAAATTACCAAATTCCAAAATTCCTAAATTCCCGAATTCCCATATTCCCAAATTCCCAAATTCCTAAATTCCCAAATTCCCAAATTCCCAGATTCCCAAATTCCCAAATTCCTTAATTCCTTAATTCCTGAATTCCTCAATTCCCAAATTCCCAAATTCCTTAATTCCCAAATTCTTAAATTCCTTAATTCCTTAATTCCAGGGTTGTTACGGACGGCGCGGATCGCGCGGATGGCGCGTTTCGCGCGGATAGCGCGGATCTGGCGCGGATTTGCTGGCTAATTTTGCTCAGGCGCGGATTTCGCGCGGATGGCAATTTTGATAAATAAGTTAATTGAGAGAAAAAGAATTACTTTCAAGTTATTAAGAAAAATATTATCAGGAATTAAGAAAAATTGTTTTTTCCTTTGGGTGCATAAATTTCATATTTTTTTATTAATTGAATTTTCTTCTGAAACTGTTTGTTTGTATTATTTTAGTACGAAACGTCGAAAAATGAAGATGAAGATTATGTAGAAAATTTTATATGTTTCTTGTCATTTCTCTGAATATTTAATTTCATTTGAGTTTTGAGTAATGATTTTTAACCTTATTTATTTTTAATTTTATACTGGATTTATTAAATTTTTAATGTGGTAAATCAAATATTACAAACTTTTCCCGTAGATATAGACATTAGAATGTGTAACAAAAACTATTATTGGGGCTTGTTCTGGTGGGCGCCAAATATGAGCTTGATAGGACGTAACAGAAGCTGGCCTCCACTTTCGAATTTTAGATGGAACTTAATCGGTAGAAACATTTTTTTCCTAAATTTAAACATTCTTGGCGAAAATAAAAAAAAAATCCGAACATACCAAATTCAAAGCTTCAGAAATTAAAAAATTCGAAACTTTTTTTTTGTTTTAATAGTTTTTATAAAAAATAAAAAAACAAAATATGTACCTACTAATTTATTTTCGAGATTTCTAAAATTGTAATTTAAAAAATCTGAAATTTCTGAATTCAAAATTTTTGAAATCTGAAATTTAAAATACCAAAAGCTTTAGTAATCAAAAATTTGAAAATTTAGAAAAAATCAAAATAAAAAAGTCATAGTTTAAAAACTAAAAAATATCAAATTCAAAACAATATAGAAAAAAAAAACAAAAAATATTCCTCAAATCTAAAATCATTTTAGTATTCTTAAGCTTTTAAATTATTAAATTCTAAAGTTTTAAAATTCTTAAATCCCTAAATTATTAAATTCTTAAATTCTTAAATTCTTAAATTCTTAAATTCTTAAATTCTTAAATTCTTAAATTCTTAAATTCTTAAATTCTTAAATTCTTAAATTCTTAAATTCTTAAATTCTTAAATTCTTAAATTCTTAAATTCTTAAATTCTTAAATTCTTAAATTCTTAAATTCTTAAATTCTTAAATTCTTAAATTCTTAAATTCTTAAATTCTTAAATTCTTAAATTCTTAAATTCTTAAATTCTTAAATTCTTAAATTCTTAAATTCTTAAATTCTTAAATTCTTAAATTCTTAAATTCTTAAATTCTTAAATTCTTAAATTCTTAAATTCTTAAATTCTTAAATTCTTAAATTCTTAAATTCTTAAATTCTTAAATTCTTCAATTCTTAAATTCTTAAATTCTTAAATTCTTCAATTCTTCAATTCTTCAATTCTTAAATTCTTCAATTCTTCAATTCTTAAATTCTTAAATTCTTAAATTCTTAAATTCTTAAATTCTTAAATTCTTAAATTCTTAAATTCTTAAATTCTTCAATTCTTCAATTCTTAAATTCTTCAATTCTTCAATTCTTAAATTTTTAATTTCTTAAATTCTTGAATGCCACAATTTTTGAAGTCATATTTTATGTTAGGATTTTGAAATTATGAGAAAAAAAAACATTTTAAATATTTATCGGAAATTAAATTTCTTTCGGAGTGAAATTTAAGCGAGGATTTTGGATTTAAAACTGTATAAAAATTCCTAGATTTTGAATTTTTTGACTTTCGAAAATAAATTTTTTATCATATTAAAATATTAGATTTTGATTTATGTTTGAGCTTATATTTTTGAAGTTAAATTTTAGGGTTTCAAGTATTGTATTTTCTTTTTTGAAGATTTTTTTTCATGACCCTTGCCTTGGCCGTCTCTTGAAGTATTTTTTTAAATGGATTTATTGCTTTCATAAAACATAAAACGAGATTTTTATCAAATACTTTCTGAATTAGTTTTTCTTCATTAAAAAATAAAATTTCTTAAATGTTGGTCGCGATATTTTTCTATATGTCACGGATTTCGCGCGGTTTCGGATTATAGGTCGGCGCGGATTTGGCGCGGATTTTTTTTCGACTCTCCCGTAACAACCCTGTAATTCCTAAATTCCTAAATTCCCAAATTCCCAAATTCCTAAATTCCCAAATTCCCAAATTCCCAAAATTCCCAAATTCCTAAATTCCCAAATTCTTATATTTCTAAATTCCTAAATTCCTAAATACCTAAATTCCCAAATTCCCAAATTCCTGAATTCCCAAATTCCTAAATTCCTGAATTTTCAAATTCCCAAATTCCCAAATTCTTAAATTCCCAAATTCCTAAATTCCCAAATTCCTATATTCCTAAATTCCTGAATTCCTAAATTCCTAAATTCCCAAATTTCCAAATTTCCAAATTTCCAAATTTCCAAATTCCCAAATTCTCAATTTCCCAAATTCCTAAATTCCCGAAGTCCTGAATTCCCAAATTCCGTAATTTCTAAATTCCCAAATTTCAAAATGCCTTAATTCCCAAATTCTAAAATTCCTAAATTCCCTTATTTGGATTCGGGATTCCCAGATTCAGAAAATCCCAAATTCCCAAAAACTCTACATTATTTAATCCCCAGATTCCCATATTTCCTGATTGCCAAAACGCTAATTTCTTGTATTCCCATATTCCAAACAAACACACACCCACACACACACTCACACAAAGATTATTTTTTTAATTAATGATGTATTTTTTGCCTCAATAAATAAAAAAAACGAATCAACTGTTTTACTGAACCAAAAGAAATATCCAACGGTCAATTCAAAAACCAAAACCAACGGTCAATTCAAAAACCGATTAAACCGTCGGGATGGCTGCGTGCTTTTTGTTTTGCCAGGCGTCACCAACCGTGACGACTCAAAATCGACAACATTGTTCTCGATTTTGATGCAAATGTTACCGGACGACTGGTCGACAACATTCTGAAACGAATTTCAGAACGAATCGAGAACAATGTTGTCGATTTCCCGGACAGGATTTCTATCCGTGTTAAGGGGTCTTTTATAAATATCCGTGACCTTAAAAATATCCTGGTGGAAGGATTTTTTCAATTAATTTTAAATTTCCTATATATTTCAAAGAAGACGCGCAATAAATCATGAATCTTCACCTAAAACAAAGCTTTATAAACGATCGTGCACCTCCATCAAAATATATGAAAAACCTTAAAATAAAAAATTAAAAAACACAAAAATCCTCAGGTAAAATATTTCCAAGGTCACTGATATTTCAAAAGGACCCCTTGAACTACCTTTCCAATAAGATTTTTTTTAGGTTCATTGATTTTCAATGATAGTCACCTTGCGTCATATTGGCGTGAGACATTTACATTATGACAAAATTAATACCGGTTGAATCACATTTCATATATTTTTTATTGGTTCTTTTTCGGTACTTAAATTCTGAGACTTGTTCAATTATAATTTGCAACGATATCAACATAGTTTGCAAGGATAAACACTTTTAGATAGAAATAGAAAACATTAAGATAATCGGTTAATTTGCCATAATCAATGATTATTTCAAAATAAGTTGGAACTTTATATGATATTTTTTGTCAGTTTCAAATATTTTAAATGCGACATGTTGAGTTCCAATTAATTGATTGTAATAATCGTTGATAATTTGATGGAAGAGTTTCCCGATTATTTTCAATCTTTTTATGTACCTCGCAACTTTTTTCGTTAAAAAATATATACTTAGAACTTCAAATACATTCGCTATAGGGGTAAAAGATGACTGTATATGTAATTAAAAAAAACTGGATTTAATTTGGTCAAATTTGAATTGAAAGGGCACAAAAATATAAGCAAAAAAAGCAGTCAAGAATCAATTGAATATTTCTGACTACAAATCCAATATTGTTAATTGTTTTAGTTATGATACTACATACTTGGGTAAGAGAGGATTGAAATAACACAATTAAAGCATTCCAATAACAATAAATAAAAATGCTTCAAAACATAATGGCTTTCAGAAAATAAATAAAAGGGCAACGCAGTGCATGCAACTCAAAAAACAATTGAAAATATACGAAATTTTGAGAATTAACCTGCATTACAACAATTACAACAATAAACAATGAAAAACACATATTTTTGTTGAATTTTAGATAACTCCGACTCCAACTCCGACTCCGGGTTATCAGAAATGTTTGGCTCCGACTCCGACTCCGACTCCGGCTCATAAAAATTTAGCCGACTCCGACTCCAGCTGTTCGAGTTTTGACGACTCCGACTCCGACTCCGACTCCAGGTCTCTAAAAAGACCCGACTCCACCGACTCCGGATCCGACTCCGACTCCGACTCCACAGCCCTGATTTAATTCATTTGTAAACCAATTAAATATTGCAAGTAGACTGAAAGAAAAAATAATAGTTGCAAATATAAAACTTTATTATAATCACATAAAAAATGATCTCTTTTTGATCTCTTTTACCAAATAAGATTGAAAATTTGACAAAGGGATTACCACCATCTTCGTATTTCGAAAATAAAGAGCTGGTGAAGTTTACCGGTTCAGGTAAAGTTTAGTGAACTGAAAATTTCTGATTTCGTTATTAACTTACGAATGTATGATAATAATTGTTGTTTTGCTAAACGTTCAAACGATTGTTTATTTTGCTGAATGACCGATATATACTAGGGTGGGTACGTTTTTCAAAAAGTTCTCGGATCAAGTTTTAGTATGGTTCCCCTTGTAGGGCATGCCCATAGGGACTTTCATGCCAAATATCAGCTCATTTGGTTGTAAACTGGCTGCGCGCATCAGGGTTAAAGTTTACATGGGAATTACTATGGGAAATTGGAACTTTTTGTTAAAACGCTCCTACAGGTCTGGAAAAATCACGCGCCAGCTTCTGGTATGGTCAAGCCTAAGGGGAATGGTCTAGAGAACACTTTTCCCGAAGAGAGCATATGGATTCGTTGTCCCTAGACCTGGCGCATCGGCAAACAATCCGATATCTCCGGAATCAACGGTTTTCCCTGAAAAAGCATCAAATTTTCCTTAGCATGCTATGCAAACTTGATGAACACCGCGACGCCATACGTCAGGCAGCTACCACGTGGGTGAGAAATGGCTTAAATATTCAATTGCAAACCATCTTTTAACTAGAAAATGATCATTTCGAGCAGTCCTGATATTATTTAGTCGAATTCTGAATCTATGCATAGCAAATTCTTTTTTTTTTTTGCAAATATTTCAACCACGTGTAGCTGCCTGACGTATGGCGTCGCGGTGTTCATCAAGCTTGCATAGCATGCTAAGGAAAATTTGATGCTTTTTCAGGGAAAACTGTTGATTCCGGAGACATCGGATTGTTTGCTGATGCGCCAGGTCTAGGGACAACGAATCCATATGCTCTCTTCGGGAAAAGTGTTCTCTAGACCATTCCCCTTAGGCTTGACCATACCAGAAGTTGGCGCGTGATTTTTCCAGACCTGTAGGAGCGTTTTAACAAAAAGTTCCAATTTCCCATAGTAATTCCCATGTAAACTTTAACCCTGATGCGCGCAGCCAGTTTATAACCAAATGAGCTGATATTTGGCATGAGAGTTCCTATGGGGATGCCCTACAAGGGGAACCATACTAAAACTTGATCCGAGAACTTTTTGAAAAACGTACCCACCCTAATATATACTTTACTGATTTTACAACTGCAATTTTCAGCAAAAAAGCTTAGTGACAGCTAAGTGAGCATAAATTTTTAAACCTTTAGTAAGGTAACTGAACAATGTTGAGATATTTTAGTCTTCAGTGTTATTTAAATTAAGTATGAAATTTTAAACTTCTTGCTTCTTTCCTTACTCTTGAACTCGATCAAAAGCTAGGGACACATTTTTTGAAAAATATTTGGGATTGTTCTATTGGTTATCTTATAAGTAAAATTAAAATTCTGTCCAAAGACATTTTCAATAAAAACCCATCGTGCGCCACAAACGTCTGCTTTTGGTTTCGTTTTATTGCGTTCAGGACGTTGCAAAAACGAAGAAAACGAGAAAATATCAACAAAAAACAAGTTCAGGACAAAAGCCAAAGCAGGATGAAGTGCGGTCGTCGTCCTGGCATGGTGCCGTGTGTGCGTTTCGTATTGCTCGTGGGTGGGTGGGTGGGTGCAAAGCAGATTTTCGCCGAACCAAACAGACATGCTACCGCGCCACACAAACACCGTAAGGAGGGGGTGAGATGATGAATCTTGAAGAGGGGAGGAAAAAATAAACCGACGACTCGTGACAGCAGTCAGCCAGCTGAAGAAGAAATCGTACGCTCGTTGAAGCGTGAAAAAGGAGCAATGAGGTTTAGAACATTGGAACTTGAATGAGGGGGAGGTTGAGAGAGAGGACAAAAAAAAAAGGGAAATGGAAATGTGGTGGGGAAAACGGAATAATTCCTGCAGAAAGTATAGCAGAATGAGAGATGAACAACAGCATGGTGGCAAAAAATGTGTCTTGGGTGATTGATCCCACTAGCAGGGATTTAGTTTTAATTAGGTTGGAGCTGTTCTGTTTGGATTGTGATTCTAAGTAATGGCCTATCTACAATCACTTAGCTTAGAAAATTTCACTTAGCTTAGGAATTTGAATCAATGGAAATGAATCTGAGTTTCTACAATGGAAAAGTAATCAAATTAGAAACTGACGTTTGGTTTGGAAAGTTTCAAAATCTACGGTAAGTTGACGTTTCCATATCAAAGGTAAACAAACAACTGCATAGCAACGTATATCAGCCCAGCAAGTTTTCTAAGTTGATTGTGGATGACGAACGTAAGTTGCAGACTTTCCTAAGTAACTACTTTACTTAGATGTTCTAAGCTAAGTGATTGTAGATAGGCCATAAGTGTGTCTAAAGTTTTAAAGTGCAATCTCAAAATACAACACTGCACTAAATGTGTTCTAAAAGGCCTGAAAAGTAGGCCGTTGCTTCATCGTAGAATGTCATTGTAAAACATAAATTCACCCGTCCCTAAATTTTACATCTACTGACGGTACTTTAAATCTATTATTGCAGCCAAATTTAGCACACATTTGACGCCATACGCCAAACTGTGGCTTAATAATTTTCAATTAACTTTCGGCCAGCTCATGAAATAATCATTGCCATTACATGGTCCAGCCCAACTTCCAAACTCCATTGGCTTTCATTACTCGCGCCCCGTTAAATTCCACCAACATTATTCCAAACAATTCAACCCCCACAGAGAGACACGGAGAGGAAAGATTCCAGCTGTTTTCATTGCACCGAAGCATAATCAGATTCCAGCATTGTTTTCCGCTACCTCCAAAACATTAAAACCACCCTGCCCACACTCTCCGCTGCCTTCCTAGCGTTGAACACGTTGCGGTTGCCAGTACAGTATGCTCGATGTCCTGAGTTCTCCGTTTCCCCCTGCCTGACCTACCCTCGCTCAGCAGACTAGACTAACGGACCGACAACCCGACCCAACCCAACCGGTGTGGTGTGCCGGTGGCGAAAATAAATTGTTCTCCTCTCCCAAAATACGAACTCGACTCTTTTGGGACGGGTTGGTTTTTGGCGCTTGTTGAGCAGTACGGCGTTTGTTTAGTTTTTCGCCCCCACCGATGATGTTAGAATGAACTCTCCCTGGGGAGTGGATGCTAGCAGGGTTGGGGAGTGATACAACAACTCCTAACCAGCCTCAACGGCCAACACCACAAAACGCGGGAGTTTGAGCTTCATTGGGCGGGGAGAGTAAATTTGTAGCAGCAGTTGGTATCGATTGCAGCTCCCTTCGGGACGGGGAATTACTGGAAAAGTCGGTAAATATTTTGTCAATTTTTCTACCCGTCACGTGCTTTAATTTGGGTGGACTTTTTCACTTACCCTCCTGCGACTGTTGGCATATTCCAACTAACTTTTGGGAACTTCCTCCCTCACAATTTCTGGTACAGCATACGTGTTTACGCGTTGGAATTTGTCATGAGCTGTATCAGGGGTGTCATGAGTTGGGTCAGGGGTGCTTGAATTTTTTTTTTGAAATTAAATATGTCTTTATTGAATTTTCTTTTAATAATTACATTTCATTTACATTCTAAGTGGTATGGCTACATGCTCTTCATCTTTGTTATATTTTTCGTTTTCTTATTAACTGTTCACATTCATTTATTTACTTCAAATTGTTTTACATTTTTGCATTGAATCGAATACATTTGGGTAAAAAAGAAAAAAACTCACTTTAACAACTAATCCTAACTTAAAACTAAGAAAGCAAATTCATTGAAATATTCAAAGTCATTAGAACGAGTAAACTACAAACTGTATTTTAAGATAAATCCTCCAAGCGTTCTTACTTGTTCCGCACGAGTTTTGCAACCACGCAGTGTTGTTGTCATCTCGATGAAAATGTTCATAAGTTCTTGTGGTGAAAACAGGTCACTACTGCCTTCATCTGTTGATGCTGGTTGGTTTTCCCTCGGTTGCTGACTGAAGCCAGGAGGTGTTGTATTCTCTGCAACTTTTGGCCGCTGATTCAACGGCAATGGCTGCAGATTTGGAACCACTCGAACAGATTCCGCTCCAGGTGACGCCAAAGCAGGAAAATCCACGTCCGTGAAAGTTGGTGGTGTTTTGCGACGATTTGGTTGGTGCCTCGTCGTCGCTTGCTGCCGAATTTTCACAAACTCAGCACGTTTTGGGCAGCTTCGATTCTTGGTCGAATGGTCGCCGCCGCAATTGAAGCATTTGGCTTCAATGTTCTCGTTGATTGTTTCGCAAGCTTGAGTTTTGTGCTCACCTCCGCAGGTTGCACAACGACTCTTGATGAAACAGTTCCTTCCGCCATGCCCAAACTGCAAACAGTTCGAACACTGTGTCACGTCACGGTGCACTGGACGATAACGCTCCCAAGTCACGATGATGTTGAAAATTGCCCGAACTGCTTTCAGCTCAGACGGCGTTGTCGATCCTTTCTCGAGATGAAACAGGTACAGTTGATCACGATACTTGATGTCCTTGTTGTGTCTCGTCATCTTGAAGACTTCGATCACGTTCAACTTAAGAGTTTTGAGCTCTTCTTTCAGCACACTCACATCCATGTCATACAGGCCTCGGAGGACCTGTTTCATGGGGCGTTTACCTGGATCGTCATGGCTGTAGTATTCAATCTTTGTGTTGTTCAGGAAATCCCGAACGTAGTTGTAATCCTTTCTGGTAGGTAGCAGAATGTTGAGTCCATCAGCACACAAGCGAATGGAAGCTCGTAAAGCACCAGATTTGATAAATCCAGTCAGCCACTTTCGCACCGAATCCGATGAAGATGTTTTCACAAAAATGGGTGGCAACTTTTCCCGTCGTTCAAATTCTTCCTTCTCGCTCACGTCCACAGGGAGGGTAGCGAACTGGTTTCCAGACGAATCTTGAGCGTCCTTGCTCAAACTGCCTGGCTTTGCAGGTAGCGCTTCGGCATTCTTTAGCTTTTTCAAATCTGCCGATCCTGCTGGTGAGGACCGCCTCTTTTTCTTGCCGTGAGGCATTTTTTTCACTTTTTAGCACTTTTTTGGTTTGTGAGGGACGCACGTCTGACTCGCTTCTCTGCTGATCGCAGACTCGGGGTGCTTGAAAGTTTGTGCTTAATCAAATAAAAGTACTTTTATACAGCAACAAGCAACCTGAGCAGGCATAAGCTGCTATTTTTTCATGTTCCATTGCATAAACTAATATTGCTATTTTTATTTTCAATTTAAAATTTTAAATTCAATCAATAACTCGAAAGTGGTGAAAATGCATATGGGACATTTATGCACGCAGGGGCAGATTGCTAACAATTTTTTTGGTTTTTTTTATGGAAAGTCATGATTTTGCCAGTAGTATTACGTATCTTTGGATATGTATTATGGATGGACGGATTAATAGTTCACAAGACATCGGAAGGGCTTTTTTCTGAAATCAAATTTTAATTTTGTTTTGATTTACCGGGATGAGTATGCGTCAAAAAATGAAAACCCGCTCGTATTTTCTTTATAGCAAAAACAATTTCAATATCATCGAAAATCTTTTAACGTAGAATTGTTCTTAGATAGTTCACAAACATTTTACCAAAATTTGGAGGAATTTGATGAGCTCTACCTTTAATACCCATTGTTTGAAAATCGACTCAATCTCACCCCTTAGAGGCGGTGACATTGGGTCAAAAGAAACTAAAATAATGTTCAAATAGAAAGATTTCGACGCTGTCGTGCTAACTTGTCGTATGTCGCTTTTTGACGTTCCGAGAAAAACGCGTTTTAATGTTTGACCTTGAATAAACAAAAACGAGAGCACGCATTGTAAATAAAAACAAACACATTTTGTTTGGCTGACCAATCTGTGTGCATTGTCCTGAAGTTTGGTTGAATTTGGTTGCCGAAGTCCCGAGTTATAATTATCACAAATGTTTACGGTAGTCGAGTCCATACTTGTGTCAAACGCGTTCTGAATTGAAATCCCTTTTGTCAATTGTCGCACTTACATCAATTTTCAGGGTGTGCCAAGATAGCACCGATGGTTTTCATTGAATGTCTCAGGATTGAAATCGAATTTTAAGGATTTGTGAAGGTCAAAAGGTGAGTGAGTGATTGAGTGTGTTCTGCACGAAATAAAAGAACTTTTATATGGTTTATGACGACCCATATAAAATATCTTTTAATGCGTCATTGATAACTTTTTGATTCATTATTTAAAAAAATGAAATGACAAGCCATGGTCTCAACATTTTAATGAAATAAGTGTTTTAAAGTGCATTTTACACCTGCCTAGTTGTTTTGCAATCATTTGTTTTCAAAATATCCAAGTAACGTCATGATTCGAATTCCCGGACGCTTCGAAACCCGGACACTTCATCTTGTTTTATCAATTATTTGGATATACGTTCGCATTTTGAATGTCAAAACTGTGTTATTTGATGAATTCTAACATCAACTTTTATTTAAAGTTTGTTTGAACGCTGTAGTTAGTGCCAAAACAATTAAATACAATAAAATTATAAGTTTACCAAAAATGCGAAACATTTCACTTGAAATATTTCATAGGCGTTCGAAGCACCGGGAAGGCAAAGCAGAAATTTATGGTTTCGATTTCCTTAAATTCTAGCAAATTTTTAATAAAAACTATCGATTGTTTTGATGTTAACAGCTTATTTGAGACCTAAAGAATGCCTTTCACTAACATTTCAGTCCAAATTTGTGCGATTCATGAGTAAAATCGAGTGTCCGGAATTCGAAGCAAAAGTGTCCGGATTTCGAATCAGCTTTTATCAGTGTCCGGGATTCGAAGCAGAACAAGACATTTTAATTTTAAAATTCTGAAGAAAAATTGTTAGAAAAGACATATTTTGCATGCATTTTCTTGAAACTGACTGTTTATACTACATCCTGATGATATTTCTACATTTCCAACTTATTACATGATTTTTTGCCAGCTATAACAAAAATGATATGCTACTAAGTGTCCGGATTTCGAATCATGACGTTATTGAAAAGATTTTTTTCGCCTTTGAAAAATATTTTCAGCGGTCTTATTGGATTTTGATGACTTAATATCATATTTCCATAACCAAATAACTATCCATGAACAGAAAAAAAATAAAATAATATAGAAAATGGATTCCAAATTACTGTTGCGAGCTTTAATGGTATCATTTTTCATGAGTATAAGATCAAAAAAATCAAACCATCCACATTAACGACCCCCGGGTCTTTTGTGGTCTCTATTGCAAGTTTTCTGCTCGAACCTAGGAGTCCGAAGGCTTGAATGGGGAGAGCACCCAAACCTCTTTTACTCCAAGGAACCTTCCACCCCAGTGTTTGAACTGACGACCTTTGGATTGTGAGTCCAACCGCCGCCAGCGATTCCACCGGAGTAGGCTTGGTTTGGTGTGTTGTTTGTACTTATGGCATGGAGACAACTCCTACACCTGGAATGACTTAACGGCCTAACAACCAAGGCCGGGACCGACATTTTACTTCCTCATCCGATGGAAGGTTGCAGCAGATGGGAATCGAACGTATAAGATGTATAAGTATAAGATAAAGTCTTATAAAATGTTTTACTGTTGAATTTAAAAGTAGCAATAAAATCTATGTGTTTTGCCTTCCTCACTGAGGTAAGGCTATAATCCTGCTCTGAAAATGAACTTTTGATTAAAAGCTCCTAGACCCACCTTCATGTATACATATCGACTCAGAATCGAAAACTGAACAAATGTCTGTGTGTGTGTATGTGTGTGTGTATGTGTGTGTATGTATGTATGTGACCAAAATTCTCACTGAGTTTTCTCAGCACTGGCTGAACCGATTTTGACCAAACCAGTTGCATTCGACTTGGTTTAGGGTCCCATACATCGCTATTGAATTGTTTGAAGTTTCGATAAGTAGTTCAAAAGTTATGTATAAAAATGTGTTTTCATAAATATCCGGATCTCAATTATATGCATGTAAACGATGTCCGGATCCATCATCCGACCCATCGTTGGTTAGGTAATTGAAAGAGCTTTCCAATGAGTCCAAAACATTGATGATCTGGCAACCCTGTCTCGAGTTATTACCACATAAGTGATATTTATGTACTTTTTTGAAGCCGGATCTCACTTAAATGTATGTAAACGATGTCCTGATCCATCATCCGACCCATCGTTGGTTAGGTAATTGGAAGAGCTTTCCAATGAGTCCAAAACATTGATGATCTGGCAACCCTGTCTCGAGTTATTACCACATAAGTGATATTTATGTACTTTTTTGAAGCCGGATCTCACTTAAATGTATGTAAACGATGTCCTGATCCATCATCCGACCCATCGTTGGTTAGGTAATTGAAAGAGCTTTCCAATGAGTCCAAAACATTGAAGATCTGGCAACCCTGTCTCGAGTTATTACCACATAAGTGATATTTATGTACTTTTTTGAAGCCGGATCTCACTTAAATGTATGTAAACGATGTCCTGATCCATCCTCCGACCCATCGTTGGTTAGATAATTGAAAGAGCTTTCCAATGAGTACAAAACATTGATGATCTGGCAACCCTGTCTCGAGTTATTACCACATAAGTGATATTTATGTACTTTTTTGAAGCCGGATCTCACTTAAATGTATGTAAACTATGTCCGGATCCATCATACGACCCATCGTTGGTTAGGTAATTGAAAGGGCTTTCCAATGAGTCAAAAACATTGAAGATCTGGCAACCCTGTCTCGTGTTATTACCACTTTAGTGAAATTTATGTACCTTTTGAAGCCGGATCTCACTTAAATGTATGTAAACTATGTCCGGATCCATCATCCGACCCATCGTTGGTTAGGTAATTAAAAGGGCTTTCTAAAGAGTCCAAAACATTGAAAATCTGGCAACCCTGTCTCGAGTTATTACCACATAAGTGATATTTATGTACTTTTTTGAATCCGGATCTCACTTAAATGTATGTAAACGATGTCCGGATCCATCATCCGACCCATCGTAGGTTAGGCAATTGAAAGGGCTTTCCATTGAGTCCAAAACATTGAAGATCTGGCAACCCTGTCTCGAGTTATTACTACATAAGTGATATTTATGTACTTTTTTGAATCCGGATCTCACTTAAATGTATGTAAACGATGTCCGGATCCATCATCCGACCCATCGTTGGTTAGATAATTGAAAGGGCTTTCTAATGAGTCAAAAACATTGAAGATCTGGCAACCCTGTCTCGTGTTATTACCACTTCAGTGAAATTTATGTACTTTTTGAAGCCGGATCTCACTTAAATGTATGTAAACTATGTCCGGATCCATCATCCGACCCATCGTTGGTTAGATAATTGAAAGGGCTTTCCAAAGAGTCCAAAACATTGAAGATCTGGCAACCCTGTCTCGAGTTATTACCACATAAGTGATATTTATGTACTTTTTTGAAGCCGGATCTAACTTAAATGTATGTAAACGATGTCCGGATCCATCATCCGACCCATCGTTGGTTAGGTAATTGAAAGAGCTTTCCAATGAGTCCAAAACATTGATGATCTGGCAACCCTGTCTCGAGTTATTACCACATAAGTGATATTTATGTACTTTTTTGAAGCCGGATCTCACTTAAATGTATGTAAACGATGTCCTGATCCATCCTCCGACCCATCGTTGGTTAGGTAATTGAAAGAGCTTTCCAATGAGTACAAAACATTGATGATCTGGCAACCCTGTCTCGAGTTATTACCACATAAGTGATATTTATGTACTTTTTTGAAGCCGGATCTCACTTAAATGTATGTAAACTATGTCCTGATCCATCATCCGACCCATCGTTGGTTAGATAATTGAAAGAGCTTTCCAATGAGTACAAAACATTGATGATCTGGCAACCCTGTCTCGAGTTATTACCACATAAGTGATATTTATGTACTTTTTTGAAGCCGGATCTCACTTAAATGTATGTAAACTATGTCCGGATCCATCATACGACCCATCGTTGGTTAGGTAATTGAAAGGGCTTTCCAATGAGTCAAAAACATTGAAGATCTGGCAACCCTGTCTCGTGTTATTACCACTTTAGTGAAATTTATGTACCTTTTGAAGCCGGATCTCACTTAAATGTATGTAAACTATGTCCGGATCCATCATCCGACCCATCGTTGGTTAGGTAATTGAAAGGGCTTTCTAAAGAGTCCAAAACATTGAAAATCTGGCAACCCTGTCTCGAGTTATTACCACATAAGTGATATTTATGTACTTTTTTGAATCCGGATCTCACTTAAATGTATGTAAACGATGTCCGGATCCATCATCCGATCCATCGTAGGTTAGGCAATTTAAAGGGCTTTCCATTGAGTCCAAAACATTGAAGATCTGGCAACCCTGTCTCGAGTTATTACCACATAAGTGATATTTATGTACTTTTTTGAATCCGGATCTCACTTAAATGTATGTAAACGATGTCCGGATCCATCATCCGACCCATCGTTGGTTAGATAATTGAAAGGGCTTTCTAATGAGTCAAAAACATTGAAGATCTGGCAACCCTGTCTCGTGTTATTACCACTTCAGTGAAATTTATGTACTTTTTGAAGCCGGATCTCACTTAAATGTATGTAAACTATGTCCGGATCCATCATCCGACCCATCGTTGGTTAGGCAATTGAAAGGGCTTTCCAAAGAGTCCAAAACATTGAAGATCTGGCAACCCTGTCTCGAGTTATTACCACATAAGTGATATTTATGTACTTTTTTGAAGCCGGATCTAACTTAAATGTATGTAAACGATGTCCGGATCCATCATCCGACCCATCGTTGGTTAGGTAATTGAAAGAGCTTTCCAATGAGTCCAAAACATTGATGATCTGGCAACCCTGTCTCGAGTTATTACCACATAAGTGATATTTATGTACTTTTTTGAAGCCGGATCTCACTTAAATGTATGTAAACGATGTCCTGATCCATCCTCCGACCCATCGTTGGTTAGGTAATTGAAAGAGCTTTCCAATGAGTACAAAACATTGATGATCTGGCAACCCTGTCTCGAGTTATTACCACATAAGTGATATTTATGTACTTTTTTGAAGCCGGATCTCACTTAAATGCATGTAAACTATGTCCGGATCCATCATACGACCCATCGTTGGTTAGGTAATTGAAAGGGCTTTCCAATGAGTCAAAAACATTGAAGATCTGGCAACCCTGTCTCGTGTTATTACCACTTTAGTGAAATTTATGTACCTTTTGAAGCCGGATCTCACTTAAATGTATGTAAACTATGTCCGGATCCATCATCCGACCCATCGTTGGTTAGGTAATTGAAAGGGCTTTCTAAAGAGTCCAAAACATTGAAAATCTGGCAACCATGTCTCGAGTTATTACCACATAAGTGATATTTATGTACTTTTTTGAATCCGGATCTCACTTAAATGTATGTAAACGATGTCCGGATCCATCATCCGACCCATCGTAGGTTAGGCAATTTAAAGGGCTTTCCATTGAGTCCAAAACATTGAAGATCTGGCAACCCTGTCTCGAGTTATTACCACATAAGTGATATTTATGTACTTTTTTGAATCCGGATCTCACTTAAATGTATGTAAACGATGTCCGGATCCATCATCCGACCCATCGTTGGTTAGATAATTGAAAGGGCTTTCTAATGAGTCAAAAACATTGAAGATCTGGCAACCCTGTCTCGTGTTATTACCACTTCAGTGAAATTTATGTACTTTTTGAAGCCGGATCTCACTTAAATGTATGTAAACTATGTCCGGATCCATCATCCGACCCATCGTTGGTTAGGCAATTGAAAGGGCTTTCCAAAGAGTCCAAAACATTGAAGATCTGGCAACCCTGTCTCGAGTTATTACCACATAAGTGATATTTATGTACTTTTTTGAAGCCGGATCTAACTTAAATGTATGTAAACGATGTCCGGATCCATCATCCGACCCATCGTTGGTTAGGCAATTGAAAGGGCTTTTCAAAGAGTCCAAAACATTGAAGATCTGGCAACCCTGTCTCGAGTTATTACCACATAAGTTATATCTGTGTTCTTTTTTTCTGGATCTAAAAAAATGCTGAAATGTGTGTCAAAACCACTCATATTACCCATTTTTGGTAAAAAGTGAGGAAGGCATCAACCACATAGGTGGATTAAGTTAGTTTTTCAATTCATAATGTTCAAAACGTTTAAGGGGTTACATACATGTAGAAAATCACACAATTTCATATTATAGAAAATTTATAAAATCCACTTAAAAGATGATTTTCAATCACTCCTGAAAGTTTCATAAAGATATTCCATGATTTAACTGAGTTAGAGACGATTTAAGTTCAGAATTTTGCCATGCGCAAAGCCAACTGTCTAACTTTCTGTGCGTTTTTCTCTGAACACCCAGTTGATTTACGGGTGCCACGATATCTCGAGATGAGATGGACCAAATCGTCTCAAAATTTTGGTGAAGACTCGTTAAACCAGTCCCGTGTGCATGACGAAGCCCAATTTTGAAATTTTGAATTTTCAAAAAATACAAAAATCAAAAACTAGCGATTTTTTATATGAAAAACAGAAAAAATATTTTTATCTTTTTTTTTAAATAAACTTTATGAATATCGGCCTTCGTCATGCACACGGGATCGGTTGCACACGGGACCGGTTTAACGAGTCATCACCAAAATTTTGAGCCGATTTGGTCGAAGCAATGTTGAGATATCGTGGCACCCATTTTTTGAAACTGCTAACTTCAAATAGCTATATCTCGGCAATGATGCAACCAAATGTCTTCAAATTTGTTTTGTTAATAGATGAAAATGTACATTTTATCGCCCTGAAAACAGATTTTGAAAAAAGTTTAAGTGTGTGCTCAAACCAACCTCTGACATTTTTGCCGATTTACATGTATGTAACCCCTTAATAATTCAAAACGTTCATAATGTTTAAAAAAATATGAAATATTATTGTCACGATTCCAATAAAAAAAATTAAACAGAAACATCCACTCCTAATTATTTGAACAAGAAATATCACCGACCAACAAAATTTCTGCGCAGGCTAAACTCGAGGGGAAGCATGAAGTTTGAGGTCACCAGAAACAGGTGCACTTAGGTTTTTTTTTTCAAAAATATTTTGACTCTGTCGAATGGTTTTTCCACAAAGTTTGTATGGAGGATTAGTGCTGTTCGCTACTCTCACATATTGCATGCAATTTTTTGCTTGTTTGCAACAGCGACAAACCGCCCTACACGAAAAAAAAATCAATTCTCAAAATCATGAACTTAATTCACGATTACGAGAATTGATTTTTTTCTGTGTAGTTCTCCATACAAACTTTAGGAAAAAACCATTCGGTCCGGTCTAAATATTTTTTCAAAGTGCACGTGTTTCTGGTGACTCCTAACTTCATGCTTCCCCTCGAGTTGAGCCTGCGCAGTCAACTTTTGTAGGTCAGTGTAATCAAAGGACGTGAAGGACGTTTTTAAAAAAAGTGATATTCATACTATTCCTGGATACTTGATCATTTCAAACTCATAAATAGTGTTTCTCACGAAGGTTGCAATTTGTAGCACGATTATTTGTGTTTAACATGTTTTGTGGCTAAGTAAATGTTTTATGTTTATTTATGGAAATGTGAAATTTATTCATAAGAATTAATAATACTCTTAACAATCTTTAACCTGCTAAAATCCTGACTAAGTTGATAGATGTTCACAAATCATAAGTAAAATGTTAAATTATGTTTGATTTTATTTTTGAATAAATCCCATATTCGGTTAAAACTAAATTTTCTAAATGTTTAGCGATTTGTAACCTTCTATAAAGTTGTTTCTTGTCTTGTTTGTTTGTTTTTTTTTGTTGATGAGTAATTGTCTCATAAAACACATAAACACATAATTTCGTCTGTGGGGTGCTATCTTGTGACAACGACAGCAGATGGGAATCGAACCCAATCCCGAACCCGAATTTTATTTTCAAAAACAAAAGTTGGCATTGATTATAAAAAATGTGTATCTAAATAAATTTGTGAAAAATAAGAAAAAAAACCACATTTTTCAACAACACGTATGACGAGTCGCAAGTGCGCACGATCATTTTGATGATAACTTGGTTTATGTCACAAGTGTGTGTTGCGAAAGCATCTTGTAGGGTTTGTTGAGTTTAACAAAACGTCATCATCGATCAAAATGGGCGTTGTCACAAAATAGCACACAAGAGACGGTTTCCCAAGTTGCTTGATCTCGTTTTTTGAAGCATCGGAAAGCTGAGAAAATTTCAAATAAGACACATTTAAAAGTAGCGATGACTATTTTTTCTTCTAGAGGTTGCCCAGAAAACACGCCGTGGAATATCAGTGATCAATTTTGATATTTATTTTTCCTAAAATAGATTTGCATTCAAAACACTTCAGATATTACTAAACATAGTTTTTTTTTCCAAGGTCAGCTTAATCTGAATATTCAGAGTCAGAATCATAATAATTTGAGAAATATTCTTCTCTTTTTGGCCTGATGGCGTTATTGCAAAAATGGTAGAAACCAATTTGCGATTGAAGCTTTTCTATGCTCTCCCGGGAGCGACTTGTTGTGTTGTAACAATCTGTTATAGAGAGGCTTTTCAGTTTGCTAAGCTTTTTGCATATTTTTAAGACAATATCATCATCAACTTTATCAACACAGTGTAACTTAAGCTCTGAAAGATTAGGGCAAAGAGAAAACAGTGCAATTAAGGTTGATTTACTGATTTCACATGAAGTAATGCTTAGAAATTTTAAATTATTGAAGTGTTCCGCTAGACATTCCGCTTCATTCTCAACTCTGATAGATTTTAGAGTTATGTGTTGGAGTGATTTCATGGCAGAATCAAATATGTACGACCAGGTTGGACATCTACAATCGTACAGATTGAGGTGGCTAACGTAGGGGAAAGCATTTGAGAAGCTTTTACTAATATTTAAGTCTCCCAAATGTAGAACTTTTAAGCTGTTATTTCTGCAGTTGATGAAGTCGATTGCATTGCTGTAATAACGTTCACCGCGATTGATTTCCAAGTGACTAAGATTTAACATTTGATGAAGAAATGCTGTAGAAACAGAATCCGTTCTTCCACGAAGAGTAATTCGTATTCGTTCAAGATCTGTCAGGTTTTTTCCAATCGCTTCGAGGGTCTAAAATACAAAACAAGATAAGTTTTCAATTGAAGTGGAAACATTCTACATATCTTACCGTTTCTGACGATGACAGACTCAAAGACTTGATGGTGGAATATTTTTGACTTAAATTTATTAAGTGGCTCTCTTTCATAGCAGATTGTTCATTGCACTTCGAGAGCGATATTCCTTGCAAACGAATTCCATCGATCGCATTAAGCATTTGCCATAAACGAGTTGACATGGGAAAGTCAACTTCTTGCAGTGTTCCTTTGACGGCATCGACTAGCTTGGCCACTTTCTGAGGATGTGTCTCAGTACAACTTCCGGTGGGAATTTTCAACACTTTCAGTCGAGGGCAAAGCTGCTTGAAAACATCCAATAGTTCGCTCTGGTCAACCTCCTCCAAAATCAGCGTTTCCAGCGAAGGCAATTCGAAGTTTAGTCTTGTTGGACAATTGCGAGCATTGACAAAGGGTCCACATGTAAATGTGAGACTTTTTAGGTTACGTAACGGTTCCAGCATGGTGAGCAAAGTGTTGATCGTAATCTGACTTTTCGATATGGAGAGACTTTCCAGATTTTCAGCTATCAACGGCCACCAGGTGTCCACTTGAATGATTCTTATCTGGTTCAAAACGATGTGTGAATAGCGGCTGTTGCATGCTAAAAGTAACTCAGCTTCTTCACAATCTTGATCAAGTACGATGCCATTTGAGACACGAAGCACCAATTTCTTCATAACGGATGGGGAACTGCCCACGATTTGATTCCAGCTGCGGCACGTCATTCGAATTTGGCGCAGTTGGCATCCATTTAAACTTTGGAATACCTTAAGCCAGATTTCCTCCGGCAAAAGTTCCAAAGCAGAAACCGTATCAGTCACACAATTTGTTGAAGGCTCACCAGAGTTGTTTTCGCTCAATTTCTTATTCACAGTTTCAAGCATTTTAAAGAGATCCGTCAACGTGACCGATTGGTTCGACGATTTGTTCCTCTGGTCGAGAATCGTTCGGCATTCGGTACAAAACCAGTACAGTCCAACCTTGGCGGCCAAAGCTCTTCCGTAGGTTTTGTTCAGATCGGCACATAGCAGGTGGAAAGCTTTCCCACAGGGACCACTGCATTTCACCTTCTTCTGGGATGGATCAATCGATTTGCGACAAACTTCACACACTATCATTTTGACGAAAACGTGTTGCTTAGAAGAGCGAAAGATTGCGAATGACTTCGAGAATGTATATACAAGCCTGATTGTGCTAACGAATCACTACGAAGCAAATTTGCTGACTTGTACAGATTAGAGAGCCTACATTAGAGAAGTGATATGATGTGGAAGATATTTTGCGCTTTGATTCTCCAAAGTAGGCTCTCTAGCTGATATTTTAAACAAAATAATCGCAAATACCGAACAACCAAGTGACTTTGTTCGCCTAGTGCTATGAAAACGATTGTTTCAATCAATCATAAGCAACACACGTTTTTATGAATATAGGTAAGCTTGATTTAACATTCTGACAGAAATTTAGTTTTAAAGTTAACTGAAGTAATCGTTCACATTGTACTCCTACTGAAGGTCATTAATAAAAGGCTGAAATTAAATCATACCAACTTCAACGCTTCTAAACAGCCTTTTCAGCAAGTGTTTGTTTTAGATAAGTCGCACACTCAACGAATATTTGTAAACAATCGCCTTCCTCGAAGCAGATTTTTGTTGATATTGTTGCTTTGTTATTAGTCATTATAGAGGCATGGTCACAGAGAGCGATAGAGTAACCGGCTCCGTGGCTTAATGGTTACGGCTTCTGCCTCACAAGCAGAAGATTCAGGGATCAAATCCCAGCCGGTACATTTGAAATTTGGAATCAGGAATTTGAACTTTGAATATGAACAAAAACGAAAATGAATCAGGTGGGATTCGAACTCACATCTCCAGATTGGTGGTCTGGGACGCTAAGCAGTCGGCCATCAGAAAGTTTACACTCTAGCAGTGAATTGATCCGTAGTGTTGAAACATGTTATCTTCTCATATTAAATACGCGCTGATCCCTGATTTGCCTGACGGGATTGGAAGTCTAAATATAGATCGAGTTTCCTTCAGATGTTTGCTTCTATGTTTAGGCGGGGCCGACCAATGCCCAGCGACCTCGGAATTGGACCGCAAGGAGCTCTGTCATTCTGAAACGGGTCGTTGGAAGCAGCGCGAGGGCTATCACCATCTAATACCCGGGACTGAGATATGTTATATCAGCATTCGGCATATCCAATGTCTGATACAAACTATACTTTCCCATAATATCGCTACCGGTTAGCGGGTATTGGATTGGACCACACACACACACACAAAAATGGTCACAAAGAGCGATAGAGTTATTTCAAAACTAAATTCATCGCCAGCGAACTTTACTCCCCAAAAAAAGTGAGTTGTGTGAATAATGGCGGAGAACATCTTTCCTTAGCTTACAAAAGAACATCACTTTAATATGTAGAAGGCTTTTAAAATCGTGTGTAAAAGTTGATTCCTGGTGAAGAATCCGATGTCCATTTTTATATATCTCTTGACGGTGGGGCGGTACGACCCCCTGGAATGTTTATAGATTTTTTACTAAGACACGTTTTTCGGTGATTTGTAGCTAGAAACCGTGTATTCTTGCAAGTTATGGGAATTTTACAAAACAAAGTTTTTTAGACAATTTTTACCAGTTTTTCGAAATTTTAACCCGCAAAACTCAACTGTGTGCTTTAGAAACTTATTTTTTCTTAGATTTTGACAAATTTTCCATAAGAATGAATCTGTGGATGTTTTTAGTGACTTGTGAATTACTAAAATGAGGGAATTTTTATTACAAAAAAATGTGTGTGGTTAACGGCAGTAGCCGGGTTGTTTCTTTATTTTAGAAAAATCCTCACATTCGAGCAGTAAACGAGCCACAACAATCATCCGAAAGGGTTATTCTTTTGCAAAATTTGCTGAACTCTTCGTAAAAAAACTTTTAAATGCATACGATTGAGTTTCAGGAGTTAAAACTTCAAAAACTGGTCAAAAACGATAAAAATCACCACCCTCTCAAAAAAAAAATTCACGTTAAATTCTCAAAACTCGGGGATTAGGAATTCAAAATAAGTATCCACGTGGTTTAAGGATGATCCCTATGTTTTTTTGCAAATTAAGTAATTTTGGACCACAGATCAGAAAGGGACAAAAAAGCAAAAAAAAAGTTTCTACTCATTTCTAGGCGTCCGAAGGTTATATTCTAGCAGAGCTGGTTCTGCCAGAATCCTGCTAGAACGGTTGAACATTTTTGCTAGAATGCTGTAAGAATATCCAGCTCTGTGAGAACTCTGCTAGAATCCTGCTAGAGCGTCGTGACTGGGTATGTGTGGTGAGTAGAGTGACAATAAAATAAATCGACATCAGAGATACGGGACCATCCATAAACCACGTGGACACTTTTTTGGGAATCTGTTACCCCCCCCCCCCTTCGTGGACAATTGTCCATACAAAAAAAACATTTTTGTATGGATCGTGGACAATCGCCATACCCCCCCCCCCCCCTAAAGTGTCCACGTGGTTTATGGATGGTCCCTACCCTCTGACTCGATTCCTAATGCAAAAATAAGTATCTGTGCCAATTTTGAGCCAAATCGGTTAAGGCTAAGGGGTCGCTTTTCATCGTTGAAGTTTATATGGGGAAAATCACGAAAATGTATGGGGAAAAACATCGTTTCAGTAATTTTCTGCTAGGTGGCGCAGGTCTCGCCCAAAATTGTCCAAGTGTGAGATTCTTGTAGGAAATTTAATTCCCTACAACTTTGTCCAAGGGTGCAAAACGATCCGAGTTGATCCTGATTTTTGGTGATTTTTCTAGAAAAAAATATTTTATTATATACTTCCTTAATACCCCTTGTATACTTTCAAGTATATAAGCCGACGATCGTGTTGCACCCTTCTACAAAGTTGTAGGTAATTAAATTTCCTACAAGAATCTCACACTTGGACAATTTTGGGCGAGACCTGCGCCACCTAACAGAAAATTATTGAAAGAATGTTTTTCCCCATACATTTTCGTGATTTTCCCCATATATACTTCAACGATGAACGATGAATTCAACGACCCCTTAGCCTTAACCGATTTGGCTCAAAATTGGCACAGTGACTTGTTTTTGCCTAAAGAATCGATCCAGGGGGTATCTCTTGCGATTTTCCGAAATTTTCAATTTTTCCTGTCACCCTAGTGGTGAGTCACCCAAAACCTCTTGAACACTGGAACCCCCAACGCATGTCCTTGTCCAACTTACACGGACGCCCAAGCCTCCCAAAAAAGTTGGAACGGTAACTTCAACACGCCCGTTCTCGGGAATAACTCAACCAATCGGGACGATTCTTGTTCCCAGTGATTTGTAAGAATGTCTAGATGATCCTAAAATTTTGCAGAACTTGATTTGAACAAATCTGTAATTTCTGCGACCGAAAACATCGTTCCACCTTTTTAAAAACGACTGCCTCCACGGAATTTTAGGCGAATTTTTTTTTACGCGCGAAAAAAAAAGTTGGAACGATGTTTTTGATCGCAAAAATTACAGATTTAATCAAATTAAGTTCTTCAAAGTTCTAGAATCATCTAGACATCCTAACAAATCACTGGAAAGAACTATTATCTTGATTGGTTGAGTTATGCCCGAGAACCATTGAGTTGAAGTTACCGTTCCAACTTTTTTGGAGCCTTGGGCGTTGGAATGTTAACGCAGAAAGGGACGTAAAGCTTGAAAAAAATTGTCATATATAAAGGTTAATTCTATTTTTCCTGATTTTTTTTAAAAAAAATTTCCAAAGTGTTAGATTTTTTTTTTGCATTTTATAAAAAGTACTTGCTCCTAAAAGCATCAAATTTTGTAAACAATGCCTTTTTCCAATCAAAAACATTTAAATATAGAGAAGACTAAAACAGAAAAATAATTTCATTAATTGTGAACTGTGTTCATCAATGTTGCATACGGGCCTTGGGCCAAACAACTGTACTAAAAATGTAACACTAATACACTCACAAAGAAAATGAATAAAACGACATCGCGACGGTTGTCGCGCTCTCTTTCGCTGTTCACCAGTGCAACATACAAGACGTGCGTTATTCTTTCATCTCGACTTGCATCCGATCTCTCCCCACCTAGCGTACGTTTTAGTGGCGACGGGGATCAAGGATTTTTTTTTTCTCCGGTGAAAAAGTAGTGATTTTGGTAATTTTCATCGCGTTTCGCGGTACGCGTTTTGCGTTTTTATAACTCCAAATCATTTACGGCTTTGCCGAGGCAAAGAAGTTCTTTTGTGAGAGTACGGGGCGAATTTCGCGGCAGTGTGCTTCAGTGGTGATCGGCTCGAGTCTACCAAGCAAGCGGCCATTTTGAAGCTTCTTCGGAGGGCGTCGGTGGAGCGAATTCCGTACGAGAAATCCGGCTGATCACGGTTCCGGAGTGGACGCAGTAGGCTGTGGCTGTTGGAATCTGGGAGGAGAATCGTTAGCGGCAAGTAGCAGAAGCGGAGGTCGGCAATTTTGGCAAAATCTATCGGCGTTGGCTGGCGTCGGCGTGGATAGGACAAAGGCTGCCACGCGGTACGATTCTTTTGTTTGAGCTGTTTCTTAAGGTAGGGGCGATTGGAGCCAAATAAGTTCCTTTTGCTTTTTTTTCTTTATTTTAAAATCATGTTCCACTGATCGTATCACAGTTGGAACAAGTTCGTGATTTTGTTTGTCCTAACATTTTAACATTTTAGAAAATAGAGTGTGCGTGTGTGTGAGCTCTTTTTGTTCTGGGTAGAACAAAGGAGGATAGAAAATTTTCATCCCATTTTAAGAGTGTTCTTCTTCTTTATTTATTCAGTGCGGTGAATTTGCCGAAGGTTTGTGAAGGTGCTTATTGGCGGCGGAGGACGTTCACGTTCTGTCTGCTGAACTTCCGGGTGAAATCCTCGGTGCTTTTCAACAAGGTCGGAGTTCTGGTATAGGAGAGCCGGAATTCTGGTAAAGTGCGTCGGCTTTTCTGCTGTCAGAACGACGGTGCTTCAGCCCAGGAGCAAAGGTTTGGTAACCTTGGTGGTGAGTTTTTAAGCAGACTTTTTTGAAAACTATTAGAGCCTAATTTGGCCATTTTTGGTGTTTTCTTTTCTTTTATTTTTGATCTTTTGTTTAAAAAAGTGGTTCTAAATAGAACAAGATGAGCATTGCTTCCACAATTGAGCAGTACCGAAAGGGTTCGTCCTTCGGTGACTGGGCTGAAAGATTAGAATACAATTTTAAAGCCAACAAGTATACCGACGACTTGATGAAAACTCACTTTATGAATTTATGTGGTTCATACTTATACTCTGAACTGAAAACTATTTACAAAAAATCTGATCTCGATAAAGCAACCTATACAGAATTAGTTGAAAAACTCAAACAAAAACTGGATAAGACTGAACCGGACCTGGTTCAGCGGTTCCGTTTCAGCAAGAGGATTCAGCATCCTGACGAAACCGCTGAAGAGTTTGTCCAGGCGGTCAAACTCCAGGCCGAGTTTTGCAATTTTGGGGAGTTTCGCGATAATGCAATTTTAGATCGGGTTTTAGTGGGTTTAACTGACGATGACTTAAAAGAGCAACTTTTGAAAGAGGAGAAATTGACGATTGCTAAAATGGACAAATATATTACTACATGGAATATAGCTAAATCAAATGTACACGCAATCAACGCACGAACACACACACCACCAGGGAACATCAATCAAATTAGAAGGCCAGTTCGGGAGCGACTTGGCTTTAACCCATACAATAATAGACAGAACTCGCAATATCGAAATAATTACAATAGAACAAATAACTACAATAGACAGGAACATTTTAACAATCAGCAACGTGCACACATTTCACCACGAGCTCACAATTCTCAGCGTACTGTTCGATTTCAACACAGCAACAGAAATTTTAATCGAAATGCTAATTACAACAACAATAACAATGGTTACAATGGGGGAAACAATAACTTCAGATACAGGACGGACTATTCCCGCATGACGTGTGATCACTGTGGTCAGTTGGGTCACATCAAGCGGAAGTGCTTCAGGCTGAGGAACCAGAGAAGGGAAGCGGTAAACTTTGTTACTGAGGACAGAGCGGGACCTTCAGGTAGACAGTCAGCTGGACCTTCAGGTGGATCGTCTGCTGAGACTGGTGCGGAGAGACAGCTGTCTAACATGATGGGGCGGCTGAGCACTGGTGGGAATGTTGATCTCGACACATCTGATACTGACTGTGAGGAGTGGAATGCAGGTGAATTACAGTGTATGTGTGTTGCGTCCTTGAATAAGATTAGTGAGCCTTGTTTGATCAACGTTTTGTTGGATAATATTTTTGTTGAAATGGAAGTGGACTGTGGTTCAACTGTGACTGTGATGGGAAAATTGCAATTTTACAATCTTTTTAATAAGCGTTTGCTGAAGAGTAACAAGCAACTTTTAGTTGTGAATGGGAACAAGTTGAAGATCTGGGGAGAAACTGATGTTTTAGTGCAACTTAATGGTTTGAAACGAAATTTGAAAATTATTGTTTTAGATACGGACTTCAAATTTATTCCTTTGTTTGGTCGAAACTGGATGGATGTTTTCTTTCCACAGTGGAGACAGTTCTTCTCTAACAATGCAGCAATTAATGAGCAGGTAAACAAAGTAACAGCGCCAAATGGTGACAAGTTGATTGAGCAAATTAAGAGTGATTTTCCAGAGGTTTTTATCAAGGATTTTTCTACACCTATCAGAGGTTTTGAAGCCGAATTGGTTTTAAGGATTAATGTCCCGATTTTTAAGAAAGCATATGATGTGCCTTACCGTTTAAGGGAGCAAGTTTTGGAATATTTGGACAGATTGGAAAAAGAAAACGTTATTACTCCAGTGAAATCTAGTGAATGGGCTTCACCAGTAATAATCGTAATGAAGAAGGATAATAAGATAAGACTGGTTATTGACTGCAAAGTTTCAATTAACAAGGTCTTAGTTCCAAATACTTACCCTTTGCCAATTGCGAGTGACTTATTTGCTAAACTGGCAAATTGTAAGGTTTTCTGTGCTCTTGATTTGGAGGGAGCTTACACGCAGTTGGCATTGTCGGAAAGGTCCAGGAAATTCATGGTGATAAATACAATTAAAGGTTTATATACATACAATCGCCTTCCACAAGGTGCTTCCCCAAGTGCTTCGATATTTCAGCAAATGATGGATCAAGTCTTGGGAGGAATTGAAAATGTTTATTGTTATCTTGATGATGTTTTGATTGCGGGAGAAACCCTGGATAACTGTCATAAAAAGTTGATGATTGTATTGAATCGTTTGGCAATGGCTAATATTAAAGTCAACTGGGAAAAGTGCAAGTTTTTTGTTTCTGATTTGAAATATTTAGGGCATATTATCAGTGAGAAAGGTCTCATGCCCAGTCCAGACAAAATTTCGACAATTCAAAAGGCAAAAGTTCCTAAAAATGAGAATGAACTGAAATCTTACTTAGGTTTGATTAATTATTACAATCGTTTTATACCTAACATGTCTTCAAAGCTGTTTTATTTGTACAATTTGTTAAGAAAGAATGTGAAGTTTAATTGGGATCATAATTGTGATAAAGCTTTTCATGACAGTAAACAGGCTTTGGTTGAAGCAAATATTTTGGAGTTTTATGATCCAAAGAAAGACATTATTGTGGTTTCTGACGCATCGGGCTATGGCCTTGGAGGAGTGATTGCTCATGTTATTGATGGTGTTGAAAAACCGATTAGTTTTACTTCTTTTACTTTAGATGACGCGCAGAAGAAATATCCTATTCTTCACTTGGAGGCATTGGCTTTGGTTTGTACAATTAAGAAATTTCATAAATATTTATTCGGACAAGAATTCATTGCTTACACTGATCATAAACCATTGCTAGGTATTTTCGGCAAAGAAGGTAAAAATTCGATTTTTGTAACGAGACTCCAACGGTACATTTTGGAACTTTCCATTTATAAGTTTGAACTTCGGTATAGGCCTTCTGCGAAAATGGGAAATGCGGATTTTTGTTCGAGATTTCCATTGGAGCAGTCGGTTCCTGCTGAATTAGATCAAGATATTGTACGGAGCATAAACTTTAGTAGGGAGTTCCCTTTAGATTCTGTTTCGATTGCTAAGGCAACAGTTGACGACGTTTATTTACAGCAAATTATGAACTATCTGCGTGTTGGATGGCCGCAAAAGATTGACAAACGCTTACTGGACGTTTACGCAAATCAAAGTGATTTGGAAGAAGTCGATGGGTGCTTATTGTACCAAGACAGGGTGGTTATACCACGTAAAATGCAAAGCGGGATTTTGAAGCTTTTGCATGCCAACCACGCAGGGATGGTTAAGATGAAACAACTGGCAAGGAAGCAGGTTTATTGGTTTGGGATTAACAAAGACATTGAAAATTATGTTTCTACGTGCGACGTCTGTGCAAGTATGACTGTCGTACCAAAAACTAAGATTGAGTCTCAATGGACACCTACGACTAGACCTTTTAGTAGGATTCACATTGATTTCTTCTACTTTTCCAATCATACTTTTTTGTTGATTGTTGATTCTTTTTCGAAGTGGTTGGAAGTAGAATGGATGAAGAGGGGCACGGATTGTGCAAAGGTTGTGAAGAAATTGGTATCGTATTTTGCGAGATTTGGATTACCGGATGTTCTGGTATCAGACGGGGGTCCTCCTTTCAACTCTTATTCTTTCACTTCTTTCCTTGAGAGGCAAGGAATAAAGGTGATGAAAAGTCCACCTTATAATCCACAAAGCAATGGACAAGCCGAAAGGCTAGTGAGAACAACTAAGGATGTTTTGAAAAAGTTTTTGTTGGATCCGGATTTGGATAGCGTTGATTTGGAGGATCAGATTAACTTATTTTTAATGAATTATCGTAATAACATTGTGACGAGTAGTGGGCAATTTCCCTCGGATAGAGTATTTTTATATAAACCAAAAACAGCTTTGGACTTGCTCAATCCCAAAAAGCATTATAAACAATTTTTAACTGTGTCACCAACCCCAAATGATGAAGTGGTAGAGGTACCAAAAGCAATCAGAAAGACGTCAAAGGACGAATTAGATGAGCTGATAGCTGGGGATTTGGTGTGGTACAAGAATAACAAAAATAGCATACCAAATAGATGGATTAAAGCAAGCTTTATTAAGAAATTTTCTCTAAACGTTTTCCAGGTGTTGGCTGGAAGCGGGGAAATCCTCGCTCATAGAGATCAGCTGCGACCATACCGGGCTCGTGAGGAAGCGAGGACAAATATCCTAATTCCGACGGCATCCGGTGCAAACATGAACCTGGAGCAACCAGCGACGCTGAGAGCGTCCGGAAGCGCAGACGAGGATGGAGATTTCCGTGGATACTCGAACGCCGAGCTGGCTAGGGCCAGAAAAAGAAAAGTCGATGCGGCTCAATTGCCGGAAGTGTGCTTGAGACGGTCAAAACGTTTGCGTAAACCTAAACAGGATTTCGAATTTAAATATGTTTAATTTTGTTATTTTTTTATGTCGTTGAATTGCGATTTCGGATTTATATAGAGAAATGTATTTTGATCAGAATTAAAATGAATTGATTTTGTTAACATTAGAAGTGAATTCTTTTACTTTGGAAACAGTGAATTGTAAAATATTTTTAGTTTAATCTTAGACTATAGAAACAACTTCCGAAAGGGGAAGGAGTTGTTGCATACGGGCCTTGGGCCAAACAACTGTACTAAAAATGTAACACTAATACACTCACAAAGAAAATGAATAAAACGACATCGCGACGGTTGTCGCGCTCTCTTTCGCTGTTCACCAGTGCAACATACAAGACGTGCGTTATTCTTTCATCTCGACTTGCATCCGATCTCTCCCCACCTAGCGTACGTTTTAATCAATTAGTGAACCTCGAAAAATTTATTAATTACACTCAACCCCCGGGTGATTGATCACTTTTTCGTTTGAGAGCAATTCCATGCCAAATAGGGAATCGGTTGTACCCGACCCTCTCCGATTTCAATGAAACTTTGTAGACATGTTATCCTTCGCTTATATAAGCCATTTTTGTGTATATGGAGCCAGTTCCACTCGATAATGACATTTGAGAAGGGCGTAAGTGTTTTAAATATTTTTGTAATTCGGAATTTAAATATTTCTGTATTTCGAAGCCGTTGCATCGTATCAAAAAGTGGTCAAAGACAAACTTGTAGGAAATTTGACGGGCTTTTCGATAAAAATACACTGAAAGAAAAAAACACCCAACTTTTATGAGATTTTTTGATTTTTAAGTTTAAAAGTCAAATTTGAGGGGGAGCCCACGATTTTTTTCGTTCAAAATTTTTGTGAAGATAGCCTAAGATGTTACAAAAAGACTCACGAAAAATGCAGGATGGAGCAACTCACCTAAAAAAATACAAAAATCATTTACTGAAACTGTTTTTTTGAAAAGTTCTCTAAACGTCAAAATTTTCAAAAACCGAATACGGGAATCGATTCTCCAGACAATTTTACATAAAAGTCTCCATATTGACCATTGTCCTAAGTCCAATCCTTGTAAAGTTACAGCGGTTTTAAAAATAAAAATGTTGAAAAAATAGGTTTTTTGATGGTTTTTAGATATTTCTATATGACAGACTTGATTTTTCAGTCTCGTAAATATTTTTACCGGAAAGCTCGTCCAATTTCCCATAAGTTTGTCTTTGACCACATTTCAATTGGATGTATGGGCTTACAGATATAAGCTAATTTACTATCCAGGTTACTATACTACACTGAAAAAATATGATGTTTTCAATTATGAGCAATGTAATTAGCTTATATCTGCAAGCTCATACATCCAATTTAAATGTTGTCAAAGACAAACTTATGGGAAATTTGACGAGCTTTCCGGTAAAAATATTTACGAGACTGAAAAATTAAGTCTGTCATATAGAAATTGCCAAAAACCATCAAAAAACCTATTTTTTCAACATTTTTATTTTTAAAACCGCTGTAACTTTACAAGGATTGGACTTAGGACAATGGTCAATATGGAGACTTTTATGTAAAATTGTCTGGAGAATCGATTCCCGTATTCGGTTTTTGAAAATTTTGACGTTTAGAGAACTTTTCAAAAAAACAGTTTCAGTAAATGATTTTTGTATTTTTTTAGGTGAGTTGCTCCATCCTGCATTTTTCGTGAGTCTTTTTGTAACATCTTAGGCTATCTTCACAAAAATTTTGAACGAAAAAAATCGTGGGCTCCCCCTCAAATTTGACTTTTAAACTTAAAAATCAAAAAATCTCATAAAAGTTGGGTGTTTTTTTCTTTCAGTGTATTTTTATCGAAAAGCCCGTCAAATTTCCTACAAGTTTGTCTTTGACTACTTTTTGATACGATGCAACGGCTTCGAGATACAGAAATATTTAAATTCCGAATTACAAAAATATTTAAAACACTTACGCCCTTCTCAAATGTCATTATCGAGTGGAACTGGCTCCATATACACAAAAATGGCTTATATAAGCGTAGGATAACATGTCTACAAAGTTTCATTGAAATCGGAGAGGGTCGAGAAAAAAGTACCTGAAAAATTCCTGTTTTGGGCTGGAATTGCTCTTGAAGCTTTTTTAGTTGGTACCCCGTTGGTTGGTCAAAGTCAAACTAAAAAGTGACGAACTGTCACTTTTTACACTGTGCTCACGCACACTATCAAAACAAACGATTGTTAGTGAGTGTGAACTCCGTTCGTTTGACTAGTTGGTGTCAAACCATCGGGATTTTAAGTGTAGTATGATGCATCTGCACTGGAATCGTGAATATATTCCTTCGGGGTTCTCAAATTCATGAAACAATTCTAGATTACGATAATTGTTTTTTCGTGTATCTTTCTTTGGATACTCAATAAATTACTCGCCAAATTTGGACACTTTTTTGGAAATAAAGATTCCAATACCAATGTGATGATGTCTTGTTGATGTCAGTTCATTGAGATTCATTTGAGCAACCCTGCCCACTCTTTTCCGCAAACCACGCGTGCCGTCACTCTCCCTTGCCAGCAAGCAAACGGAAGCAATTTTCCGCAACACTTCAAAAGTGTTAGGCGTTTAAACTGTCACTCAAAAAAGCCAGGCCGGTGTGTGGTGTTTGTTTCCGTCGTCACGGCCTTTTCCGCTCGCTTACAGGATAATCCACTTTGTCAATCCACGTTGAGGGTTCCACCTGTTTCGCTCGTCATGAAAAACTTTGCCCGACTTTTCTCGGTTTTCCGTCCAACGACAACGGAAGCTTCATACACGTGGCCATAAACATTTATTTTATGAAATTGAGCTTCCTTCCTGTCGGCGTTGTCGTCGAGACACAATCAACAAAGTCAGCGAAAAAAAAAGGGAGTGGGAAGCGAGACGTATCACTTATCCCTTGTGAGCCTTCGAAATGCTTCTTTAGTAGCTGATGTTTCTTTACTCTTCATATTGATACACAACCTTTTTTGAAGACTTTGGCCCCTCAAAGAGCGTAGTTGGAGGGATTTTATCCAATTTTGAAAAATGTTTAATTCATATTAAAAATTGTCAATGTTTAAACTGTATTTTTAATATTATAATAATAAAACTTATTAAAAAAACTTAAATTAGTACCAATGTAGAGCCTCCAACCCTAGAACGTTTTACCGCTTCAAGTCGAGGGGATAAACATTCAAATTTAATGATCCTCAACTTCGTTAAAGTTGAGCAACTCTCAGTCCGGCTGTTGCTGGGCCACCCCCACTGAGGAGGTTGAAAATCTATGGCTTAGGAAAAATCGAGCAGCTCTTGCAGTATGCGGGGGAAGATAAAAGGAAGGGGAGGTTGATTTTGCTTCGCCAGCTTTTGCAACGCGTATTGAAAATGAATTCTTTGTCGTTGGCCCCGAGCTCGTAGATAAGATTCAATTTTTCGGACTCGGGGTGCGAGACTAGACTGCTGGGGGCAGGGAGGAAAAAGTGAGCTGGACGAGCGATGAGTAAGGGATTTGGTTTTGTGCAATGCAGACGAAAAAGTTTGGAACAAAGTTGATGATAAATGTTTGCTTCGATCAGATGAATATCTGGAATAGTTTCCGGATTTGTTCTTAGTGCAGATCTGCTTAGTTTTTTCAATGTTTAAAGTAATTTTTTCTCTATTATTTTTTTTCTTGTTCGGGAGTTTTCTATAAATTCCTTTTTCAATAAGGCTGGTACAAATATTTTTAAAAGTTTTTGTCACCCCCCCCCCCCCCCCCCTTCAAAATTGGCTCGAAAAATCAGGGGGCAAAAAAAATATTTTTACAATAAACTTCAAAATTTCAATGAAAATTCAAGGGCAACCAGCTGAAATCAAATTAAAATACATTCTCCTGCGTTTAAAATCATTTTTAGCATATTTGGGTTTATCAAAATTTTTTAAGATTTTTTGAAAATTTTCGATGCAAAATCTTTTTTTTCGATACAATTTTTGTTTTTGTCAGATCTTAGAATATTTGAAAACTAATGATTGCAAAACAACTGAACTAGTGTAAAATGCATTTTAAAACACTTTTTTCATTTAAATGTGAAGATTATGGCTTATTATTTAAATTTTTATAATTTTTTATTCCCCCCCCCTCCCTCCCCCTTGACCTCGGCCAGGGCCGAGGGACAAAAACTTTTTTAAATATTTGCATCGGCCTAAGTTAAACATGAATATTATCAAATGAAAAGATGTTTGGATAATTAATGGAACAAATTGTTATTATGTACTCTTCGGAAAAATATGAACAAATACACATGTCAGAAAATTGGTATCAAATTGGTATCGAGTGAATGGTGAATGCATTTTGAACATGGATAAAAGCTAGGGTTTTATCCCTTATCCCCGAATCCCACTTTCCCGAATCCCATATCCCCGAAAATCATTTCCCCGAAAATTCCACATCCCCGAAAATCATTTCCCCGAAAGTACCACTTCCCCGAAAATCATTTTCCCGAAAATTCCACATTCCCGAAAATCATTTTCCCGAAAATTCCACATCCCCGAAAATTCCATATCCCCGAATGTCACCTGAATGGCCATTTTACCGAACTGCCTTTTTCCCTAATTTTCATATACCCGAATGGTTACTTCACCAAAAAATCATTTTTTCCGAATGATGACCTAGATATTAACTAAATTGTTATTCGAGATTTTTTTTTATAGAAGTATGACGTTAATATTAAATTCTCCTACGTGTTTTGTAAGATTAAAAAAAAAAACAAATAACCGTAGAAGGCCATTAATGAACCACGCGTACACTTCAAGAGTGCGGGGTATTGAGATCATCCACGTTCCATAAAAAAAGATTTTTTTTTGTAGCGGGCATTTTCAGCAAAGGACAATTTTCCAAAACGGTATCTACGTGGTAAGGATAGAACAGCAACGATAGCTTCATGCGACGACTCGATGCGCAGGATTCAGTTTGTTCTAGATTTTGTTTAACTGAACTAATTTGTCTTTATCAATTTTGGCTGGATGAAGGCTTTGAACATTTTTTTTTTTACGTCCAATTCGAGTTCTGCGACCAATACTTTTAATCAAATCTAAATAGTTGATTATTGAATTACAAAAAGCATTTTTTGAATATTTTATCACCGCCATTTTAGATAAAAAATTACTAAATCACTTTAAAGTAGTTTAGGGGCTATACTTAAGCTCGACAGCTGATTTTGGTTGCCAAGGTCCCGAGTAACAATTACAAATTTTTGCGGTAGTCGGGCCTGAACGTGTGTCAAACACGTTCTGACCTGAAATACCTTTGGCCAGTTGTCGCACTTACATCAATTTGAATATTCAAAATTCAAGTGAAGCTCGGAATTTCAATAGAGTAATCTACGTTCGTTTGTACTGCGTGTACGTACACAAAAATTAAGTGAGGTTCAATTTTGTCAGCCAGCAAAATCAAATGGTGCACTAGTGTGCGTACGCGAAACGTCATAAAGCTCTATTGTGGACATGATACTTTATGGCCGTTGCCCAGAACCCGCCTGACCGGGTTCGGGGATGTGGCGTTCGGGGAAATGGCCGTTCGGGATTATGGTCATTCGGGAAAATGATTTTCAGGGATGTGGAAAATTGGGGGAAGTGGCCATTCGGGAAAATGGTTTTAAGGGAAAGTCGCCATTCAGGGATGTAGCCGTTCGGGGAAATGGATCGTTCGGGGAAATGATTTTCGGGTAAATGACATTTCGGGAAAGTGTCTTTTCGGAGATGTGGCATTCGGGGAAATGTCTCTTCGGGAATGTGGGTTTCGGGGAAATGTCATAGATTCAAAAGCTAGAGCGTCCAATTTCTCGTCCCGGGAAAAAATCCCGGGAATTCCCGGGATATCCCGTAAAAAACATTTTCCGTTTCCCGGACAATTTTTAAATTTGAACCTTTGCGACTGTGGGCAGGGTTATCAGGACATCGACCATCTCGTATGGAAGTGTCCAGATCACCATGTTCACAGAATTAAGTTGAAAGATACCAGAAATCCCGATGCGAGACGCGTTATCTCAACTAGATCTTGATGTTCTCTATCCGATCTATCAGTTCTTCTTAGATTCCAAAATATCCATTTAGTTTTTCTTCAGTTAGTTTTCCTTCAGTTAGTATAACTCGCCTTCACACAAAGCCGTCGTTTCTGGTTGCACCGGAAGCAAAGCAAGAACGCCCCAGCAGCTGGACACCGAGTTGCGGCTGAGGACAACCAAGACCCCTACACAATCCCCCGTCCCTTCCCAAGCCTTGTCTTTAACATCAATCCCTTCCCTAATAACCCCGAGTAGGCCGCGGGTAATCGGCTCCCCTCCCATTAACATTTACACACAAGATCCTCTGTAATTGTTAAGTCAAATGTAATTACAAAAGCCGACTCGGTCCTAACCAGGTCCCAGTACCGAAAAGGACCTAATAATAGTAGTTTATGCAACAAGTTGCAAAAAGAGGATTTTTTCAGCACAAGTCGTACATTTATCCAACGAGGTTCACCGAGTTGGATAAATACGAAGAGTGCTGAAAAAATCAAGTTTTGCAACGAGTTCCATACAACATTTTTTGCAATTCCAAAAAACACACACTGAGTGAAATTTTATGTCAAATTTTCATGTATTTTGTCAATAAATCGTTTAAATCAAAAAATGTTAAAAAGTGTTACTTTTCGAAACAAGTGCTGAAAAGTTCAACTTTTCAGCACCCATTTGAGTGCTGAAAAGTAGAACTTTTCAGCATTTATTTTGAAAAGTGTTGCTATTCGATTCTGTTATTTTTTGTACAGAAAAGTAGGCTATTTTGTCGTTCAAGAATGACAGGAAAAGTGAGTAGTTTCACGACAGAATTGCAAAAAATGCATTTTCATAGCCATGCTCATGAATTAAATCTCAGACATAATACTATCAGAAAAAAAAAACAAATAATTTAACTGAAATGAAGTTTTTCGTAGATCAACTGGACCAAAAGTTGATCATGAGAAAACCACAAACTTTTACCAATACCGATTAAAATTAATCATTAAATCATGCACCAGCATCGAACAATATATAGGGGTAATCAAACCTTTCAAACCTTCAATCTTTTTTCGCTATTTCGTTGTAAAACAATTTTTTTCTTCCATTCTTGACGACAAAATGGCCTAAATTTAGTCGCCAAAAATCCATCCATCCATCCAAAAATTCATAAGAGTTCTAAAAATTTCAACTTTTTCGCACTATTATAGCTTTGGAGCTATCGTGTTTTGACTCATATCTTGAAGGCAAATAATATTCATGCGGGGAAAAAACGTTTCACTGAAGAAATCCGGAATATTTATTCCACTAGCTAAACCTAAGGCTGCGACTGTTCAAGAAGGTTCAAGTTTCCTCAAACAAATAATCAAACAACAACAACGGTAAACTTCATTGGGCAAATGAACGACTAGTGCTAAAAAATCTTCTTTTTGAAATTTGTTGCTTAAAGTTCTGTTTTCCCATTTTATAAATTTTACGGAGCCATTTTTTTGCATATTGACGACACAGCTGATCATTTTTAAATTCATTGTCAGTTTGAATTGAGCTCTCTGAAGACGTTCAGGATTAATTTTTAGTTAAATATCATGCAGCATTGCAACCAATTTTGAGATAGAGTTGAAATTGATCTTTAAAATTGCTTTTTTAGGTTTTCGATGCAACTTAGAGAACCCTAAAGCGTTACGTTACTGTGGGTAGTTAGGTTATGATTGATTTGAAAGTTATTCAAGCTGCTAATCCAAACATCTGACTGTTATTCCACCACTCACGCCGGAGGTTAGCTTCCACCTTTTGAATAAATCAACATCAATTAACGCCACCTTACTTCGGAAGTGTTTATCACCTCCAGAAAACTGCTCCCGACAAGTACCTTATCTCGCCCAGTCAATCACTTCCGCTCCGGGATCACAGACCGGACGTGGCCAACCGAACCGGAGCACACATCAACAGTAACGAACAATCAACGACCGGCGGCCGGAGGCGGCTGTTGACTAAAGTAACATCACAAGACTGAGGGAAAGTTCTGAAGAGGTGTTGAACTGTTTCATAGAGTGGGAGTGGGGGAGGAGGGACGTCCCCCCAAAACCCACCGCCGTCAGACAACATATGGGGAAGCTATAAATTTTCCAATTTTCTTGGCAACCAACTGGAACACACACACTATTTGCCACCGTCAAGAGAAGACCACCATTGAGAAGAAGAGGGGCGGAAATGGGCAAAAGTGTCACTTTGATAAAGGACTCCGAGGCGAAAGTTATGGTGGCAGCTGGATGTGTGAATGAAGGAGGGAAGAAAGCTGATGATGGTGGAACTGGTTCTGGTACTGGTCGTGAATGAGCGAAACTTTTTATGCCGGATGTGGTCGGCAGTCAAATGGTGGCAGGCAGTGGGGTGTGTGTGTGTGTCCCACATACGGGGCTTTCGACGGAGCCTCACTGGACGGACACATGGACAAACAATTACGGTGCGGAACGATTTTGGCACTTGGGCCACTTTATCGAATTTAGGGATAGGGGAACACAAATAGTAATCAAAGTGGATCGGGGATGGTCATGGAAGATATGCTGAGTAGCAACACTTTGGTGTTGGACTGCAGGTATCTGATCTATTCAGATGTCCATTCAAATATGAAAATATAATCAGTTATTAAAATTTATTTTATAACGTTTGCTATCAAACTCTACTGATTTTATCCGTGCCACACAGATATTTGTGACATTTTTGCCAGTTGGATTTTTGTACGAATTCTTGTTATAGTTTCCATAGCATGAAGTTTTCCTAACAATTTGATCATGATTTATGTTACTTAAAAAAAACTACCGTTTCGATTCGATTATCCAAAGCGATATTTTTCCGATAACTTTGGATAATCGAGTCTGGACTGTCATCATGACGATGCTTCTGTGCTCTCTTATGCTAACTAGATAGAAAACCAGCAAACTTAAAACAAGAGAGCACAGAGGCATCGATTTATTAAGTTATGCTTGATTTATTCATTTTATATATTTCACACCAATTTTCGAAATTCGTTAAACAATCGGTGCACAGCAACCAAGGAAGTTATTGTCTTCTTATTCTAAAATTATTGAACTTACGGACCCACTCCTAAAATAATTTGATTATAAAAATTTACAAATTTTATTGTAAATCGTTATGGAAATAGTAGCATAAGGGGATGAATACAAAAATATATCGATAGTTTCCGTAGTTTTGAAGATACTAAAATGTCTGTTACAAAAATCTGGGTGCAAAAGCTTTGGATAATGTGCACCGTTTTAAAGAATAAATTATCCAGATTTTCCACAGCTGTAAATTGCTAGCTATATTTTATTGATGATTGACAATATTCAGAAATTTTATTTACGTTTAACCAGTACATATTGACGCATTGAAATTGCAAAAAAATGAATTTTATATCAAAGACTGATAATAAGTAAAAATGAATAAAATATAATCGATTAAAAATAAATAAACAAATGATAAAAGGTACAATACTCAGAATGAACCCTTTCTAATTAAGATCAAATTTGGTGAAACAAAACAAGCAATAATCTCAATGTGTTCCAAAACTTAACAAGATTATGATAAATCTGAGCGACTGAAATTTGAATTAAAATTTTTTAAAATTTATGCAAAATTTAATTGATTTAAATTAAAATAACTAAAATTGGCCAATGAACAAAAACTATAAATAAAAAATACAATATTTTTATGTCAATTAATACTGAACTCTAAATATGTTAGTATTAAAATGGTTTCATTCATATTTTTTCCAATTTGTTTCCCTTGACTCTAATGTAATTAAAAGTGCAAGCCATACCAAAAACAGCCAAATCATTAGGCGTTTTAAATTATTGGATTGATTTTTTTTTATTTTGAAGAAAACATATTATGTTAAAAAATAAACAGGTTTTCACAATCATTCAGTTAATACTAACGAAAAACAAGGCAGAAAATACATATTTCAAATATTTTATAATAAATGTAATGCAACCTGTTTAAAAATCAAGTTTCAGAATTTTGGTAGCACTTTTCGGCCCCCTTCTTTCAATAATTGTAAAAAAATATTTTTTCAAAAACCATCAAAATTTTAATTAAAATAGAAGTCTAAACAACTAAAAACAATCTAAATACATATTTGTACAATACAATTATGTTTTGTTAACAATTTTGGCTTAAAACAACAACATAAAACCTAACAGTCATTTAACACATTTATTTCCGAAAAAGGTCAGAGAAAACGTTTCAAAAACAACTGTTAACATAAAAATGATTAAAAAAGTAATTTTTATGAAATTTTATCCATATTAATTACATAAATAGCTGACCGAAACATAACAATAGATTTGATTAAAAAAAAAAATAAAACCACGCGTGTTTATTTTCCAAAAATGTTTCGTTATTGATGTATCATTTTAAAATACCATTTCAAACTTCAATTTGATGTTTCAGTTAAGTACATTTAAGTATAGTTTTGATTAGTTATAAATTCTTACGGCTTCAGCATTTTTGGAACTTTTAACATGAAAACAGCTTTATTTATACTCATAATTGAAAAAAATATGCGTTTAGGTTGATAACAACAGGCGTTTATTGTATATTCAAGAGAAAATTTTGTTAAAATACACAGTTTCTTAAATTTTGAAGGTTAAATTAACAGGGGTCCACTTTTGGAAAAGTTCGGATTTTTGTTGTCCTATATTGGACCCCCAAATTTTGCTGGAAAATGAGCAGTTCTTCGCTTTATTTTAGTAAAGTTCCTTAAACTTACAGTATTTTGACTTACTGAAGTTAAATAATCAATCAAAAAATGATTGAATAGTTAATTCAATCATATAATAGAAATGCTGTTTTGTTGTGAAAATGCTAGTGGCCGTGGCTGATTTCAGACGTCGAACTCAAAACACTTATTTTGGCAAAAAGGACACTTCAATGTCAGTCAACATTGTTTCAAATGATGCTGAACTTGCCAAATAAGAGATTCGCAGACAAAACACGCTTGAAATTTTTCCTTTCTTACAAAAGAAAGGTTGAAGGTTTGCTTTTAGAAAAACGCTTTTCACGGAAATCTTTAAAAAATCGTGTACGGCGGGGAATCGTCCCAGAGAAAAAATTCAATTACATATTTGAAGGTTTTGATGCACTCTTTCGATTGCCTTCTGGCCTGAATCCCGGAACTCAAAGCCTGATTTTTTAGTGCTCTTTTTCTGAAATACTTGGCCGATGTCTGTATCCGCTCTTAAAAATTTGTGTCTTCCATCATTGGAAAACCGCTTGTAAAACTCACAATTTTTAAATTTCAGATTTGTAGCCGTGAGGTCGGAGACGAACATTTTATTTCTCGATTCACAATTTTCGATCAGAAAATGTGGTCAAAAGCATTTTAGAGGTATTTTTTGGACTATTTTACAGATAACACAATTAAATTAAAATAATTCAGTTTCAAACAAAAAGCCATTCGAAAACATGCGTCATAAACAGCTTGGGCCCAAAATTTCCAGAGATATAGCCATATTAGTTTTTTTACGTCTTATTTTTCCTATTGAATTGTTGGTTTTATACAGAATCATATACTGAACATAAAATTCGAAGTCCCGGCTCGTTTTCGCTCGAAAGATCGACAAGTCGTCAAGTCAAAGCATAAACGCTAGCACATTTACGCTTGCGCGTTTTACGCTGCGCGTGGAAGTGTTCTTTTTGGCTTCTCATAATAGATCGACAAAGTGCAATATCGATACATATATTTTTAGGTTAATCATAGCCTAACGTTAAAGACTGAGTACCCTATATTTTTTTCTTAAAATTTCAAACCAATATATTTTTCTTAATTAAATATAATTGGCTTGCGACCCATAATGTACCTCTGAAATTAAAAAAAAATGTCATTCGAGGTTTAGTCTTAAAATATTTGAAGTTTTAGGTCAATTTCTCACTAAGTGGCATCGACATGTTTCTAAAAAAATAATTGCACCAATATATTTGTCGGAGTTCCATCATTTTGTAAGAAAGGCTCTTTTTCACCTCTGGTGTTATTAAATCGGGTTTTCATCAAAACCCTTCAGATGGTCCACTATAGGAAAGGGGTCCACTAATGGATAACGTACCCTACTCACATTTAGCATGTTTGGGCTCGTTCAAAAATATTTTAAATTTTTATGAAATTTCGATGAGCAGCACCACAAAAACGTTTTTTCTTGTCAACAAAAATAAATCTTTGATGCTTAGTTATTTTGAAAATTTATGAAATTTCAAATTAAATTAAAACATGAAGATTACTTGAAAAAAATAATTAAAATAACTCACGTAAAATGTAAAAATATTTAAGTAGTAAAATTTTATATTGATCCATATTTGAATAAGATAAAAATGTATTTTTCTGCTGAGTTTATGTACAAACTATTGAAAAAAACTATTATATTGATAAAAGTAACAATAATAATTTTATTAATTTATTTATTATATTAACAAGCATCATCCCTACCACACCTCACACCAGTACCATAAATCGCCCAAAAATGCCGTTTCTCATATAGCACGAACGTTTTTGCTTCAAACTCTAAAGTTACGGTTCCATTCGACCAGCCAGTCAACCAGACCTGCTTGCCGGCTCCATAAAGGACGATGACAAGTAAGACAATACAGCAGTGAGTCCAAGTTTCCCCCAAAAAGGCTCCCCACTCCTTCCTCCCTCTCCGGGTTCCCCTCGGCAATGGCACTGTTGGGCTGACTGGCAACAACTTTAGAGCCATCATCGTCGCAAAGTGCCCCAGCCCGGGTTGTCGGTTGTCTGAAGAAGTATTACATGAAATTCAAATTTAGAGATGATTGTACGGAAAAGTGTGGACTGAAGTTTCACTCTGGGAAACGATTCATAAATGTGAGTGTGTGTGTGTGTCTCGTATAGCTGGGCGAGTTTGGACCGGAAAATGTGGAGAACAGATAGGCCGGGTTGCCAGACTGAGGGTGACGGGACGAGGACCATGTTTTACTGTGTTGTGTCACTTTTGTTGTCTTCACCAAGTTATTGTGGCGAGGGGACAGCAAACAGAACATATTACCACACTTTCTGCTATCATCGTATCGTCATCATATCGTCCCGCGCCGTCTTCCGTGACATCTTTTAACACTTTTGAGGTCTCGAGCCTGCTGAAGAGCAGTGAAGAAGACGACGGGGTCGGGGAGAACGCCGGAGCAAAACGACCATTTTCATGAGGTTTTCCGGCCAATAAACAATCTTGAAGGTGGCGGCAAAGGGCCCCTCTCCGACTACTGAATGTGACAACTTTTAGCACCGATTTGGAAAGGGTTTTTGGGAAGCGTTTTTTTTTTGGGTTGGGATATCGTTATAGTGTCGTAAGTTGAGGCTTGTTGGGAAAGGACTCGTTGGAGAAAAACTGTTGTCACTGGATTGTGATGTTTATGATATGCAGATGTGGTTATAGTGAGCATTTTTATGGAGTGAAAATTGTTTTAGGCGAGTGTGAAATGTCGTAAATTATGCATGAAATGTTGCAGATTTAATATTAGATCTTGCTTTTGGACTGTTGAAGTTTGTAAACATTTTTCTCCAAGGGAAACTAAAATTATGGTTCAGTATAAACTAAAATGTTCGTAAATTGAAAGAAGCATCTTTTGATATCAAAAACGTATAGGTCAGTTTTGGTGAAAAAAGTGAATTTTGCCACATATCACGCCAAAAATCCCAATTTCAAAAATCTTATCCCTGAATCCTGTTAATAAAACTCAACTTTGTTTTTTTGATATGTTATGCAAAATTGTATGGGGAATCTGATAGAAATATTTTCACATATAAGCAGGCTTCTTTGTCCCGAGGCTTTTTTTTATCAAATAAGGCACAATAAGACTGTTTGCAGTTTTTTTTTTATTTTAGGACCACAGTTTAGACATAAAACTTAAGGTTATATTTTTTAATAAATTCATTGAAAATTTTCTTTAAAAAAATTAATAATAGGCATGATATTTGGAGATTGAGTATTTCTTGCCTTTCTTACTAAAGGTTTTCTTACCTATAGGTTTTACTTTATGGCTAGACATTATTTTCATGTTCGTAAATATGACGATTCAGCATGAATTTTAATCGGAAAATCGCTAAAAAATCACACTGCATAAATTTTCGACGCTCTATTGATTCATCTTGACAGAACTCGTCTATCTCCAACCCTCGAATTTTGAGAAAATAAATTCCGTGGAGATCGAGTGATGTTCGTAAGTGGTAAAATTTTGCCAAATTTTGTGTCACGTCGTTCTCAGCTCCCCTGAATCCGATTTTGATTCTTCTGAATGCAGATGAATGCTAGTGTGCTGAACCTGGGCGAGTTGCCGCTCAAATTTCGAATTATCCATCTGTTTTCGGATGTGATAAGATTTTCCAACGAATTACGCAGTTGAGCAACTCTCTACGAATTCGGCCGATTTCGACCATTTTTATTTTTTGTATTTTTTTATTTGACTCAAACTTTGTGGGGGCCTTCCCTATGACCAAATATGCTATTTTGTTTGATTGGTTCATCCATACAAGTCTCCATACAATTTTGGCAGCTGTCCATACAAAAATGGTATGTAAATATTCAAACAGCTGTAACTTTTGAATGAATTTTCTGATCAATTTGGTGCCTTCGGCAAAGTTGTAGGTATTGTTGAGGACTTTTGAGAAAAAAAATAGGTACACGGAAAAAAAATTGCAGATTTTTTTATCAACTTTTTTTTCACTAAAACTCAATTTCCCAAAATACATATTTTTTGATTTTCGAGATTTTTTGATATGTTTTAGGGGACAAAAATCCGCAACTTTTGAGCCATAGAGAAACATGGTTAAAAAATCTGCCGCCGAGTTATGAATTCTTGAAAAAATAGTGATTTTTGGAAAAAATCGAAGTTTTATGCAAAAACAAGTTTGACATTACTTTTTAATGCAAAATTGAATTTGCAATCGAAAAGTACTTTACAGATTTTTTGATAAAGGGCTCCGTTTTCAAGATATAGCCACTGAAAGTTTGATTTTAGCGAAATATTTGCAGTTTTTCAATTTTTAAAAATAGTGACCATGAGTGACCATTTCTAAAAATATTTTTTTTTAAAGTTCAGAAAATTTGCTATAAAATTGTCTAAGAGACATTGAAGATTGGACCTCGGGTTGCTGAGATAGAACTGCTTTGAGAAAAAGAAACACGAAAATTGAAGCAAATTTTCTGAACTTTAAAAAAAAATATTTTTAGAAATGGTCACTCATGGTCACTATTTTTAAAAATTGAAAAACTGCAAATATTTCGCTAAAATCAAACTTTCGGTGGCTATATCTTGAAAACGGAGCCCTTTATCAAAAAATCTGTAAAGTACTTTTCGATTGTAAATTCAATTTTGCATTAAAAAGTAATGTCAAACTTGTTTTTGCATAAAACTTCGATTTTTTCCAAAAATCACTATTTTTTCAAAAATTCATAACTCGGCGGCAGATTTTTTGACCATGTTTCTCTATGGCTCAAAAGTTGCGGATTTTAGTCCCCTAAAACATATCAAAAAATCTCGAAAATCAAAAAATATGTATTTTGGGAAATTGAGTTTTAGTGAAAAAAAAGTTGATAAAAAAATTTGCAAATTTTTTTTCCGTATACCGTAAAACGGGGTGACTTTGATAGCCGGGGTGACTTTGATAGGTTTGCGATTTTTCCGCAAAATGAATTGTACAATTAAAATACGTAAGGAATGGTTTAGAAACATACTGACCGTGGTAGAGAAGTGTTCAAAGTACCTCAAGAAGAATTTTTAATAAAATTTTGACAAGTTTAAAAAGTTAGTTAACTATAGTTAAGAAAATGTTGATGAATGTCATTATTTTAAACTTCTCAAATTGTTATGATTTTCTCAATGAACATGATTTTTAATCGGAAAACGGAATGAATTTTCGGATTCTTTGGACAATTTTCCACTAGGAGAAGGTTAAAAAAGTTTGTAAAAAATAAATAATATTTGAAACACAATTATAAAAACTCTCTAAATTTATAGGCGATTTCAGTTGAACAAATTTCATAAAAAATGTGAAAACTTGTGATTCGTGCTTCGAATTCAGTATAAAATGCAATATAAATCGATAATTTTATAAACAAAACTAATTTTAACAAATTTTAGGCAAAATTCCGACTTTTTAACAATTTTACCTAAAATTTATATGTATTTTGCTTAAAGCTTATACACTTAGTTAACTAAATATAAACATTGTTTTTTTTTAAATACTATATCAGCTACTTTAGTGATGGTACATTTAACGGACAAATGAAGTTTAAACATCTTAAATATGATTTTAACAAGAAAAACTATGACTATCAAAGTCACCCCGGAATTCAAACTCAGAATTTTTAACGTAACTATTTTTCTAAACATTATTGAAAAAACTTTTTTTTCGAAATAGTGCATGGACTTTGTGTGGTCTACCCCAGTACATGTTTTAAAAATAATAAATAATAATCTTAAGAAAAACCTTACCTGTTGGAAAATATTCTAAAAACAAATTGAAATCCTATCAAAGCCACCCCGGTTTACGGTACCTATTTTTTTCTCAAAAGTCCTCAACAATACCTACAACTTTGCCGAAGACACCAAATTGATCAGAAAATTCATTCAAAAGTTACAGCTGTTTGAATATTTACAAACCATTTTTGTATGGACAGCTGCCAAAATTGTATGGAGACTTGTATGGATGAACCAATCAAACAAAATAGCATATTTGGTCATAGGGAAGGCCCCCACAAAGTTTGAGCCAAATCAAAAAATACAAATAAAATCCATTTCCGGTTTTGGTGGAGAATTGCTCAGTTTCCAAAGGGACCATCCATAAACCACGTGGACACTTAAGGGGGGGGGGGGTATGGCGATTGTCCACGATCCATACAAAAAAGTTTTTTTTTGTATAGACAAATGTCCACGAAGGGGGGGGGGGGGGGGGTAACAGATTCCCAAAAAAAGTGTCCACGTGGTTTATGGATGGTCCCAAATGAAAATATGGTTATTTTTTTTTCATTTTCATATATTTTATTTGTCTCAAAAATTGCTTTTTTTCGAGCTCTATAACCTCCCACATTTACATCCAGATTCATAATCTGGTTCTGGAGTTAGAGCCGTTTGATTAACCTACCATAAGAAAAAAAAAATACCAAAAAAAGGTAAAAGCCCACCTGGTGACCTTCGCCAACATTTTTCGTTTCTAATTTTATCCGAAATTTCTTCCTACATTCATAGTGCAGACCATTACTGAGCATCTGAAACAAATTTGACATCTACCGGCAATCCCGATCAATTTTTAGAACGATTTACTTTTTGCCTTTCTTACTAAAGAAAGGTATTGGTTTTACTTTATGGCTGGACATCATTTTCATGTTCGTAAATATGACGATTCAGCATGAATTTTAATCGGAAAAACCGCTAAAAAATCACACTGCATCGATTTTCGACGTCAAGTTGAGCTTCGAATACTGGCGCGGGAATGCTGGCGCATATATGTTGTGGCTCGAGATATACTCGTTTGTAGTAGCTCATCTACCAATGTTTCCTACAACATGTAAGATATCGTAGCTTTTCGGTTTCTTTTGCCCTGTCCGTTTTTGCATAACTGTCCAATGTTTATGCAAAAACTTTTGTGACATAGGACATTCATCCGGCTACAAACAATTTGTTTCCCGTGTGCTCCTAAAATCGCCTTTAAGTAGGCTTCATTTTGTCGTGATTTCGTAAGTTTATTTAACAGAGTTTATTGGATTCCAATAGGAGCTTTCTAAGCTTTTCATCGTTTATATCGTTTTCAATGTTTTTAATGCTGGCGACGCCAATGGCTTTCTACGTAAGGTATCGCGATTGAGTGTGTAGTGGTTGTTAAAATAGCTATCTCTGACTCTCTCATTTTCGTAGATGCTGAATGGCAAGCTTCCCTGCACTAAAGCACACGCGGTTCACTTGTACCTCGGTTTTGCTTTGCGCCTGCTTTGTTCGGTTTTTGGGCTCGTACCAAAACTAGAAAACCAAAACCGCGGTGTGCATCGTCACTGGCGCATGGGAAGCTTGCTATGCTCGCGTTTGTCATAAACGCTGGTTTGATTAAGAATTTGTACGATTAAAAATATTCTTTTGGTGAAAATTGCGTTTTCAATTTCTTTTGGAAAACACATCATTAATAATACCTTCATCATAAGATTTTTTGTATCATCATCATCATTTTGTGCTGACGTTATAAATAAACAAAGTCGATGTTATGAATTGAAAGAAGTTATATTCTTTAGTAAGAAAGGCTCTATCTCACCCCTGGTGGGTTTAAATCGGGTTTTTTGATAAAAAACTTATTTTAAAACTATTCGTTTTTTTTATATATCCTGTTCCTAAATATCATTTCTTGCAGAATGAAAAAGTTTTTTGTTTATTCTCTTGCAAGATTTCATGATTCTTGAGTACAATCAAGGGTTTTATTATTGTTATAATTAAAATTTTAAAAGGGCATTTTTTATTGAATGAAATTTGACTATAAATTTAAAAATCATTGCATCAAAAATTATTGATAATGTAAAGTCGTTTAATCAGCTCAACTAGTTCACTAAACTACACCACGACCACATAAACCATCCATCCATCAGTCTTCGCACATGAAACTCGCAACATAATGATTCGCCAAAACTTTCCCCCCTCACACACACACACTCATCTCGTCATGAAGCCAACCTCGAACCGGGGACTGACAAGTGCTAAATTGTTTTATAGTGATTCCAGCTGCAGCAAACATCACTTTACAGCAGAACAGAAACTGTGCTGGCACATTCCTTCCAAGTGTGAAAAATATCCATAAAACATAGCAAATAACAGTTTTACCCCAACATCAGGGCGAGTGTTGTGCTTTTCAAAAAGAAACACAAAAAAAAAACGAAAAAGAAGAACTTTCCACGTGAAAACGGGCACCTTTCGCCCAAAAGAGTAAAAGGATAAAAACCGTAACAGTTTGAGGAAAAACGACAACAACAAAAATAAAAGAGAAGCATCAAGTGTGAAAGTGAGAAGCCGAGTGAAACAAGAGATAAAATATAATAAATTCAGCGATCGTGAGTTGCTGCTGGTCGCCGTTGAGAAAAAAGGGAAAGTGGCTGCGGAAAAGTGAGTGAAAAGAAGCAAAAAAAAAAGAGCCGAAACAGAAACGGTGAAAGACATCGTTTCCCACTTCACTGACTAAGGACACTGATCGTCGTCCTCTTTTTTTTCTGTGAGTGAATGAGTGGGCAACTAAAAGGCAGCTCATTTTGCTGGTGATTTTGAGGATTCTTGTGCTTTTTTTTGCTTCTGCTGTTCTCTGTCATGTCCGTTGGATGCTTCCACTGACGGTCGTTGGCGATTATCCTTATCGGACGGAGCGCACCGTGCTGAAGAGCAGCAGTCTATCAGACTGAGCTGGACTTTTGACTTCCGGTAAGTGTTGGAATTGTGTTCATTTGCTTTTGTAACTGTGTAGTATTCCAAGAAAGAAAACGTTTTTAGCAGAGATAGCTTTGGAATATTTATTCAATGAAATAATAGTTTAAGCAAGATTCTTGTGATTAAATTGTTTTAATTGAATTTTCAGATGTTGTGCTAAAGATTTTTCGCAGCAAGTGGAATCCAGATTGTTTTCAGTAGAGACATAATTGGTTTTGTGATACTTTAAAATCAGGGCTGCGGAGTCGGGTCATATTTCAAACGACTCCGACTCCGACTCCGACTTCGGCTTTCTCAGATTAGCCGACTCCGACTTCGGCTTTCTCAGATTAGCCGACTCCGACTCCGACTCCGGCTCCGGCTTTCAATAAATGGTTCGCTCCGACTCCGACTCCGACTCCGGCCTACCAACTCTAGCCGACTCCAACTCCGACTCCGACTCCAGCTTTCAACAAATGGTTGGCTCCAACTCCGACTCCGACTGCACATATTTTTAAATGTTTCAAAAGTAAGTTAACTATTATTAGTTAATTATTTTTAAAACATTGATAAATAGGATTATTGAAATACTCTCTAAGCGTCATGTTTTTCTCAAGAAAAATAAGTTAAGTAAAAGTAAAGAAAGTAAATAAACGGAAAAATAGTTTCTAGGTTACAAATTTTATACGTTATGAAAACAGAAATCAAAAAAATATCTTCAGTTTTAGAGGCATTTTGAGAAGAACAGTTTTGTAAGTAAATTTGGATTTATTAGCTTAACCTCAAATTTTAAAATATATTTTTTTCAAAGCTAATAAATTTAAATATTAAATTGTTATTTTTGAATGAATAACTAAAAGAAACCTAGCCTTAATGATCTATTGAAAAATAAAATTCAATTTGCTCACTTTCAGGCTAACATTTGTCTGAAGCACAGTGACAGGCACCTTGTTTTTTTAAATGACAATTTTAAACGAAACATTTTTTTTTAATTTTTAATTTAATTTTAAAATTTTGCATACTTTAAAAAGGAGGTTCACGATACTTCGTGAAACCTAAAACTAAGCTTTATGAATGACCTTGCGCCTCCATTATAATATATGAGAAAACTTAAAATATAAAAAAAAAACAAATATCCACAAGTAAAATATTTTCTAGGTCACAAATATTTCATTTTTTAAGGTACATTGATACGCAATGATTATCACCTTCCGTCATATTGGCGTGGGACATACAGTATGAGAAAATTCGTACCAGTTAATAATATATTGATTTTGTTTTTTTTAATAATATTTGGAAAATAAATTTAAATCCTATATTTTGTTCTATAAATTTTTATTAGTTTATTTTTGTACTGAATTCTTGAGATTTGTTCAACGATAATTTGCAACGATATCAAAATAGTTTACCTAAAATCAACATCAACAATCAATGATTATTTCAAAATTTGTTGCAACTTCTTTTGATATTTTTTGATAGTTTCAATTATTTTAAATGCAACACTTTGATTTTCTTGTACTCACACCCAAACGGCGGTCGCATGATTTTGATTCATGGCGGCATGAAAGTATATCAGAATCTGCATGAAAACTGTCCTCATGCATTTTTTGCGATGTAGGGGTATGACATTTTTGCCCGTTACCGACAATTATCGACATTACCGACGGCTTTATCAGAACGAGGATTGAACCACCAACTTCTTAGTTATTGATCCGACACTCTACCACAGTGCCATGGACGCTAAATGAAAAATGAGTGGAAGAGCACCAACATATGCTTCTCTTTGGAGTGTTGCTCGGGGATGGGCCAGCATTATATGTGTTGGTGAGAACTGCAGATCGCTGAAATGTTTACACGTGGGCAAAAATGATCTACGGGCTTGCTGTTGCAGATTTTGAGATATATTTTTCCTTTGAGTGTGATTATAGTGTAATAACACAATTAGAGCTTTTAAATCACAATAAAAAGCTTCAAAAACATAATGGCATCTGTTGAATCAATTAAAAATATAACATATTTTTTTAAATTAAGCTGTTCTATAGGAAATACTGATCAATGAAAAAACATATTTTTTGTTGAATTAAAGATAACTCCGGCTCCGACTCCGACTCCGGGTTATCAGAAATCTTCGGCTCCGACTCCGACTCCGACTCCAGCTCTTAAAATTTAGCCGACTCCGGCTCCGACTCCGACTCCAGCTGTCCGAGTTTTGACGACTCCGACTCCGACTCCGACTCCAGGTCCCCAAAAAGATCCGACTCCACCGACTCCGGCTCCGACTCCGACTCTGACTCCACAGCCCTGCTTTAAAAAACAATCAATTACCATTTTAAGACCACGTGAAACGGTCATTTTCAGAAGCTAATAACTTTTCAGCAAAAAATCTTAAAAATATGATGTCTTGGGGAATGTTGTTCTAAATTTAATGAAAGTCCTAGAATTGATAAAGATTGGGCGATTTTTGCGCCCTCCACAGGTAAAAAACTGAAACAGTTGCTTTTATCCATACATTTGACAATTTTTCCCATACAAACTACAAGGGATTGAAGGGAGGGGTTTTCCTGGTCAGAATAATTGTGTCATTGGTATAACCTACGAATTTAGGATTTCATTAAAAAAAATGAAATCAGGAATTGTTGATTGCATAAAATTCTGAAAAACTTGACCAACCAAGCCATGTAGTAAATGATTCTATGACACCGATTCAAAATCAATGCAAATTTAATACCATCTTTTTTTTACGGAAAGCATCTTTCACACATAACTCTGAAACGTTTGGATTTGAAAATTATGAAAGGTGTTATAATCATATTTCATTAAACTTTTTCAAGTTTAATTTTACATTTTATTCCAAATGAGATTTTTTTACATTAAAAAAAATCCACAAATCGGATAATCGGAAAAATGATCGAAATAAGAATCTTCATGAATTTCCTGATATTCTTAAGAGCCATATTTTCGCTAGGGGGCACGGCTTTGTTCTAGAGGTCGTATCGATGAGCTCCGATTTTGATGAAACTTTCAGCGTTTGTTGGTCTACACAAAAGATGAACTCATGCCAAATATGAGTCCTCTACGATGCGGGGAAGTGAGGTAAAATATCAATTCAAAATTTTGCAAAAATGTTCAAAAAAAATAGGCCGAATTTTTAAAATGCTCATAACTCAAGTTTGGCAATACGTAAACCTGCTCGCTTGGTTTCATTTGAAAGGTTTTTACATACACTACAACTTCGACTCTGAGTGACATCTGTCGGTTACTTACTTCCAGAGATATTTACAAATTACAAAAAAGTCGTGATTTTTTCAAAATTGTCGTATCTTTCTCAAAAACGTAGATACCACCATACCCTATGTGGCGAAATTGAGGCATGGCTTGTACTCCAAGTCTACAATAAAAACTTTTTGGTACCTCCGATTGTGGTAAAAAAATCAATAATTCTTTGAAAATCAATTTTTATTAATAAAATTTTACAATTCCACCAAACCCAAAACAATGTTTCTATATGAAATTGTTCTTGTTGAGTCTCAATTTTAACACCGAATATGTTTTATACGCTGGAGATGTTAAATATGGCATATTTTGATACAAGACTTTGCGCAAAACATCAGTTTTCATTCAAAAAACAATTTTTAGGACTGCACAAAAAAAAATCAATTCCCGTAATCGTGAATAAAGTTCACGAATGTGAGATCCACGAAGGAATATATTCATGAGTATGGTGCATTTGCACTATAAACGTGAATATATTCCTTCGTGGTTCTCACAATCGTGAACTTTATTCACGGTTGTAGCGACCCTAAGTCGCATACCTACTATACATAGACTACAGTTATTTTGTGTCATGAACAATGTCAAGTTCACGACAACGGTAAATGGTCTAGCACACGCGGTGTGTTATACAAAACATTCAGGTAGCGGTAACGCTTGACACCTGATGTTTTGTAAAACATTTTTCGACCACGACCTAGGGCACTGAGCTTGTTCAGTCGGGGCTTCTTGTATTGTGCAGTCAATAATCAGTGCTTCTTGGGCTTTTTGTATTGTGCAGTCAATAGTCAGTGTTTCTTATGCTTGTGCTCTGTTGTCAGTTGTGCAGCCAATAGTCTTGTGCTTGTGTCAGTCAGTACTCATGTCAATGTAATAAATAAAAAGCAGTTAAAATCAAAGTGCAAGTGTTATCTTAAGACAGTGCATAATATCACAGTTATCCCGCTCGGACACTCGGTCCGACACATCTGGTGACAGCGGTGGGATAATACGATACACGGTTTCGAGAATTGATTTTTTTCTGTGTGGGGTGCTCAAAATTTTTGGATGCCGGGACAACTTTGAAGCTCAAATGAGCTTACGGGCTAAATGTATAAAATTGGTTATTTAAAAAATACATTTCGTTATTTTAATTTATAATTCTAAAAAGTTCATCTATCACTTGAATTTTTTTAAGACTTTCTGTTTTTTTTTTGAAATTTTTGGTATTTAAAAAATAATAGAAAACAGAAAATGAAAGTTGTCAATCAGTTTTGTTGATTTTATTGTTGTAGGTATTTGAAATAAGGTATTTAGTTAAATGTTCTTGTGTTTTCATTGAAATTTTAGAGTTTTTTTTTTTATTTTGAAAATGGTGACATGAATTCTGAACAGTTTATGTAATGGCGTAATTTTATCTTTCAATCAATTGTAACGTTTTGGACGTGATATTCCAACAATTTTACTTTTACTATGGTCGAGGGGAGGCAAAAAAAATAAAAGAAATATAAAAAGTGAAATTACAAGTCAGAATTTATAAATTTCAGTGAAAAAATGGTTATAAAATGTATTGTACACGCATTCAGTTGATTTGCAATCATTCTTTTTAAAAATGTCTCAATAATCTCTTTTCGAACGCTGTTATTGGAATTAGTTTGGCATAAAAGCTGAAAGATATGTCAAATTATGCCATATTTAATATCTCCAGCGTATAAAACATATTCGGCGATAAAATTGAGACTCAACAAGAACAATTTCATATCGAAACATTGTTTTGGGTTTGATGGAATTGTAAAATTTTATTAATAAAAATAGATTTTCAAAGAATTATTGATTTTTTTACCACAATCGGAGGTACCAAAAAGTTTTTATTGTAGACTTGGAGTACAAGCCATGCCTCAATTTCGCCACATAGGGTATGGTGGTATCTACGTTTTTGAGAAAGATACGACAATTTTGAAAAAAATCACGACTTTTTTGTAATTTGTAAATATCTCTGGAAGTAAGTATCCGACAGATGTCACTCAGAGTCGAAGTTGTAGTGTATGTAAAAACCTTTCAAATGAAACCAAGCGAGCAGGTTTACGTATTGCCAAACTTGAGTTATGAGCATTTTAAAAATTCGGCCTATTTTTTTTTAAACATTTTTGCAAAACTTTGAATTGATATTTTACCTCACTTCCCCGCATCGTAGAGGGCTCATATTTGGCATGAGTACATCTTTTGTGTAGACCAACAAACGCTGAAAGTTTCATCAAAATCGGAGCTCATCGATGCGAGCAGCGTGCCCCCTAGCGAAAATCTGGCTCTTAATTTTTTTGGCAGAAGCATAACTTTTTTGATGTTACAGGCACTACACGATACCGTCTTCTGGGGCGAATCTGTATGGGATTTGTTTGTTTTTTTTTATGCTCAATATTTCGATACTTTTGATTTCGGTTAAACCACACACAGAAAAATAAAATTAGTTCACTCAGTTTCAAAATTTTAACCCTTTTGTGCTTTAAAAATTGCTGTCCTTATTCAGATTGTAGTCTCGATTTGTCACCTTTTGCTTATTTTGAAAGTTTTTCTGAATTTTGTTTTGCATTTTATTTAGTTAACTTTTTTAAGAGATAAAAGTTTTCTAAAGGTACTTCAATTGATTTCGAGGTGACTTTGAAAGTCACAGAGCAGAAACACAAATTATTACAAGTTGAAAGTTGGCAAATTCATTGAACTATTTGTGGGCGTTATATTGAATGTTTGGACCTTTGAAATGTAAGTCTAGATTCCATTATTTTCAAAATATTCTTTTCCTTAAGAGCGTAACATTTCACAGATGTTTCATTTTTCAAAATTGACAATTGGATCATTAGTTGCTGAGAAATTGGCATTAGAAAATGTGGGAATGTTTGGTTGAGACATAAAAAACTCAATTTTCTTTTTGTTTTATTCGCTGTATTTCAGCAACCTGAGGTCTAATATTCAATGTCTCTTGAGCAATTTTATTGGAAATTTTCTGAACTTTTACAAAAAAAACTTGTCTGTTTTTGTTCAAACTTCTCTTCGGCTCAAAAGTTGCGGTTTTTTTGTCGTCCCTAAAACATATTAAAAGATTAAAGAATATGAATTTGGGAACTTATTTTTTTGTAAATTAAGGCGTTGAAAATATTTTTAGAAGTTTATGTCCCGCCAAAGTAGAAGGGGATAAGGGGAGGGGGAGGGGGGTTGTCAAACAAATAAAAAAAATATAAACATTTAAATTACAAGCCATGGTTTTGACACTTAAATTAAAACAGTGTTGAAAAATGCATTTTACACTTGCCCAGATGCTTTGCAATCTTTAGTTTTCAAAATATCAAAGTATTGGCGAAATATTTTTTTTTGAAAAAAAAAAATAAACTTTTTGCAGCACTGTGTACAATGGAATTCCACAAAAAATATTGTTAATCGTTTTGATTTTATGATTTTAAAAATGAATTTCAATTTTTTTTCAGTTCATTAGACTTCTGTGTGAGATGACATAAACTTCAAAAAATATTTGAAACGGCCTTAAACATATAATTTAAAATTTGCATTTTTTCCCGTGTATTTTTTTCTAAATAGTCCTCATCAATACCTAAAACTTTGCCACCAAACTGATTAGAAAATTCCTTCACAAGATACAGATTTTTGTGTATTTACATACCATTTTTGCCTTCCTCACTGAGGTAAGGCTATAATCCTGCATGTATGTGACCAAAATTCTCACTGAGTTTTCTCAGCACTGGCTGAACCGATTTTGACCAAACCAGTTGCAATCGACTTGGTATAGGGTCCCACACATCGATATTGAATTGTTTGAAGTTTCGATAATTAGTTCAAAAGTTATGTATAAAAATGTGTTTTCACATATATTCGGATCTCATTTATATGCATGTAAACGATGTCTGCATCCATCACCCGACCCATCGTTGGTTAGGTAATCGAAAACCCTTTCTAACGAGTTCACAACATTGATAATCTGGCAACCCTGTCTCGAGTTATGACCACTTAAATTATATCTGTGTACTTATTTTTCTGGATATAAAAAATAGCTGAAATATGTGTCCAAACCACTCATATTACCCATTGTTGCTAAAAAGTGAGGAAGGCATCAACTACATTGGTGGATTAAGTTAGTTTTGTATGAACAACTGCCATAATTTTATGGAGACTTGTATGGGTGAACCAATGACACGAAATGTTTTTTTTTTGTCGTAGAGAAAGACCCCCTATTAAAAAATATAAATACCCCTCGTAATTTATCAATAACCAAAACAATTCAAATTGCATCGAAAATCGTTAAACGTGGAATTGTTCCAATGCTAACATTTTCCCAAAATTTGGTGGAATTTGATGAACTCTACCTTAAATGCCAATCGTTTTAAAATTGACCCAATGTCACCCCTTAGAGTGGGTGACATTGGGTCAAATGAAACTAAAATAATGCTCAAATACAAAGATATGGTAAAATCAATTAATCCTACAGTGTTTCTTGTTCGAAGGAATCGTGACATGCTATAATGTTTGAAGAAGAGATTATCAAACATCTAAGTAATTTTCGAGCAATTCCAGCAAAAATATGAAAAAGTTGATTTTAAGTCAAAAACGTACCTCAACTTCAGACAGCTACCAAAATTACAAGATTTGTTCTAGGAACGAGATTTGTTCAGCTAAGTTATCTTGAGATGTACCCTACACAACTCTTTTAACCGAATTTAGTTTCATTGAGAAGAACCTGAGAAATTGTCAAATCCGTAAAAATCACAATGAGTCATTCTCACCCCCAGGCCCAATGTCACCCCCACTGACGGTTATCAAAAATATTGTGAATAATTGAATTTGCATTTTTGTTTTGTGATATAATTTATTTGTCTATCAATCATTTTTTATGTTAAATTGAAGTTTTCCCAAGATTATGTCCCTCAAAAATAATTCCAATTTGGAGATATTTTTCACTGTGATATAGCAAAATTCATTGAAAAGTATGAAAGCCGTTGAAAACATTCATTGAAATTACAAATGTATCATTTTGCATCTTATTGTGTATGTTTTGTTGTAAAAGTTAACAGTTTTTGAAGAAATCGAACTGGGGTAATTCTCCGCCAACTCACACAGCAGTTGCCCCGACCCCTCTTCGATTTGCGTGAAACTTTGTCCTAAGGGGTAATCTGTTTTCTTGATCACGAATCCGAGGTCCGTTTTCTGGTATCTCGTGACGGAGGGGCGGTACGACCCCTTCCATTTTTGAACATGCGAAAAAAGAGGTGTTTTCAATAATTTGCAGCCTGAAACGGTGATGAGATAGAAATTTGGTGTCAAAGGGACTTTTATGTAAAATTAGATGCCCGATTTGATGGTGTACTCAGAATTCTGAAAAAAAACGTATTTTTCATCGAAAAAATACCAAAAAAGTTTTGAAAATTCTCCCATTATCCGTTACTCGACTGTAAAAAACATTGGAACATGTCATTTTATGGGAAATTTAATGTACTTTTCGAATCTACATTGACCCAGAAGGGTAATTTTTTCATTTAGAACACAATTTTTCATTTTAAAATTTCCTGCAAGGGTTATTTTTTAGAGTGTTACAATATTGTACAAAATTGTAGAGCAGACAATCACAAAAATTTTAATATATACACAGAAAAAAAAATCATGGTAATATTACATCTGGGAAGGGTACATCTTTTATGTCAGAAAAAATGTGTAATTTTACCTCTGGAAATGTGTAATTTTACCACTTTTCTGGTGTAATGTCACTTTTTCAGTCTAAATTGAGGTAAAATTACATCATAAAAGAGGAAATATTCAACCTTCCAAAATTACAGCTTCCAAATTTACATTATTTTTTCTGTGTAGACATAAGGGGTTTGCTTATAAACATCACGAGTTATCACGATTTTACGAAAAAAAAGTTTTGAAAAAGTTGGTCGTCATCGATCATGGCCGTTCATGGTCACACGCGACAGACACGGACAACGAAACAAAGAGAAACGCAAAAAGTAACTTTTTCAAAACTTTTTTTCGTAAAATCGCGATAACTCGTCAATATAGATTCGAAAAGTACATTAAATTTCCCATAAAATGACATGTTCCAAATTTTTTTCACACAGAAAAAAATAATGTAAATTTGGAAGCTGTAATTTTTGAAGGTTGAATATTTCCTCTTTTATGATGTAATTTTACCTCAATTTAGACTGAAAAAGTGACATTACACCTGAAAAATGATAAAATTACACATTTCCAGATGTAAAATTACACCTTTTTCCTGACATAAATCATGTACCCCTTCCCAGATGTAATATTACCACGATTTTTTCTGTGCAGTCAAGTAACGGAAAATGGGAGATTTTTTAAAAAATTTAGTGTTTTTTCGATGAAAAATCCGTTTTTTTCGGAATTCTGAGTACGCCTTAAAATCGGGCGTCTAATTTTACATAAAAGTCCCTTTGACACAAAATTTCTATCTCATCACCGTTTCAGGCTGCACAGAAAAAAAAGTTGAATTTTGGAATGTTGAAAATTTGGTAGGTTGAATATTACCTCTTTTTTTGAGTAATATTCCATAAAAAATGTGTAAAAATGTGAACCTGATGAATATTCATCAAAAACTGATGAAAATTCATCATTTTCTGGGGTAAATTCATCATTTTTTTAGCCACAAAATCTGTCACCATTTTCTGATGAATATTACCATCATTTTTTTTTTCTGTGTGCACATTATTGAAAAACACCTCTTTTTTCACATGTAAAAATGGAAGGGGTCGTACCGTCCCATTGTCACGAGATATCAAAAAAAACGGACCTCGGATTCGTGACCAGGGACAAAAGTTACCCCTTAGGACAAAGTTTCACGGAAATCGAAGAGGGGTCGAGGCAACTTTCCCCGATTTCGTGTGCGTTGGTAGAGAATTAGCCACTGTTGTGTAAAATATAATATTTAATAATTCCTATAAATTTTCAGAAAACAAAAAAATATCGATATGCAAAAATAAGCTTTTAATTGAATATTTAAAAACACAATTCATATCAAGTAAAGATTTGGCTACACATGTGATGCTTAAATGTGATAGAAAAAAAAGATAAATAATTGCAAGACAATGAGACAGAATAGAAAATACTAAATTTTACTCCTTACCCCAGCCTTGTTACAAAGGAAACCAGCGATTGTCACCGCACTGTGCGTACCATTCCTGTTTGGATTGCGGTGCGGCGGGGAGGTGGGAAAAGTTTTGTAATAAATTAATTTTCATTATGATGATGAGTGCAAATTTATTATCCCTATAATTGAGTTTCATTTGTTTATTACATTTTCGGCTCATGAAGCGAGCGGTGTCTCGACGGCTTGAGTCGGGGTTCGTTTGGGGTGGGATAATCGAAATGGGGTCCAAAGTGTGGTGGTTTTTCCGGGAAAACTGTGTGGGTGGTGGAGGGAAAACCACAACAAGCGCGCCTGAGGGGGAATTTTTGGGGGTCGGTTTCGCGCGCTGTAAATTTATAGTCAAAGTTAATTTAATGAATTATGATAAAGCCAACCGGAGTGTAGAGGAGGATGAGGAGAAGAAAGTGACTGTTTTTTTGCGAGTATTGTGTTTTCTGAAAAAGGAGATGAATGTTGCGCTGTTGGAACATAGGAAGCGGCTGCTGGAACAAATTGATATCTTTGTGAGGGGGAAGGAGGTTGTACGACAGCAGTCTTCTAAGTTCTTGAAATTATGGCACTTGTATTGTTGCTCGTCGGGAGAAGAAGACGTGGGATAGGTCAGTCAAGACAGTAATGGGTTTAGAAGAATGAATGCCAGTGATAAATGGCTTTTTCTGGATGAAAAGTAATCCGTTTCACTGAGCTAATTTTGGAGAGTGGAAAATAAATTACTTTCCTTTAACCATTATGCCAATATTGCTCTTTCGGAACACGGCTCCTCATTTAATAATACATTTTGTGGTATTTTTTGAAGAGCTTCTGATAATTTTCAGTGATTTACTTGGAAAACTCGTCCCAAACTGAGTACTCTACAATACATTTTCAAAAATATTGTAAATATTAATCAAACAAATCTTAGTTACCTGTCTTGACATGATATTTTATTATAAATATCTTTTACTCTCCATTCTCCCAATCCTTGTAAACTAAACAAACGGTGCGCACTTCCTTCAACTACAATAACGTGAAGTCAGCTTCTTCACCCACTTTTGCACGTAATTAACGTGTGTACACCAGAAAACTTTTTGCCAAAGTTGTCGCCGGAGCCGAGCTTGAAAAGTTTTCTTCGACAAGCTTTTTTTGTTCAACTCTTTCCCCCCGTTTGCCGATTCCGTTCGGCAATGCTAATTAAGTGATTAAGAATTATGGGAAACTTTCCCGCGGGAGCACCAGCCCCGAGCTGGCCCACTTTCGAAAAGTCGAACATAAACAGTCAGTAAAAGTTAATTTAAAATACATTACTTTAAGTTTTAATAACCTTGGAACGACTTGGGCGAGCTTACGGGCTCCTCCACGTGGCAGCACTGACTGACTGCATTTTCATTCAAGACCAGCTGACTGCAGTCTGTGGAAAATCCCTTCGAAAAAAAGAAAAACGTAAAAAGTACAACTTTATACATGCACAGCCAGGCAGAAAGGGCACAAGATATATAAGAAGCAAGAGTATGGTCCTCCCCCTTAAGAAGGGAGAAAATTCCTCCTCAAGTCTTGAAGAACGCCATAAGGGCTGGGGGGTTGAATATAACTGGAAGCAACAAATGCGTTTTCGTTATAATAATGGCTAAAAAGAGCACACACAAAAAATACTTTGTACATAAACTTAAGTCCCACCCCCTCGCTCTCCCCCAAAATCAAGAACTTGGCGGAAAATCGAAGAAAACTGGCTTCCTCCTCTGTGTCTGGGAGCAATGGCTGGGGCTGGGGTAAATGCAATCATAGCCTTGATTGGGTGATGAGAAAATTCCACGTCGGGCTCGTATCAAGTGGCTGGTGCTTCGTTCAAGTAACAAGAATTTAAGTGTAGTTTACGAAACACGTACGCGGTTGGGGGAATCTTGCTAGTGATGTGGTTTGATGGGAAGTTGTTTAATATGGTGACAGGATGATTTTGTTTATCGAAGAGTGATTTTCTGTTACTTATCTTTTTGCAGGGGAAAAAAACTTACAAAAACATTTTTCGGATAGAAAAAAAAAAACATTTTTTAATTTTTTAAATGAGTGTGTTTTTGTGTTGAGGAGCTTTTACCTGTTTTTCTAAGGAGCGGCCGTGGCTGACTGGTTACGGTGTTCGCTTTGTAAGCGAATGGTTCTGGGTTCGATTCCCATCTGCTCCCAACGAGAAAGTTAAGAACACAGAAATTTGAAAAGATGAATATGAACGAAAAATCAAAATCGCTCTAGGCGGGGTTCGATCCCCCGTTCTTTGGACTGGTAAGCAAGAATGCTAACCACTAGGCCATGACGACTTGGTCACATGAAAACACATTTATCTGAAATTATGATTAAAATGAACACACACAAGTTTTTTATTGAATTCATATTTTTTATAAAAAAAAGTATTCTGGTAATTTTTTTGAAAAGTATTGAGTATAAAACGATTGAAACAAATCTCATTTCAAATCAAGAAAGAATTAGATTATCAGAAATGTCCTCCGAGTTTTTTTTTCAGCTAGTGCACTAAACAATGTGTACTTTCAGATGCTTCTACACAGCAAAAAAAAGTTGAATTTTGGAATGTGGAAAATTTAGTAGGTTGAATATTACCTCTTTTTTTGAGTAATATAACCTTAAAAAATGTGTAAAAATGTGAACCTGATGAATATACTGATGAAAATTCATCATTTTCTCATGTAATATCACACATTTTTTGCCACAAAATTTGTCACCATTTCCTGATGAATATTACCATCATTTTTTTCTGTCTAGGATCGATGTCGAACTCCACCACCTTTTTGAGAAATTGTTTTTTTTTTTAAATCTCGACTCTTTAGTCATCTTTTCGCTATAAATTCGTTTAAATTAACCAATTTTCTTAGCAAATTTAGAAGGTTTTTTAAAAATATTTTTTCCTTCTGTTGGCAAATCCATTGTTAGAATATCCAATTACATCAAAATGAACTATAGTACAAATCATAGTTGAAAGGTACTCCAAAACTCTATTAGGTTATAAGAATTACGAAATTGTGAATTGATTATTTCCCGGATAAAAAATTACCATTTGATTACCATATTGGATCATACAATGACACTTTGAGAAATGGTAACTATTTGTGAAATCGTTTTTCAATTTCCCAAAATTAAAATTTAACTATATTAAACTGTTTGTGAACTGTTTGATTTAAGGTTACTTTTTGCCAAATAGTACTTAAACCATTTATTTACCATACAACAAACAGTTTTTTGACGAAAATAGTACTGAGTTTTTTAAGGTTACCATTGCTAACCACCCTTATGCCAGATGGTTAAACCATTTGTGAGATAGTAAAAATTCATGCCAACCATATAAATACCATTTCTAAAATAGTAGTCAAACATTTTTGGAAATGGTAGTAACAATATAGTTTAAAGTTCAATTACCATATGAAAAAAAGTTTTTATATGGTACTTTTTTATGCGGGTTACTAATAAAAACTAATTGAATTGGGTCCTAAAATGAAGCTTAGATTGCTGATATTATTGTTTACAGCGATAAAGCTTATTTTTCTGAGTACAATGACCCTTTGAACGACCACAAAGAGTTTAAAATGGATTTTTAAATCAATTTTTAAAAATTAACCTCGCGGTCCTTCTTGACAGAAAAGCTCCTACTTGACAGCTCGTTCCAAGGGGACCATAGTTGATCCATCGAAAAAATGTTGTCTAGTCAAAAAAAAAAAATTTGCAGTAAAATGAAAAAAAGTGATCAGAAATGGTTTTTAATCGTGTTTTTTACCGTTGTACATAAAAATTGACATAGGGCTTTAGTACCCAATTGAATTGAATTAACAAATTTTCATTCATTTGGGAAAAGTTTGTTTTATTAAATTTAATAAATCCCAAAACTAATTTTTCCATTCCATTTCCACAAAAATGGCTCTCAAAACTTTCCGTTTGCAGATAGAGCTTTGCACCCAGGATTGCCAGGTTAAAAATGCAAAAATCTGGCCCAGTACCGAAAAAAAATCTTACAGTTGATTAACTGAAAATGCCAGACATTTTAAAATTATTTCAGTGTTTTTTTCGATGAAAAATACGTTTTTTTTTCGGAATTCTGAGTACGCCATCAAATCGGCCGTTTATAAAAGTCTCTTTGACACCAAATTTCTATCTCATCACTAGGCTTAGTGATTTTTCACGCTTGAAAATTGCAAAATTCACGGGGACCTCATTTTCAAAACACCAAATTTCACGCAAATTTCGCGGAACTTGAAAACTGGTAAAATAAATCTGAAAATCCTATGTCTACTTTTTATGATTCATAATATATTATTCTTCATTGAACTTAAAAAAATCTTCACTAGATTTGAACGTGACACAAAGAAAATTTTCCTAATCTTAAAAAAAAAATCATAATATAAAATGTAGGGCACGCGTATTGTCATTTACTGAACTGCTCTTGTAATATTCGACTAATAAAGCTAAAATGTTTTCGCTAATTTGAATCTGTTCTATCTTTTTACATTTTATTGAATTTCATATCAAAGCAAGATTTAACAATCTTGTCCAGTCAAAATGAGGAAGATACATTGAATTTTCTGCGACATTTAGCCCATTAAAAATATTTTTAAGGTTATCAGCTCACTTTTCAAAAACTAAATTTAAAATCAATTTGCAAAAATAATATAATTGTTAACAAAATCGAAATTTTTGTTCTAAATGAGAAAAGAAAACAAAAAAGTAGTATTTTTTAACTATCACGGGAATCATCCACCCAAATCAACAAATATCGTTAAAATTAAACAAGACTCAGAATTTTTTTTTTTATAGATAGACAAATAATACAGCATCTAATTTTTTAACACAGTGAATGAAAATATCCCGCCCGTGTGGATCAATTAGACCGCGCACTGGACTCACAATCCAGAGGTCGCTGGTTCGAATCCCGCGGCGGGCGCTCTAAAAATTCTTTGTGTAAATATGGGTATTCGGCGCCGTCGCTCCGTGCCATACTTCATACACTTAGGAGCCCAGGGCGGCGAAGTCCTTGTAGATAAAAAGGAAGACACTAGTGGTTGGTACTAGCAATGGTGGCCGACAGCTATAAAGTCAACTTCGTTTTTTCGAATGAAAATATGATTAAATTTAGTTAGCTTCTGAAAAAACTCAAAAATCTTAACATTTCTTCAAATGGTTCATAGCAACTTGATTTACAATGTTTATTATACATATATATTCAGGCATTTTAATTTAAAACTATGGATGAAGTATTTATTAAATGTAGATATTAAAAAAAATAGAGAAAATTGATAAATTTGACAAATTTCATGCCGTCTACGAAATCGTCACAAATCACTAACTCTTTATTAATTACAAAACCAGGGTGTTCACTCGCTTAATTCTTCAGTAGATCATAAGATAATTTTTTTGTTGAGTTTGATAAATAATTTTAAGAATAATCGTTACATTTCCACACAAACATAAAATTTCACGGGATTTCGCGGAAAAAAGCCAAATTTTGCGGATTTCACGCTGTCCGCGAAATCGTGAAATTTCACTAACCCTACTCATCACCGTTTCAGGCTGCAAATTATTGAAAAACACGTATTTTTTCGCATGTTCAAAAATTGAAGGGATCGTACCGCCCTTCCGTCACAAAATATCAAAAAACGGACCTCGGATTCGTGATCAAGGACGAAAATTACCCCTTAGGACAAAGTTTCACGCAAAACGAAGAGGGGTCGGGGCAACTTTTCCCGATTTCGTATGAGTTGGTAGAGAATTACCCATTACAAAAAAAAACATGTTTAAGATAATGGGCAAACGCACAAAAAATAGTTTGGAAGTTAGGCCGTTGCAAATATTTTTCTAATTTTATGTCGAAAAAATAATTACTAAATTTTATGTCGCCCCCCTTCAAAATCAGCCCGAGAAATCAGGAGGAAAAAAAACATTTCTTTTCAAAATATTCAAATTTTCAATGAGATTAACCGAAAACATTCTTTAATTCATTTTCCTGCGTTGATAAACATTTTTAGCATGTTTGAGCTTATCCAAAATTATTTTAAAATTAAAAACAAAATCCAATGTACAATACCTCAAAAATTTCGTCTGTCCTTAGATATTCTTTAAACGAATGACTGAAAATCAACTGGACAGGTGATAAATACATTTTTTGCAATTCCGTCGTGAAACTACTTACTTTTCCTGTCATTCTTGAACGACGAAATAGCCTACTTTTCTGAACCAAAAATAACAGAATCGAATAGCAACACTTTTCAAAATAAATGCTGAAAAGTTCTACTTTTCAGCACTGAAATGGGTGCTGAAAAGTTGAACTTTTCAGTACTTGTTTCGAAACGATTTATTGACAAAATACATGAAAATTTGACATAAAATTTCACTCAATGGGTGTTTTTTGGAATTGCAAAAAATGTTGTATGGAACAAGGGTTTCCAGAAGCGTTAATTACTTGCCAGTCTGCCAATTAATTACTCAAATTACTGGTTCAAAATTATTAATTACATAAATTACTTAATTACTTTTCACTACGATAGAAAACATTTAATTTAAATTTAAGTATTAATTTCTACGGTTCTAAACTAAATTATTTATAAATAGCTCATTCGCTAGCTCTTTCAAAAATTATAGCACATTTTTAGGAAAAGCATAAAAAATTAATCAATTCTAATGTAGTTCTTGCAAAAAAATACATATTTTATTAATTATTTAAAAAAAATAATAGATTTCGGATTTACAAAAAAAAAACACTGGGAAATATATCATGGCGTTGCTATTTGTTGTTAATCAGCTTCGATAAACAACATGATAAAAATAAATTTTAGGAGAGTTTTAGGAGAGAACTATGGTGAATAAGGCCTTCTACATACAGAACCAGTCTTTTTAATCTTTGTTATTCACTCTTATTTAAAATTAATAAAATACTGTTATAATAGATTATTTTAAAAGGCTGGTATGCAGATCGGAAGGAAAGGGGTCAAGAAACAGCTTTACGAACGGCAGAACAAAGGAGAGGGAGCGATTTCTTGGGGCTTTTCTTCACCCTCTCTGACTTGCTTGCGCTGCCGCTGCTGTCCATTTGATTTTTTTCTTGACCGGTTCCTTCCGAAGTGCGTAAACCGCTAAATAGTAAATAGTTTCGTTGAAGAAGTACAATTTATAAAAATCATTTTCTTTAATTACTCAAAATTTACTTACATTGCATACTTACATTAAGTTTCTCTTATTACCATGAATTACTAAGTAATTTAATAATTACTTAATTACCAGCTAAAAATCAAAGTAATTAATAATTACTTGCCAGTCTGAGGCCTTGCTGGAAACCCTTGGTATGGAACTCGTTGCAAAACTTGATTTTTTCAGCACTCTTCGTATTTATCCAACTCGGTGAACGTCGTTGGATAAATGTACGACTCGTGCTGAAAAAAATCCTCTTTTTGCAACTTGTTGCATAAACTACTATTAAAACACTTTTTTCATTAAAAAATTTAAACCATAGCTTGCTATTTAAATTTCACTAATGGTGTACATTTCTTCATACTGCATTTAAAGTTTCATTTACATAAAAAATACAAAAATAATCACTGTCCGAAGTCCTTCTAATATCAACAATAATCGGAAGGCACGACGTCGAGAAATATTTGTGCGTTCATTTTTCGAGTAATTTGAGAGTAAATGCTATGCGATAAATAAAGCTTTCGCTTTATCTTCGTCGATTAAATAGTACGCTGACCTTTCGTGGTTCTGCAAGCTGGTATTGACAAGTACACCAAAAATCTAAATTTTTGAGAGAATTGCTCAACTCAATCAAAGATTTACTCTTTTAAATACAGCAAACATGTTCTTCAATAAATCAACTGATTTTAGATTTTCTATAGTATTTATAAAATAAACAGGAAAAAATATTTAAATTTGGTTGACTTAAAATTAAAAATCAAGAACCAAATCTTTGACATGGAAAGTTGCTATCAACATCTTATTTTCCACCCCTTTTGTTCATCAGATTTGTCCTACCCAAAAAAACAAAACCCGTCATGGGGTGTGAACTAGGGTGGAAAGATATCGCAAGCCTCCCATCATCCCTCCCATTTGCCATCAGCATCATCATCATCATGATCTTCCTCCACCATCAATGGTCGTCACGACGGCTCAGCGTACAGAAAAGAAAATAGAGTGAAATCGTCCCAAAGACAGAAAAAAGATGGCTCAAATGCTCAAAATGAAATAATTAAAGATTACTATCGCAAGATTGCGAGCTTTTTTCCCCATACTTTGTGAAGTTTTTCCTCGAATCGAGCAAAAACAGAAGAAAACGAGAAAAAAATGTGTGTATGTGCTCAGCTCATGTTGTCTGGCGTGGAAGAAATTCCGAGCTTCAAACTGCCAAAAGGATCATCCAGACGTTCTTTTTTCAACTCTTTTATTTTAGTGCGTCGCTTTGCGAGGGTTGGGTAGGGGAAATGCATTTCGGGGTGCTTTGAGCTAATTTCAAAGGATTTAACGCTAATTGAAAGTTGTGCTTTTGCGCGCTGCGTGGAGCTTTCTCTGTCTCACTCTTCAATGCACTGCCAGCCAGCTGGCTCGCACTCATGTGAGTGCTTTTTTTGCTCTCACTGTGGGTGGATTACGAGCAACATTATGCAACAACACTTGGAGAAAGAAAGCTGGGGGTTTTTGTAGAATTGAAATTGCACACATTTGCAAACTTTTCCAATTGAGTTGCGCGAATGAATGAACGCTAATGTGGAAAAATGAGCAAATGGGAAAAGTTCTTCCAACTCCTTTTTAGTGGGAATTTTTCCGGATTGAAATGTCTTCTTGGAAAAATGCGTTGCATTTGTATTTAATCATGTTGGTTTCGTTTTTGAACTGTAGTTATACAAAAAGACATCGAATCGCTTATCTTCTTGTGCAGCTTTCCTACCATAACCTTCGAAGATCTCATAATCTACCCGAGGTAAGCACCAAACCACGCCAGAGTGGCATCAACACGTACCTTAAGCACCTCACACAAAAGGCCACGCTGTTACACAACATCTTGTACCGTGGTAGACACACAGGCCAAAATGCAAATTCTCAGAAGAAAACCCAAAGTTGCAATGCACCCACAATAATACCTACAGCTACCGTGGAAAAGACGGCCCAGACAGTTATTTTTGGAATTACACAAAAGAAAAACATTCCTTAGCTTTCTCGACCTTCCCTTCCCCCTTTGAGAAGCATAAAGCCATTGTGCTTGGCAGTGGTTTTTGCCTTTATTTTGCGAAATGTTTACATTTATATGTTATGTAAAATTCTTGAGTCGCTTCACACAAAACAAGAAAGAAAAAGAAGCCACCACGCTCCAGTTGTTGCCCTATTTAAACGATAAGCATCAACTTCTTGGCGCGCGGAATCTTAACTGAAACCGACTGTTCGGCCAATGCCGAAGTTTTCAACCAGATTTGCGCAAATTTCTCTCAGTGTGCGTAACCCACCCCTGCAGCGCTGACAGGCCGGCGCTGCCAACTTTGACAGTCGAAAACAACGGCGCGACAACGAGAGTTCGCGCGCAAACGAGCAAGTCGCCAAGAGGAACGCGAAGCGTGAAGACGTAACTTGTAGATAGATCGGAGAATAGAGAAAGTTTTCGTAGTTTTTAGTGAACTTCACCGTGTTTTATTCCTCCGAAATCGTACCCCAAAAATCCGCGAGTGTTACAGTCCGCTCGATCGAAGATACGCCGCAACATTTGGTCCATTCGAACCGGACAAAAGACGGTAGCCTACGGATCGGAAAAGTTCGCGAGTGAAGTGAGAGGTGGCGTAGGCCAACCGGATGGCCGCCATTTTGTGCTAACTCGTTTCCGCAAAAAAGGTTCGAAATCGCGACGGATTCGAACTTCCCGCGTTCCTCCGGATGAGGATAAGAGCTTCCTCCATCCCGCGACCGTTTCGAGTGTTCCGTGCCGTGTTTGTGTCCTGCAGAACGACGGAACGGTAACGCTGACGGAAGGTCAACGGACCACGTTGGGCGGAAGAAAGTGGCCCGATTGCCACCGGCTGAAGCCATCTTGAAAAGAACAAAAGTGTTTGTGTGAACTCTCGACAAAAAGGAGGCACGCGCCACCATTTGTCCCGGAAAAAACGTGTGTTTGTGTGTGCGCAAGGCAAGGAGCAGGCAAGGGCTGCCATCTTGCCGCAGAAAGAGTGCGCAACAGTGAACCGAAAAAGATCAGATTCGAGAACATTCCGGAAGGCGAAACGGCGGAAACAGTGGCGGCAAGAGACCGCAAAAGAAAATGTTCGCTTAAAAACCTGTGCGTGTGAGTGTGTGTGGTGAGCGTAGCGACGCCATTTTGTGTAGTTCCCAAGCGTGGAACATTCCAGTTCGCAGCACCGCTGCGGATTTGGCAGTCGCTCCAGCTGCACACGGAAAGAAGATCGGAACGCGACCCGCTGCAAGCGTCAGTGGGACGGTTCGCAAATCCAGCTGCGTCGAGGCCACAGCACTGACGGAAAGGGCCTGCTGCAAGCGCCAGTAGGAAGGTTCCGGAAGGTGTGGCTGCGACGAGGCATCCCGAAGAGAAGTGTTTCGCTGAAGAGCCAGTGTGACACCCCGACCAAAGTGATTCTTGCTGCAAGCGCAGAAGAACCCCGAGAAGAAAAAAGTGTCTCGCTTACAAGCAAGTGTGACACCCCGATCAGAAGTGTTTTTGCTGCAAGCGCAAATCCCGAAGAAAAAGTGTGCGAGTTGACCTGCTGCAAGAGCCAGCAAAATTCTGCAGAATCCATTGACCGAACGCTGCCGCTGCTGTGTCGCCACGAGCGCGACCACGGCGGAGTAACCGATTCCCGAGAGACCTGATCAGCCCAGTTAAGATGAACCCAGCCGAACAACCGTGGTCCGCAAAGCGCTTGGCCAACAAGCGACGCCAGGTCAAGGGTAAGATCCTGCTACTCCAAAGCAGACTTACCGAACTGGAGGAAGATCATCAACTGCCATCCTTGCCAGAGTTCCGGGTGTTCGCGAAGAACATAGAGCGGTACTACGGTGAGTTAGATCAGGTGCTGCAAAATGTTGAGGAGAGTGATCTTTTTGCCGATGAACGAGACGCCCACGACATGGAGTGCGCGGCGATTGAGGGGCTACTCCAAGGAGTCAATCTGAAGATCGTAGCCCTCAGTAGCGCACTGCTTTCCCAACCCGTTCAAGTCACTGTCCTTGAGCAGTGCCAGCACCAGCCACCAGTCAGTACCGGAAATGAACCCGCCGATCCAGCTGTAGCAGCCCCCAAGGTATGTGCACCACTCGAACCCATCTCGAACCCACCCATCACAACCAAAGATCATGATCAGCCGTTGCTCACGCGGTGTGACGGACGCCACTTGAATACAGTCTGCTACACGGACAGTGAAGTACCGCGCGTTCTTAGTCAAGAGACAAACCCCAATCCGATCGAACCCCAGATCATGCCAGTAAGATCCCTCCAACAAGAGAAACCCTTCGCAGAGCATAAAGAGATACAACCGCCCGCCGAACCTGAAATGGTTCGACACGGCGCCTCGGCAAGAGTTCGAGGTGACGTCGACATGTCCGGCGATTCAGGCGTACCTCCTACGCTGCGGTCAGAAGAGCGGATCCACGGTGACCGACGACGTTCAACCGACCGTAACCGTGCAGCCGAAAAGTTAGCAGAGAAGCTGCTGCAGTCTGTAATCTTAACCAGCATCGAGAAGCAGTTCCGTTTGGTTTGGGACCCGGGAGTGCAGCCGAGCTCTGCTTCCAGCTCAACCACTCAACTGACCGAAGAACACCACTAGATGACAGCAAGTTCGGGACGAAGCATGCCATCTGGTCCGAGAGCATGAAATACCAACAAACTCCAGCGTGGTCAGCGGCCGATTCTCTTCTAGCGGGTTAGATTTTAGAAGTCGAGCCTTCAACCCGGGGGGAGAATGTTCGGCCAATGCCGAAGTTTTCAACCAGATTTGCGCAAATTTCTCTCAGTGTGCGTAACCCACCCCTGCAGCGCTGACAGGCCGGCGCTGCCAACTTTGACAGTCGAAAACAACGGCGCGACAACGAGAGTTCGCGCGCAAACGAGCAAGTCGCCAAGAGGAACGCGAAGAATGAAGACGTAACTTGTAGATAGATCGGAGAATAGAGAAAGTTTTCGTAGTTTTTAGTGAACTTCACCGTGTTTTATTCCTCCGAAATCGTACCCCAAAAATCCGCGAGTGTTACAGTCCGCTCGATCGAAGATACGCCGCAACACCGACTAAAGTTGTACTAAATTTCCGCTTCCCATTTCCACGTCTTGTTTACACTCTCCGCGGAAAACTTTATTTTACTATTTTTTTCTGCTGTTGTTTTGCGGTTGTGGTTTCGAAACCCTCAGCGGTAAATAAATCGGACAAACTTGCCCCCTAAGCGGAAATCATAACTCATGGTGGAAAGCTCCCACCTGTTAAGCAGCAACCGCAGAAAGCTTGGTGGTGGTGGAGGGAAAATAAAACGGAGAAAAACTTCGGAAAATGAGAAAGCATAAAGGTGGGCACAAGTTAAAGAGTAAATTTATTTTATTGCAAAACACATATTTTAACGCAACATAGTTTAGGGGGAAAGGATTGTGTGCAGTGACCTGGCAGGTTGGTTCGGCTCATTTGAGTCGGAACTTTGGAATGGGTATTACAAAGTCGTTTTATCAGTCGAAAGAAGGTAGATGAAGAGATTAAGAGGTTGTTTATTAATCTAGTGCTGTTGAGTATTGACGGTGAGTCAAACTCGTTGAATTTGCACCACAATATCATTTATTTTCAAAAGAAAAAAAATCAGTTGAAAAAAAAAATTAAAAGGGTTGCAGCTCAAGCTCCAAACATCTTTATATCTTAACAACAAAATTAAATATGCAAATTTCTAATCCACAAACTCTCAAACTATTAAATTCTCAAATTCTCAAATTGTTAAAAACTCAAATAAATAAGATCTCAAAATCTTTGAATCTTTAAATCTCTAATTCTCTTAATCTCTAAATCTCTAAATCTCTAAATCACTAAATCACTAAATCTCTAAATCTCTAAATCTCTAAATCTCTAAATCTCTAAATCTCTAAATCTCTAAATCTCTAAATATCTAAGTCTCTAAATCTCTAAATCTCTAAATCTCTAAATCTCTAAATCTCTAAATCTCTAAATCTCTAAATCTCTAAATCTCTAAATCTCTAAATCTCTAAATCTCTAAATCTCTAAATCTCTAAATCTCTAAATCTCTAAATCTCTAAATCTCTAAATCTCTAAATCTCTAAATCTCTAAATCTCTAAATCTCTAAATCTCTAAATCTCTAAATCTCTAAATCTCTAAATCTCTAAATCTCTAAATCTCTAAATCTCTAAATCTCTAAATCTCTAAATCTCTAAATCTCTAAATCTCTAAATCTCTAAATATCTTGAATCTTTGAATCTTTGAATCTTTGAATCTTTGAATCTTTGAATCTTTGAATCTTTGAATCTTTGAATCTTTGAATCTTTGAATCTTTGAATCTTTGAATCTTTGAATCTTTGAATCTTTGAATCTTTGAATCTTTGAATCTTTGAATCTTTGAATCTTTGAATCTTTGAATCTTTGAATCTTTGAATCTTTGAATCTTTGAATCTTTGAATCTTTGTATCCTTGAATCTTTGAATCTTTGAATCTTTGAATCTTTGAATCTTTGAATCCTTGAATATTTGAATCATTGAATCTTTGAATCTTTCAATCTTGAATCTTTGAATCTTTCAATCTTGAATCTTTGAATCTTTGAATCTTTGCATCTTTGCATCTTTGAATCTTTGAATCTTTGAATCTTTGAATCTTTGAATCTTTGAATCCTTGAATCTTTGAATCTTTGAATCTTTGAATCTTTGAATCTTTGAATCTTTGAATCTTTGAATCTTTGAATCTTTGAATCTTTGAATCTTTGAATCTTTGAATCTTTGAATCTTTGAATCTTTGAATCTTTGAATCTTTGAATGTTTGAATGTTTGAATGTTTGAATCTTTGAATCTTTGAATCTTTGAATCTTTGAATCTTTGAATCTTTGAATCTTTGAATCTTTGAATCTTTGAATCTTTGAATCTTTGAATCTTTGAATCTTTGAATCTTTGAATCTTTGAATCTTTGAATCTTTGAATCTTTGAATCTTTGAATCTTTGAATCTTTGAATCTTTGAATCTTTGAATCTTTGAATCTTTGAATCTTTGATTCTCTGAATCTTTGAATCTTTGAATCTTTGAATCTTTGAATCTTTGAATCTTTGAATCTTTGAATCTTTGAATCTTTGAATCTTTGAATCTTTGAATCTTTGAATCTTTGATTCTTTGAATCTTTGAATCTTTGAATCTTTGAATCTTTGAATCTTTGAATCTTTGAATCTTTGAATCTTTGAAGCTTTGTCAATTTCTTCAATGAAGTTAATCAATAATTAACAATGTAATCATCACATTACTTCCACCAATTTGTGTAAACACTCCAACTATTCAGTAAACCGCGTTCCACTTAGTACAAAACACCTCCCCCAAAACAGCATCCACTGGCTCATCTCAACCTCGTCAAATCTACCGTCCACGGCACTTCATCACCACGTGGTGTGGCGATCGATTGGGTCACGTGAATTGAATGGTGTTGGATGATTGCCTCCGGTCCGGCTGCATAGAAGCCATAGAATCAACAACATTGTGGCAGTATGTGCATTCCCTGTCTGCACCCTTTCCCCAATCGATTAATACTCTATTCATGGGGTGTTTGGACAAACACCGGTAGTTGCACTGTTGTTAAAGTTTAGTAATTGTAGTTTGCAGTTGGCGAAGTAACGAAATTTATCATAAATTGGTTTCTTACTTTTATTTTAACTGAATTAAATCGGAAAAATTTTAATTGCTAATTGAATTTTTCTAATTAACAGTGTCCATCGATTTAGACAATACCATTTGTCGCTTGTTCAGGTAATGTACACACATAAATCCCCACTGTATTTGTGAGTGCAAGTGTTCGATTGTCACACATATACACAAACAGTTTCACACACGGTTTAAACTGTAAATGCACTTGTGTGTGTGTGTTCCGCGCTCTAATGCGCTTAAAAGGTGTAAATAAGTGGAAATCAAACACGAAAATGAGATTTAAACCAAGTGCATCCGGGTGAAAACCAAAGTTCCACACACACAGCCGGCCATCCGCAGGTCGTGGTTGGAATGCATTTGACACGGGAAAATGCTGTGACATTTGGTAATCGAATATTGGCGAAAGTTGTTCTGGTAGGTCCAATCAATAGATTAAATCTTGCAGAATTTTGATGAATTTTAGGGATGATTTTCATCTTGAGCAGGAGTGTTTTTTCTTACAAGTGCAAATTAGTAAAAAATCGATAATTTGGTAACAAATCTAACTCAAAAGAGAACAAATAATAGATACACGTTTATAATTATTGTTGATTTAACCCTTTCAAGCCTGATGGGTCATATATGACCCAAAAATGAAAATTTTCTAAACTAGCCTATAATTTTCGTATGGTCTTAACGGTACACATCAACCATCGCTTTTGCACCCAGATTTCTGTTACAGACATTTTAGTATCTTCAAAAATACGGGAACTATCGATATGATTTTTTATTCATCCCCTAAATTACAGTCTTCAAAGTTATTTACAATAAAGTTTGACCATTTTGACAATCAGATTCTTTCAGGATTGGGTCCGTAAGTTTGACATATTTGGAATAAGAAGACAACAACTTCTTCGGTTGCTGTGCACCCTTAAGAATCATTTTCCCAGCATTAGATTAAAAAATATTTTTTTGAAAATTCAGGCTCGAAAGGGTTAAGCAACCCTTTACCTATAAAAGTACTTACTTTTAATCCTAATTACAATTACATAATTATAATATAAAAAACATGTAACTGCAACACACAAATATTTTCAATAACCGTCATTAGGGGTGACATTGGGTCTGGGGGTGAGATTGGGTCATACAATAATGCTGAAATTTGTATGACCCAATGTCACCCCTGATGACGGAACATTACAATCACATTACAATTACATTTCAAGTACATCACAATAACAATCTTTCAATACTACAATTGTATTGCAATATTATCTAGTACTTCTCTAAAAACTTTTACGTGTCATCTTTGTTTCCACTCTGTGATAAAAATGTAATAATTTTGTTGAGTTTTGTTTTGTTTTGTTGCAAACTGTTATTATATGGTATTCAATTCAATATTTTTTTTTATTTAGGAATAAAAATTGCATACAAAAATGATAGTGAAAGTGAAGCTATAACAAGAACAGTGTGGAATGTCTTATCATTACGTTTTTTCAAAGATTTGTTTTACGCAGACTTTTTTTTCTAACAGGAATTTGAATTCTCTACCAGTGTTTGGTTTTGATAAAATTAAAAAAAATGATAAAATGATGAAATGCTATGATAAAATGAAAAAAAATATATATAAAAAAATGATGGATAGTGAAACTATACTATCTGTTATTTGAAACATTTTTATCATTTATACATATTTATCACAGATTAGATACAGAGATGAAACTTAGTAATAAAAAAATCTAGTTACTAGGTTAAAAAAAATGAAACAGGATCTCAGAAAGAATCGTGTGTAATATTTAATTTTACATAATTTCCAATATTAACCAATATTCATAAGATATGATCACTTTTTGACTTTCCAATATTAAAAAATATTTGATCAAAAATATTGCAAACAACATAAAACCGTGATAACATAGTTTTTTATACATTTTCTTTATTTTGATTATTCAGAATATCAGCCATGGTTTTTTTTTTATTTCAGTTTGATTAGAACTATTTGGGGGTCATTCGTATGACCGTAGAAGTGAGTTTGCAACATTGGTTCGCTCATTCATGTTTCCATACAAATTTGACAGCTTTTCCATATAAAATCTTAAGTGTCTGTTACAATTCGTTAAAAAATAGTAAAACTGTACACAAAATTTACCCATTACAGTTTTGACTCCAACAAAATGTTATTTTTTTTAATTTTCGTTCAAACTAAAGTGCAGCAAGGGTAAAATTGTGTGTCAGTATTGCCATTGTTTGATTTTTTTTTTTACATTTTCGATTGTTTTTACCTTATTTTTAGACTGAAATTTATTTGGGATCATAACTGAAATTTTGTTTGAGTGTACCGTTATCGTGATAAATCTACTATATCAATAGATGAAGTAAATCAATTTTTCTCATGCACTGCTTTGGGCATCTAGAATTGCCTTAGATTTTGATTTTTGGTGTTCAAATATTATTATTTTTCGTAAATTGTTAAACTCACTGAAATTGATCTTTCTACTTAAGATTTGACAATTTGATTATTTGAAGATATAAACAAGGAAAAATTTTAGTACAATTATGACACTTATAGAGATCCGAGCATTTCTTATTTTGAAGATTTGAAGGTATGAAAATACCAAAAAAGGTAAAATCTTTATGAATTTTATGATGCTCATGAAAATTACAGTTTTTTTTGGTAAACCAACAACAACAGACATTTCTAGCGAAATGATATCTGGGGAATGATATTCTAGGGTCATGGTTTATTCCAGAGAATGGTATATTTTCGAGAATAGCATTCTGGTGAAAGGGATAGAACAAAAAGAGAAATGTGTTAAAAATGAATCTATTAAATTGAGAATTTTAACCCTATGGGTCATTCGAAAAAAAATTCCAACACCTAAATCTAATGTAAAATTTTCTGAGGATTCCGAATATGTCAAAATTGAGACCAAAAAGTGCCGCTATGGAAGCCTACAGGGCAAAAACCAACGTTGTCAAATGTTTGTTATAGAAAAATCGTAAAACTATGAGAAAAGCTGCGATTGGCCAACAAGTTAATACCGTAGGCTTATAGTCCACGAAATTCCCTAACTTTTGACCTATGGGAGTATGGGTGTTTGAGGTTGTTGCAAAAAGTTATTATGGTTTTAAAAAAATCAATTTTTAACAGTAATTTGCAAAAGCTATGAGAAAAAGTCAAACCAATCCTGGATGTCTATAGCACATTTTGAAGTGCTTCAAAAGACCTTTCGAATGCATCTAAGAGAGTTGAAATTAATGAAGTTTTACGGAAATGCGAGCAATTTTAAGATTTTTTATGTTTTTTCGAACTCAAACTTCAAAGCCCGTTTTACCCCACTTCCCTTTGTCGTAGAGGGCTCACATTTGGCATGAGTTCATCTCATGTATAGACAAACAAACCCTGAAAGTTTCATCCAAATCGGAGCACCTCGATACGACCTGTTTCACATCGTTGAAAAACTCGCTCTTGAATAAAATTTGTTATTCTAGGCCTAAAAAACACGATTTTGTTTTGTGGTGATGCTCGGTCCGTTGTGCTCGATGTCCGTATTGATCGCCGTAGAAGTTGCCGATTGAGGTAATCGCCGCTTGTTGTCGTAGCTGCACCTCGAGAATAGGATATCATCGCGAATATTCAGGCGAAACCCTTAGTTGAAACTCAAATCTGAGAACCACTGCCATCATCAATTGATTCTCTAATCCTGCAGCCGGTTTCTCTATAATTTCATCTCTTCTATCAATTACCGATGCTGGAGGTAAAGTGGCATCCATTATCTATTCACGCCATCATTTATGATCCTGATGATCGGCTACGGGAAAAATCACCTCAGGTCAAGCCACTTTGTGATGATGGTTGCACCCGTTCGCCATTCTGTATTTTAGTTAGGGGTGGAAATCAATCGATAGAAAACCAATTGAAAGATATGCAGAGGCCAACAGCAATTTGAATATTGAAATCAAATATAAATTGACCGAGTTTAACATTTTAACAAAGACTTCCTTTGCTGCCCATCAATACACTTTTCAAGTAGTAAATAGTTTGCAAAGTCATCCAAGTTGACTTCTTCCATCCGTACGCATGAACGAACGTCTTCATCGTCTTACAAAAGTTGCTGCCAGCCTCCCCACCGCTTGAAAAGTTGAATTATCATCACTTCCCGACTTCCCGGGAAAGTGTTGAACGAACGCGGCCCAAGCTTTCCGTGGAAGTCATTCAAAAGTGGGTGGAGAGCGAATAACTTTTAATCTGAAGGTACGTTTAACTTTCAACAAGAGTGGAAATTTTGCTTGTAAATCACACAGTGATAAAATTTCTTGAAAGTCATTTTAAATTAAAAATCAGCATTAAAATGGAATAATTTTTCCAATAGTTTCCAATAGCTTGGATGGTTTTTTCAAAGTTGTTTTCAGAATATATTTTGGATTGTGGAAAAAATCATCTCTTAATTTTTGCTGTGCATATTGTAGTAGTAAGAGTAAAGGAGGTCAGAATATTAAGTCATTAGGTGGAAGGACACCAAAGACGGCGAAAGTTTTACGTTTCGCGCGCACTTTGACGCAAATTTTTAGTGAGGCCGACCGTCATCGTCATTATTCGTTAAGGGGCTTTTTAGTTCGCCGAATCGCCACCATGGTGATAAAACTTGTTTTATGGTGCGTTTTCATGCGTCAGTGAATTATTACATTTGAAATTATAGTTAAAACGTGTCTCAGAGGCCAGTGAAAGTATTCTTCAAATTTTATTAAAATTAAAACTTTTTGAGGATTTCCCTTGAGGACTAATCCTGAAACTATAAAATCTCAACACTAGCGTACCCGTCATAGACCCCTCCTAAAAGAGAAACCACAGCACGTCCCCCGGAAATAGACTTACATTCGTCTTTGGTGTCCTATTAGGGACTATCCTGGGAAAAGGACTCGCGGATCCCCCCCCCCTCCTGCCGCATCGCCAGCCCAAGCAATATTCGCCCACTCAGCCAAGACGGAGAAGACCCACAAAAATGCCACTTTCCGCAGTCTTCGCCGCCGCTCATAAGCCGGTTGTGGCTCGGCATTTAAGCGAAAAAGAGCCAACGTAAGGAGGAAAAATACCAGATTTATGTGAACTGAGCAAGAATTATGGTGAGAGTTTTATCTTGCTCGTTGCGGATCATAAATTCTTTCTAGTTGTTCTTCCCGCTTTTCTTGCTCTTGGAGTGGTTTCTTGGGCGGTTTCCTAGCTGGCTGGCTGGCTTTCTTACGCGGGTGAACCTCGGAGTGCGCCTAGTGTTAACTCCCTCTTCCGGTGGAGAGGTTTGCGCCGTCCGAACACGTGCAGCAGCACCACGCCACGTTCGCACCCGCAACTTGAAGATCTAGCAGGGTGACGATTTAGTTGAGGAAATTGTCTGTTGATGTTTTGAATCGACATCATTGTCTTGAATTGATCGAATTGAATATAAATATCACTTTTCGAGCACATTTGCCTATTTTAAATTTGCCGATACAGAGTCGGATAGACATAAATCTTGCGATTAAGTTGGTACCTAGTTATAACATTGTAAACTTTCTGAAGCCCAATGCCCTCAAAGTTTGGTATTTTTCAACAAAAATGTTATCAGTAAATCTAAATACAGTCCAGACCCGATTATCCGAAGCCTCGATTATCCGAAGTTTCGATTATCCGAAGTTCGATTATCCGAAGGTTTGTATGGGACTTCGGATAATCAAATCACGAACAAAACATTTTTTTTTGTTTTTTTCTTTTTCTTGTTTTAAACATCAAATTCGAGTTCTGCGATCCCATTTTAGTCAAATTTGAATAGTTGATTGCTTATTAAATAATAAAATCCATTTTTTTTCAACATTTCGTTACCGCCATATTGGCCGCCATCTTGGATTAACAAAAAGTGAATCACTTTAGCGTAGTTTAGGGGTCATACTTAAGCTTGACAATCAAAAATATGACAGCGAAAATTTTTTTTTTCGTTATTCGATTATCCGAAGTTTCGATTATCCAAAGTGAATTTTTTTCGAGGCCTTCGGATAATCGAGTCTGGACTGTATGTCAATATGAAATATCTTTCTGCCAAATTAGGTCAGCAAAGATGTATCCATTCCCAGATGTTTCTCAGAAAATGTATAATATTGCACATTTTGGTCTGTTTTTACCTCTAATGACGTGTAATTTATTTATTTTTTTACATGATTAAGATAATCAACAAAATATAAATAAATGAGAAATTATCAAACCAATTCAACACCTTCCAGGCTTAGTTGTTGAAAATTGTACAGTTTGACATCAATTTTGTTTTGAAATTAGAAAAATGATTCATGAATGCTTGTATTTTGGATTATTTCATGGAGAAATTTGAAAATTAACGGATGATTCACGTTTCAGAGATCCTTATCAGACTTATAAACGTTCGTTTAATAACATTTTGAATTTATTGGAAAATTGTGTGTACAGGTCGGTATTTTTCTCAATTTCTCTTGTATTAAAGCATAGTTGTTTTCAAAATTTGGTATTTGAAATTCAACTAGAGTTTTGCAGTTTTTAAGATTTTCAATATTGTATTTTTTTATTTGGATGATACTTTGTCCATACATTTCCTAATTGTCAAAAAAAAAAAACCATATTGCATCATATGTGCATATGAATATTCAAAAATCTGTATATTGAGGGACTTTTCGGATCATTTTTGTGTCGTCGACAAATTTGTGAATGCTTCAAATAAAATAAGGCACACGATTTAATTTTTCATTTTTTTATTTTTTGTATAAAAATACATCCTTTGTGCATAAAGTTGGTGCATAATCTAAAACCAGACTTACGATTTATTGAAAAAGGATAATTTTGGAAGTGTAGTCATACGAAATTAACAAATTCATGTTGAGAAGCAAAAAACTAATTTTCATTGAAAAAATACTTAAAACCTGTCTAAAAAAGTCGGATAGATAAAATATTTATCTTGTAAAGGAATAGAGATCCCGTAAACATGTTTTGGAAGCGCTGAGAAAATTCAGATAGCTTTTTAATTTTTTATTTCAGTTTTACTAATCCGATCTTATTTTAAGGGCTTTAAAAGGTATCTTTCTTGGTTAGCCACTTTCAGGCTTATTTTGTTTTAGAAAAAAACAACATTTAAATCTAGACTGAAAATGCATCAATATAAATACGGGTTCCTACATGGGCGATTGTCCACCAAACTGCGAAAAGATTTTTTTATGTATTTATTTATTTGGCTCAGACTTTTAGGCAGTCTTTCATATGAACAAAGACGTCACTTTGTGTCATTTTTTTACCCGTAAAAGGCTCCGTACAATTTTAGCAGCTGTCCACGGTGGCGGTATGCAAATATTCGAAAATCTAATCTTTTGGAGGAATTTTCGAACCGATTTGACCATTTTCGTTTATGAAAAAGGAAATTTGGACTTGAGGGTCAAAAGTTACAGCCATTTTAAAGTAAAAAAGGTACAATTTTAAAACTTGAATGTTAGACTGGTGTTATATGGTCGTCGTTTAAGAGCAATTCTCTACGAAATCGGTATTTTTTCTTCAATTTTAATTTTTGTATTTTTTAATCCGTCTGAAACTTTTTTGGTGCCTTCGGTATGCCCAAAGAAGCCATTTTGCATCATTAGTTTGTCCATATAATTTTCCATACAAATTTGGCAGCTGTCCATACAAAAATGATGTATGAAAATTCAAAAATCTGTATCTTTTGAAGGAATTTTTTGATCGATTTGGTGTCTTCGGCAAAGTTGTAGGTATGGATACGGACTACACTGGAAAAAAATAATGCACGGTAATAAAAAAATTGGTGATTTTTTTATTTAACTTTTTATCACTAAAACTTGATTTGCAAAAAAACACTATTTTTATTCTTTTTTATTTTTTGATATGTTTTAGAGGACATAAAATGCCAACTTTTCAGAAATTTCCAGGTTGTGCAAAAAATCATTGACCGAGTTATGAATTTTTTAATCAATACTGATTTTTTCAAAAAATCGAAATTTCGGTCGCAAAAATTTTTCAACTTCATTTTTTGATGTAAAATCTTATTTTCAATCAAAAAGTACTTTAGTGAAATTTTGATAAAGTGCACCGTTTTCAAGTTAAATTTATATTTAGGTGACTTTTTTGAAAATAGTCGCAGTTTTTCAATTTTTTAAATTAGTGCACATGTTTGCCCACTTTTGAAAAAAAAATTTTTGAAAAGCTGAGAAAATTCTCTATATTTTGCTTCCTCAGACTTTGTTGATACGACCTTTAGTTGCTGAGATATTGCAATGCAAAGGTTTAAAAACAGGAAAATTGATGTTTTCTAAGTCTCACCCAAACAGCCCACCATTTTACAATGTCGATATCTCAGCAACTAATGGTCCGATTTTCAATGTTCAAAAGGGCCAAACATTCAATATAACGCCCTTTTAAAATGTTAGTCTTGATTTGAAAATTTTGAAAATATTGTTTTTCGAAAAGATCGGAAAATTTCACAATGAAACATTTGTGAATTTTAACATTGAAAATCGGACCATTAGTTGCTGAGATATCGTCATTGTAAAATGGTGGGCTGATTGGGTGAGACTTAGAAAACATCAATTTTCCTGTTTTTAAACCTTTGCATTGCATTATCTCAGCAACTAAAGGTCGTATCAACAAAGTCTGACAAAGCAAAATATAGAGAATTTTCTCAGCTTTTCAAAAATATTTTTTTCAAAAGTGGGCAAACATGTGCACTTATTTTAAAAAATGAAAAACTGCGACTATTTTCAAAAAAGTCACCTAAATATGGATTTAACTTGAAAACGGTGCATTTTATCAAAATTTCATTAAAGTGCTTTTTGATTGCAAATTTGATTTTACATCGAATAATGAAGTTGAAAAATTTTTGCAACCGAAATTTCGATTTTTTGAAAAAATCAGTATTGATTAAAAAAATCATAACTCGCTCAATGATTTTTTGCACAACCTGGAAATTTCTGAAAAGTTGGCTTTTTATGTCCTCTAAAACATATCAAAATATAAAAAAAATTAAAAATAGTGTTTTTTTGCAAATCAAGTTTTAGTGATAAAAAGTTAAATAAAAAAATCACCAATTTTTTTTTACCGTGTATCATTTTTTTCCAGTGTAGTCCGTATCCATACCTACAACTTTGCTGAAGACACCAAATCGATCAAAAAATTCCTTCAAAAGATACAGATTTTTGAATTTTCATACATCATTTTTGTATGGACAGCTGCCAAATTTGTATGGAAAATTATATGGACAAACTAATGATGCAAAATGGCTTCTTTGGGCATACCGTTGGCACCAAAAAAGTTTCAGTCGGATTAAAAAATACAAAAAAAATCGAATGACCGAAATCCTAGAGAACTGCTCTTAATGAAAAAAATAAAAAATTATCAAATAAAACCAGATTTTTTTTTGTTTATGCCTTTTGGGCCACAAAACAACCCCCTAAAATTTGGGAGCGATTGGTTGCGTCCACACTTTGCGCATTGCATTTAAATTTTGTATGTATGTCCTCCTTTTTAACATTTTGATTCTTATTGTTTTTATTTTCCACTATTTTTTTTAAACCAACACAATAGCGTTAAAATTGAGAAAATTCTCTAAAACTTTCCCGGTAAAAGTATTGTGCTATCTTGCTCCTGTCGAAAGATATAGCGTCCTCAAAACTGGTCTGAAACGTGCTTTTTCCCGCTGAAACTGAATCAGCCCTCAGAATTGAGCCAAAATGTCAACATATCGAGTTTTGCTAATATTTTAGATTTTTATGTAATAACACTCTAGAGCAATTCTCTACGAAATCGGTCTTTTTTCTTCAATTTTAATTTTTGTATTTTTTTATCCGACTGAAACTTTTTGGTGCCTTGGTATGCCCAAAGAAGCCATTTTGCATCATTAGTTTGTCCATATAATTTTCCATACAAATTTGGCAGCTGTCCATACAAAAATGATGTATGAAAATTCAAAAATCTGTATCTTTTGAAGGAATTTTTTGATCGATTTGGTGTCTTCGGCAAAGTTGTAGGTATGGATACGGACTACACTGGAAAAAAATAATACACGGTAAAAAAAAATTTGGTTATTTTTTTATTTAACTTTTTATCACTAAAACTTGATTTGCAAAAAAACACTATTTTTAATTTTTTTTATTTTTTGATATGTTTTAGAGGACATAAAATGCCAACTTTTCAGAAATTTCCAGGTTGTGCAAAGAATCATTGACCGAGTTATGAATTTTTTAATCAATACTGATTTTTTCAAAAAATCGAAATTTTGGTCGCAAAAATTTTTCGACTTCATTTTTCGATGTAAAATTGAATTTGCAATCAAAAAGAACTTAAGAGAAATTTTGATGAAGTGCACCGTTTTCAAGTTATAGCCATTTTTTTGTAACTTTTTTCAAAATAGTCGCAGTTTTTCATTTTTTTAAATTAGTGCACATGTTTGCCCACTTTTGAAAAAAATATTTTTGGAAAGCTGAGAAAATTCTCTATATTTTGCTTCTTCGGACTTTGTTGATACGACCTTTAGTTGCTGAGATATTGCAATGCAAAGGTTTAAAAACAGGAAAATTGTTGTTTTCTAAGTCACACCCAAACAGCCCACCATTTTTCAATGTCGATATCTCAGCAACTTATGGTCCGATTTTCAATGTTAAAATATGAAACATTTGTGAAATTTTCCGATCTTTTCGAAAACTATATTTTCAAAATTTTCAAATCAAGAATAACATTTTAAAAGGGCGTAATATTGAATGTTTGGCCTTTTTGAAATGTTAGTCTTGATTTGAACATTTTTAAAATATTGTTTTCGAAAAGATCGGAAAATTTCACAAATGTTTCATATTTTAACATTGAAAATCGGACCATAAGTTGCTGAGATATCGACATTGAAAAATTGTGGGTTGTTTAAGTGAGACTTAGAAAACATCAATTTTCCTGTTTTTAAACCTTTGCATTGCAATATCTCGGCAACTAAAGGCTGTATCAACTAAGTCCGAAGAAGCAAAATATAGAGAATTTTCTCAGCTTTTCAAAAATATTTTTTCAAAAGTGGGCAAACATGCGCACTAATAAAAAAAATGAAAAACTGCGACTATTTTGAAAAAAGTTACATAAAAATAGCTATAACTTGAAAACGGTGCACTTCATCAAAATTTCACTAAAGTACTTTTTGATTGCAAATTTGATTTTACATCAAAAAATGAAGTTGAAAAATTTTTGCGACCAAGATTTCGATTTTTTGAAAAAAATAGTATTGATTAAAAAATTCATAACTCGGTCAATGATTTTTTGCACAACCTGGAAATTTCTGAAAAGTTGGCATTTTATGTCCTCTAAAACACATCAAAAAATAAAAAAAATTAAAAATAGTGTTTTTTTGCAAATCAAGTTTTAGTGATAAAAAGTTAAATAAAAAAAATAGCCAATTTTTTTTCCGTGTATTATTTTTTTTCCAGTGTAGTCCGTATCCATACCTACAACTTTGCCGAAGACACCAAATCGATCAAAAAATTCCTTCAAAAGATACAGATTTTTGAATTTTCATACATCATTTTTGTATGGACAGCTGCCAAATTTGTATGGAAAATTATATGGACAAACTAATGATGCAAAATGGCTTCTTTGGGCATACCGAAGGCACCAAAAAAGTTTCAGTCGGATAAAAAAATACAAAAAAAATCGAATGACCGAAATCCTAGAGAACTGCTCCTAATCAAAAACATCCCTTCCCATTTGATACAATTCTTTAGAAGACACCAAAGCTCTAAAATTGCACAATTTTTCACTTAATTTTGCGATAAATTGCACAGTGGGTCTCGTGGCGCAGGGGTAGCGGCTTCGGCTGCCGATCCCGATGATGCTATGAGACGCGGGTTCGATTCCCGCCTTATCCACTGAGCTTCTATCGGATGGTGAAGTAAAACGTCGGTCCCGGTTTCTCCTGTCTCGTCAGAGGCGCTGGAGCAGAAATCCCACGTTAGAGGAAGGCCATGCCCCGGGGGGCGTAGTGCCAATAGTTTCGTTTTTTTTTGTACATAATGGACGTGGTTTATGGATGGCCCATGATGAATTCTGACTGATGCTCAGTTTCAGGCATTGACCTGCCTGTTACATGCACATAAATTTCTTGAATATTTAAGAATAATATTAAAATCTACTAGAAAAATGTATTACAGTCATCAGGGGTGACATTGGATCTAGGGGGTAAGATTGGGTCATACAAATTTTCGAATTTTTGTTTGACCCAATCTTAACCCTTAGACCCAATGTCACCTCTGATGGCAGTACCGTTTCATATATAGGGAAATTTTAGTATATTTGGTCGGTTAAGCACTCGCTTCTAACTCCATCCAATTTGCTTATTTTCAATTTTTAAACAACTAATTTTGCAAAACTTTTGATAGAAGCTTGCTTGCTCACTTCTTATTGAGCTATTTATCACTCGATTTTAGTTGAAAACGATTGTTATGAGCTGTAATTAAACGCCAAAGTGCTGATATGGCAACATTAGAGGCACGCTGGAATTAGATGCTGTTCCCCTACCTGATTTTTAAAGGTTTGGTTGTGAATCAGCGGGAGGCAACGATCTTCCAAAAAATTGATCTATTTAAAAAAAACAAGTTTGTTTTGGGATTGTTTTAAAGATTGAAGTCCGTTTACGGACATGGTTTGGTTAACAATTTGCTAATGATACATTTGAACAGATTTTCGATAGGAAATTGAGGAATTTCAATTCAAATGAAATACATTTTTAATCTTCATGTAGTCACCCTGCAGAAGCATATTGCCTCCAAGCCGGGTGTCGTCTCGCCACTTTGGGACTGGGCACTTGGCTGTACGAGAAATCAGAAGCAAAAAAATGTACATTTAATTGAATCACTGCACCGAATGGGCCTCTTCCTCCCGGTGGAATTTTGCACCGGTTGAACGCGTAAAGTTCTCCGCACGAGGTCGTGCGGTTTGGGGGTGAGCTTTATTTTTAAAGTGGCATCTCATATTTCTACGCTCGAGTGGCTTGGCTGGCTCCGGTTTTGTTGGTCCTGGTTCGGTTGAGTCAGCATAACTGTAGGAATCACTGCGATGGCGGGTTGAGATATGGTGCTGTTTCTCCTTTGTCGGCTGCGTGCCAGGTGGTTGTATCTTGTCAGACTGGTGCAGTAGAATTTAAAAAAAGTCAGGAAAACTTTAAGTTGGATAATTAACTGAACACATTTATCAGATACATTAACGATACTTTTGAACTTTTTGATTGCCATTTTTCACCGTTGACTACCACATAAATTCCAAACCACTCGCCATCTGGTGACATTTCACCGCAATTCAATAATTCGGTTAGGCTTGCTGACCAAACCCATCGGTAGGACCTCAGCCGACCAACCTTTCCCCGCCACCAATCATCGATCGGAACAACCGGGACCCTAATGGAACAGCGAACCCACTTGAAATGCCACACACGAACCGCCACAAAACCGCCCTGCCACCGTCGTGGTTGCCGGATCACCGGAACCGGGAGTGAAATATTATTACCTCCGCCATTAGTCGAGTGTGACAGGGACGGGGAGTAGCACAGTGGCTGCCAGGCACATGGTACTTTGCCGGGCAGTGCTGCCAGCACGGGTCAAAATACTTGGATACTCTTTGGGAAAAGGGGATAAAAGTTTTATTATATTTTATGTAGTGGCATAGCTTCGTTATTATATCGATGATGGATTTGGATTCGATTATACGAGAGTACGGACGGGAAAATTGGTGTTACAGAAGGACCAAACTGTTTTGCTGAAGAAGGAAGAAAGTGTGTGAGTGTTGGAGTGAAAGGTAAGCTGGGAGGTGAAATTTCACTGAAAGCTTTTGGAACATAAAATTTTAATCAGTAGTCAGGGAAAAGATGGTGTTGATACTCAAGGACAGTTCTTAACATTCCAACGCCCAAGGCTCCAAAAAAGTTGGAACGGCAACTTCAACTCAATGATTCTCGGGCACAACTCAACCAATCAAGATAATTCTTCTTTCCAGTGATTTGTTAGGATGTCTAGATGATTCTAGAATTTTGCAGAACTTAATTTGATCAAATCTGTAATATTTGCGATCAAAAACATCGTTCCAACTTTTTTTTTTGCGTGTAAAAAACAATTAACCGAAAAATTCCGCGCAGGCAGTCTTTTTAAAAAAGGTGGAACGATGTTTTCGGTCGCAGCAATTATAGATTTGTTCAAATCAAGTTCTGCAAAATTTTAGATCATCTAGACATTCTTACAAATCACTGGAAACAAGAATCGTCCCGATTGGTTGAGTTATGCCCGAGAACCGGCGTGTTGAAGTTACCGTTCCACCTTTTTTGGGAAGCTTGGACGTCCGTGTAAGTTGGACATGCGTTGGGCGTTCCAGTGTTAAACAGCAATTTTTAAAGAAAAAATGAAGAAAAAAATATTGCCAGTTTCCGCATAAATGTCTGTTAAGTAAAGGACGCCATTTTGTGCAGCTCACAATGCCTCGCCTTTTGATCTCACAGATCCCCAAATTTCGATTTCAATCCTGAAATATTCAACAAACACCTAAATGTTGTCATTTTTCATATGCAAGAAGTTTAACCCTCTACTGCCCAAATTTTTTTTTCGAAAATTTTTATTTTTCCCGTGTTCAGGAGGTCATTTTGAGCAACTTTTGTTCTACGAAAAACTTTTCTTCTCTTGTTTTATATTTTTCTTGTTTCATTTTTAGTATTTTATTTCGCATTTATCTTGTTTAGTTTATGTTTGTTTTTGGTAGTATTTGGCCTACTCTACCACCTCCAATCTTTTAATTTTTCCTATCTAATTTTTTCATGTTTTTACAGTAACTTTTTCAGTTTTTTGGATGTTTTTCACATTTTCTGCTATAAAATGGAACCATTATCATTTAAATTGTAAATAAATGCGTAGAGGCATAGTCTGGGGCAATAGAAAAATTACTGCATACTTCTTTTTACTTAAAATATAGGAAATGTTCGTAAAAGAAACATTCGTGAAATTTTCCGATCTTTTAGACAACAATATTTTCTTATTTTGAATCAAGACTTTTATTTCAAAAGGACCAAATATTCAATATTTTGCCCTTTTGAAATGTTAGTCTTGAATCATTTTTTTTGAAAATAATGTTTTCAAAAAGATTTTTTTTTTCAATTCAATTTATTTTATTAGTAAATAATCAAATAACAATTCCGTATTTCTTATAACCTAATAGAGTTTTGGAGTTCCTTTCAACTATGATTTGAACTATAATTCATTTTGATGTAATTGGATATTCTAACAATGGATTTGGCAAGAGAAGGAAAAATTAAAAAAAAAACCTTCTAGATTTACTAAGGAAAAGGATAGAAATAGAAAAGCTTAAAACTAAATCACAGTATGTTTTGTCTATTGACGTCGAAAAGCTTCACTGCACAAGGCAGCTTATCCGTTGTAGATGTACTTCATCATCAGCTCACTGAGAGCTTGGAATTGTTCTGCCTTGTTTCGGCAGGCACGAAAGCGCGTGAGCATCTCTCCAGCAAGGGCGAAAAACTCAGGAAGCGTGAAGAGGTCATCACCGGTAACATCAGCTTGTCCCGGGGGAGAACCGCCCCCAGAAGCGGCTACTCTAGCGTACGAACCTCCCCAACCGGGAGGGAACGCTGGGTTGGTCGATTGAACCGCTCCGCCGCCAGCTGCTGCAGCGTTCGAGCTCGAAGTCTTCGGAGGTTGGCGGGACGCTGGCGCTTTTTTCTTCTTGTCCTGCTCCTCGAGGTACTTTTTCCGCGCGGCACAGCCACGGAAATTCGCCGTGTGGTTTCCACCACAGTTCGCGCACTTGACGCGCGCTTTGTGCTGCTGGGCGTTTTCCCCCAGCTGGTCTTTCCGCGGAAGATTGCACCTTTCGGTGAAGTGGGTCTCACCGCACTTTACGCACCGGGGTGGAAGATTACAATTTCTGGAACCGTGTCCGAATTTCTGACAGCGGTGGCATTGGGCTGCGTCGGCCGGATTCTTCGTATAGAATCGCCACGTCACAAAGAAGCCGTCCAGTGCTTTAATCCGCCGTAGATCCTGGATTTTGACGGACCCACGATCGAAGTACAGGAGGTACAAAGTGTACGTACCTGTCACTGTAGTCGATTTCGAGAGCACCTTTATCTCTCGAGGCTTTACCTTGACGCCCGTCAGGTGTTCTTCCAGGTCGGAGATCGGGCGGTCCGGATATCCCTGAAGGACGATCTTCACTGGGACCTTCTCTGCAGGGTCAAATGTGAAGAATTTGAAGTTCCGCAACTTCAACTTCTTCACCACCAAGTCGAAATGCAGCTTCTTGTGGGTAATCACCTGCACAGAAGTTTTGCTAATTTTGAGACAATATTGGAGTCCCTCAAGCAACTCGTCGACATCATCCGCCAACGTATCCAAAACAAAAATTGGAGGTGGTCGTCGTTCCTTCGGAGAATTACAATTTTTCGTCTTTTCTTGCCTGCGCGCAAGTTCATCATCGTCATCGTCGTCGTCAGCATTGCTGCTGTCACTGTCGGTGTTGTTTTCATCTCCACTCAGCATCTCAAATTCGTTGCTGGTGGGAACGTTGGAAGTGGTTGTTGTCGTAGTGCTGGTGGACTGCTGCTGCTGCTGCTGCTGGCCGGAAGTGCTTCCGGATGCCCGGGTCGATTGTCTCGTCCGTACTGGGGACTCACGTGGACGGTATGACACGTGTAAAAATGAAGGATCGGTGACGTCACCGGGCACGCTCCCGTGCGCGATGGCGGTCGATGCGGCGTTGGTATGTTTACCTTTCTGCACTCTGCCGGTAGATGAACTTCGCGGGTTTTTCGAGGCCGCACTCGAACTGCCACGGCCACGGCCGGCCCTTGGCATGCTGGAGGAGCAAACTCGCGGGTAATCACGGTTTAATACGGCGTAAAAATCGAAAAGTTTGAAGAGCTCCGAACACTTGACTGTTGCTGGCTGGTGTTGCCAGTCCCGATCTGATCAAAAAGATTTTAAAAATCGGAAAACTGCTAATATTTTGCTGAAATCAAACTTTCGGTACCGTTAACTGGGGTGACATTGATAGGATTTCAATTTATTTTTGGAATATTTTAACTCGGCGACAACATTTTTGACCATATTTCTCTATGGCCCAAAAGTTGCGGGTTTGGTACCATAAAACATATAAAAAAAACCTCAAATATAAAATAAAAGGGATTTTGGGAAATTGAGTTTTTTTCCGTTTACCTATTTTTCTGAATATTCCTTATCGATGCTTACAACTTTGCCGAAGACACCAAATTGATTAGGAAATTCATTCTAAAGTTACAGATTATCAAATATTTTCGTACCATTTTTAAGGACAGCTGCCAAAATTTTATGGAGCTTGTATGGGTGAACCAATGACACAAAATAGCTTCTTTGGTCATAGGGAAGGCTCCAACAGGCTCGGTTTTGATAAAGAATTGCTCAACTGTTAAAAGAACTTTCTCATTTTTTTTTTTAATGTTAGAGCGATCTCATTTCTTCTAAAAAAAACCTAATGAACTTTATTTTTCAATTGCAATTGATTTTTTATGAGTTTTGAAATATATATTTTGTACACTTTTTAATATAATGTAATCATTTTCTTAACTATTTTTTTTCTAAATATTCCTGAAATGCAAATTCGAAAAGAATACTAATCTCAATTTGTTCAAATCAACTAGGGGAAATATACCCTTCCTAATCAAACACCTATCTTCGTCATATGGAGAGTTTGATGCTCGATTAAAGCTCCAAAAATACTATTTAGGCTGTAAACTTACCAGCAATAGCACCACCTCGAGTAAGCACGCAAATGTATGCCACTTACTGGCCAAAATGATCAAATTTAATGCACTTTTGATCATAATTTCTATTTTGCGAGACCATTTCGCATCATTTTGGTGGCACACACATCCACACGCAAGAGCAGAGGTTAACTGCTTAACGAAAGTCGCCATCAATATCTTTTCACTTGCGCTAACGATTTCAAAGCGCTTAAGATATGGAATTGCTTCCAACTACCGGCAACATGTTCTTTTGACCGTTACTTAGTCACTCACTTGAAAAATAATCCCGAAACATGTAAATAAAAAGCAAGCGCCATCAAAAAAAGAAACGCGCTAAGTCTTTTGACGTTTCCATTTTGACCATCCATTCTAATCGAAGGCTGAAGAAAATCGAGCGAGAAGCGAAGGCAAATAAAGAACAAAGGGAGGCCACCAACACCACCAGCAGCGCTTGTGGTGTTGCCAGGAAACTTTCTCTATAAATGCTACTTTTTGTGAGTGTCCGCTCAAAATTTCATCAATTTTGGCAGCACGTAGCAGACCCAAACGAGCGTTGGAAGAAAAAAAGAACTAAGCTGAAAATACAAAAATGGGCGTGGCCCAATGCACACGACTGATTAGAATGCGTTTTTAATTTTTTTTAAATGCTTGTAAAAGGAATAGCATAACTTTTAATAAAAGTGAAAATAAACAGAAATGTTCACAAAAAGTTGCTCTACTCGTTGGTGTACTTGGTTTTACTTAATTTCAAGGAACACTCCAGATTATCCAGCATCATTCAAACAAGACCGCTTATTAGGCTTAAAATGGGTTTATTTCCCCTAAAACAAGTTTTGAAAAATTGGAACATTTTTGGAAAAAATTAAGCTTGTGGCCGAATTACGGAAGATTGATAATTTTTGAAGTCTTGTTCAACCAAATTTATAAATTTTAATGGTCTTGGAGAAAAAAAAAATGTTAAAACCCGATTTGTTTGTCACTTTTGACCAGGGATGGAATAATCGCAAAAAAATCAATTTCGCTTGCGAAGTTTCTTCACCCGCGAAAGAGAGAGGAGGCAAATCACGGAAAAGAAAATCGCTCCCGAACTTCTCCAAGAAAATCAATCTGCTGATGATTTTTTGTGAATTTCCTTGTCAGCACAACTTAAATATATTTATTTCACTTTGTTTACACACATTGCCCATGTACAAAATGTGACAGGTCATATTTCGATGTGTGACGTTACACTTGCAAGTGTAGTAGTGAAAAAGATATTCCGCCGAATAATCAAGATGATGATTTTTTTAGATTCCTTTTGCCGATCTTTCGTGCGCGAGAGAGAAGAGCCATACTCCCTTCGGATTTTTTCTCTTGATGAACGTCCAAAGATTTTCTTTTGATGATGATTATTCCATCGCTGCTTTTGACAGTTTATTTAAAAACTTCTCGTGAGACACAGTTGGGTGACATTTGATGCAAAGATATAATAAAATCTTGTGATTTTTTAAAATTATTAATGATTGATTTTAAAAATTAGAGAATATATCAAAACTTTCCATTTGATCCCACCTCGCCCTGCACATTCACGTTCCTTGGCGAGCTGTCCGAGCGTAATAGAGTTTGTCGATCGCTATTATACGACTTGTTACTTACTTCTTATGGCGTATTTACTATCCCTTTACTCCTAGCTAACTTCATCCTTTTCAGGAAGCACACGCGGATATGAAAGGATATCACTCAACCCCCGCCCTAAAACTCACTTCGACCAGCATTCTTGGCCAGCTGAAACGAACCCCGTCTAGACCTTGGAGACCTTAACGAGAGAAGAGAGGAGCGAACAAAAAAAGTGGCCATATATTTCAGGCATAAGCAGTTTAAGGATAATGGCCAGCAGTTCGTCCTTTCCGTCAATGTTAGGAGTAGATTCACAAGGTTGGGTCGGTGATGCCCTTTTCGGAAGTTGCAACTTTTTGTAATTTGCCATGACGCGTCGTCGTTTAGTTGATTGCGTGTTTGATGAGGGCGACGAAAGTGGTAAAATTTATACGATATTGCCCAAATTTGTTGCTTTTCCATCAAGTCGATGATTTGAAGGGTCAATTTAGGTGTCAAGTGGATGTAATTTCTGGAACTTTTTTCTCTTGAATCATGCAGGTACATATTTCTTGAGCAGAATTCGTTTTCAAAATTCCAAAACTGCCCGTTTTCCACCCTTCTTTTTATCCCCTTCATCGATCAATGTTCTTTAAAAGTGAAGCAGAAAAAAATCCCAAAAATCCATTCCAGCATTAAATCCTCCCTCTGAGCTGCATAACTATATGCAAAGCACATACGCTCCCAAAAACCACCCACTCCAGACGTAAGCTGCCCGTGACAGCTGGGGATAAAAAGTTAATTTTGTTTGATATGAAACATTACCATACAACAATGACGAATTAAGAATGTACATAATATTCCGAGACAAGCGACAAGGGAGGAGGAAAAAATAAATAAAACCAGCAACCTCCCCCCACCCGTTTAACAAGGGAAATCTACCCTGAATGAGAGCGAGAGCCTAGGGAGAAGAGATTTTTTCCCCATCACTCAACGACTGTGGCAGAGCAAATTCCACGGGTCGCGGCACTTTTTTTCCTACTCTGTTTCGCGGAGTGGAATTTGTTGACAAATTCTTTGCACTTGTCACATGCAAGCTTTTGGAAAGTCGACGAACTGAATAACGAAAGTAAACAAATTTATAAAAAAGCAAAAGCAAAAGCAAAAGCAAAAGCAAAAGCAAAAGCAAAAGCAAAAGCAAAAGCAAAAGCAAAAGCAAAAGCAAAAGCAAAAGCAAAAGCAAAAGCAAAAGCAAAAGCAAAAGCAAAAGCAAAAGCAAAAGCAAAAGCAAAAGCAAAAGCAAAAGCAAAAGCAAAAGCAAAAGCAAAAGCAAAAGCAAAAGCAAAAGCAAAAGCAAAAGCAAAAGCAAAAGCAAAAGCAAAAGCAAAAGCAAAAGCAAAAGCAAAAGCAAAAGCAAAAGCAAAAGCAAAAGCAAAAGCAAAAGCAAAAGCAAAAGCAAAAGCAAAAGCAAAAGCAAAAGCAAAAGCAAAAGCAAAAGCAAAAGCAAAAGCAAAAGCAAAAGCAAAAGCAAAAGCAAAAGCAAAAGCAAAAGCAAAAGCAAAAGCAAAAGCAAAAGCAAAAGCAAAAGCAAAAGCAAAAGCAAAAGCAAAAGCAAAAGCAAAAGCAAAAGCAAAAGCAAAAGCAAAAGCAAAAGCAAAAGCAAAAGCAAAAGCAAAAGCAAAAGCAAAAGCAAAAGCAAAAGATTTATGATTTATGATTAATGATTTATGATTTATGATTTATGATTTATGATTTATGATTTATGATTTATGATTTATGATTTATGATTTATGATTTATGATTTATGATTTATGATTTATGATTTATGATTTATGATTTATGATTTATGATTTATGATTTATGATTTATGATTTATGATTTATGATTTATGATTTATGATTTATGATTTATGATTTATGATTTATGATTTATGATTTATGATTTATGATTTATGATTTATGATTTATGATTTATGATTTATGATTTATGATTTATGATTTATGATTTATGATTTATGATTTATGATTTATGATTTATGATTTATGATTTATGATTTATGATTTATGATTTATGATTTATGATTAATGATTAATGATTAATGATTAATGATTAATGATTAATGATTAATGATTAATGATTAATGATTAATGATTAATGATTAATGATTTATGATTTATGATTTATGATTTATGATTTATGATTTATGATTTATGATTTATGATTTATGATTTATGATTTATGATTTATGATTTATGATTTATGATATATGATTTATGATTTATGATTTATGATTTATGATTTATGATTTATGATTTATGATTTATGATTTATGATTTATGATTTATGATTTACGATTTATGATTTATGATTTATGATTTATGATTTATGATTTATGATTTATGATTTATGATTTATGATTTATGATTTATGATTTATGATTTATGATTTATGATTTATGATTTATGATTTATGATTTATGATTTATGATTTATGATTTATGATTTATGATTTATGATTTATGATTTATGATTTATGATTTATGATTTATGATTTATGATTGTAAAAATTAAAATTGCTTAAACATTGCCTGATAAAACTTGTTAAAGGAAAAATAAAATCCGGCCTGAAACATTTCATCAAACTTTTCCCTAAAGTAAGGCAATCAAATCCATCAACATTTTCCAGCTCATTCATCTGCATAATCCAGTGCTCGTTAGTTCCTCGTGTACTCCATCAAAAATCCCTTCAACGCCGTTTTTGATGGCATGTCCTGACAAATCACCCCCAAACAGCAGTGCTACTGATGCGTCCCGTGAGCATGTAAAATTGTGTCCGACCCGTGAAAGTTCCGCAGCATAACCTCGTGTCCACGAGACCGCCATGAAAATAACTCTTGCTGCTTTTAAAAAACCCACCCACAAAAAACTCCATCGGCCAACCGTTTAATCTCTTTTATGAATTATGTACACACACAGATTTATTCGCGAGCCTTGTTTCAATATTTCGCTTCATTGTTAAAATCGCATTTTGTCTCCCCCGTCACCACTCGTCCCGTCGACGTCCGAAAGGCTTTTAACCCTTTCGACGCAGGGCACTCTCGTACTCTCTCTCTGGCAAAAACCGGAATGTTTGTGTTTGGTTTGCGTTTACGACCGGCGACCGAATGTTTGCATATCCCTGGACTGCTGCACGAGCGGGGGCTGTTTTAGGGTGTTCCAAATTAGACTGAAAGCTGGATCCAATCAATGTCCAATGTCCAATGTCCAATGTCCAATGTCCAATGTCCAATGTCCAATGTCCAATGCCCAATGTATAATGTCCAATGTCCTTAGTCCTTAGTCCTTAGTCCTTAGTCCTTAGTCCTTAGTCCTTAGTCCTTAGTCCTTAGTCCTTAGTCCTTAGGCCTTACTAACTGTTCAATAGTTTGAACATTTTCCTACTAAAAACAATTACTCGAAATTTTTATTTTGATATATTTTTTTGTTTTTTTTTCTTCTTGTTCTAAACTAAGTATTTCATTTCTTCATTTTGATATCATTTCGTGTTTATATTCGTTGTGTCTTTTAGTCTTCTTGTCTTCTTGTCTTCTTGTCTTCTTGTCTTCTTGTCTTCTTGTCTTCCTGTCTTCTTGTTTTCTTGTCTTCCTGTCTTCTTGTTTTCTTGTCTTCTTGTCTTCTTGTCTTCTTGTCTTCCTGTCTTCTTGTTTTCTTGTCTTCTTGTCTTCTTGTCTTCTTGTCTTCTTGTCTTCTTGTCTTCCTGTCTTCTTGTTTTCTTGTCTTCTTGTCTTCTTGTCTTCTTGTCTTCTTGTCTTCTTGTCTTCTTGTCTTCTTGTCTTCTTGTCTTCTTGTCTTCTTGTCTTCTTGTCTTCTTGTCTTCTTGTCTTCTTGTCTTCTTGTCTTCTTGTCTTCTTGTCTTCTTGTCTTCTTGTCTTCTTGTCTTCTTGTCTTCTTGTCTTCTTGTCTTCTTGTCTTCTTGTCTTCTTGTCTTCTTGTCTTCTTGTCTTCTTGTCTTCTTGTCTTCTTGTCTTCTTGTCTTCTTGTCTTCTTGTCTTCTTGTCTTCTTGTCTTCTTGTCTTCTTGTTTTCTTGTCTTCTTGTCTTCTTGTCTTCTTGTCTTCTTGTCTTCTTGTCTTCTTGTCTTCTTGTCTTCTTGTCTACTTGTCTACTTGTCTTCTTGTCTTCTTGTCTTCTTGTCTTCTTGTCTTCTTGTCTTCTTGTCTTCTTGTCTTCTTGTCTTCTTGTCTTCTTGTCTTCTTGTCTGCTTGTCTTCTTGTCTTCTTGTCTTCTTGTCTTCTTGTCTTCTTGTCTTCTTGTCTTCTTGTCTTCTTGTCTTCTTGTCTTCTTATCTTCTTGTCTTCTTGTCTTCTTGTCTTCTTGTCTTCTTGTCTTCTTGTCTGCTTGTCTTCTTGTCTTCTTGTCTTCTTGTCTTCTTGTCTTCTTGTCTTCTTGTCTTCTTGTCTTCTTATCTTCTTGTCTTCTTGTCTTCTTGTCTTCTTGTCTTCTTGTCTTCTTGTCTTCTTGTCTTCTTGTCTTCTTGTCTTGATTGTGAAGTTTGTACCTTTTTTGGACCACTCTACACAGTGCACAGCGAAACGGGACAATAATTCCAACCATCGGAGGGCATTATGTGGACGAGAGTGCGTGAGTTTAACGCCAAAGTAACATTGTTTGTTGGTTATGGGATGCCACACTTTTTTTGCTGTTATTCCACACTGCTGCCATCACTCTCGGACAAGTGGGATTTACGCCGGTAATCACGTTCTTGATTCCCGCCATTGAAATGAAAATTTACTACCAGCGGGTATAATGCGAAGCGGTGTGGTGTGTGCACTCTTGGAGATTATTGACTAGATTATGTTGTACGTGGGCAGAGTTCCGGATGTGGTTAGTTTTAAGTGGTTGCTTGCAGGGTTGTGAAGATGAACTCTATTGTTGGCACCTTGATTTGGTACCTGACTATCCTGCAAATGAAGCGAAGCCGAATTGCATACCATGAAGGATTTTTCGAATTCCACAAACTGCTTGTATTTTCGAGAGATGAAAAAGCAACATTGCAACTGCAAACTTGCCAAGCTGCCCTGCTCCGAAAGCCGAAACCGCCGCCAGCCAAATCCTTCAATTCATGCAGATTGTGCGGTGAACTGCGTGAAGTCGGCCTCGCAAAATCAGCATATTTTCAGCCGTGGAAAAACTGCTGCCACTCTGCATTCATTCGCCGAACCGTTGCATCGAGATACCAGCGAAAAACCGCCAAATTCCAGCAGCCCGGAAGCTGCAGCTTGTTAGGATCTACGTGAACGGTGTGGCTTAAAAGATTGTCGAGAGAAGGAAAAAATAACGTTTTTCCAGCGGTTTTATCTTGCACTGTGCGTTTGCATGGTGTGAGAGCGATTTTCCGCAGGGATGAGAGCATAAGAGGCCAATTTTTCTTTTGCATATTTCCCCCGTCTCCCACGAGTGCGATTCAATATTCGCACACTCAATTTGCGATTATCGTGCCACGTATGCATGCGGAGAATATTGATGAAGGCTGCAACGATCAGGTGTTCTAGAGGGGGTTGGAAAAAGTTGGAAAAGTGAAGGAATTAGGACACAAATTTTGAAAAAGCAAAAAAAAATATATAATTATACAGTGGAATCTCTGGCTGTCGATCTTCTCGATATCAATATTGCTCCAGCTGTCAATAAAATTTTCAGTCCCTTCAAGAAGATTGCTTTGATTTTTCGTTCTATAATATGATAACTCCCTCTCTCGACGGTCCCTTCAATATCGACAACGAGAGAGTCCACTGTATAAACACCCTGGCTAATAATCATGATTATAAAAGCCCCCTTGTAATTCTAGCTTCTTGATGTTAATCCTTGATTGCTGATTATATCAGGGTACAAAAAACTAGTCCCTAAGAGCTCTAGCAGCAAAAGCGTCCAATTTCAAGACCAAATTCCCCCATGCGAAAAAAAAAACAAACCATCTAGCTTGAAGATTTAGCACTCTGGAGGACCGACTAGAAATTGCCATCCCGGGATGATGCTGGGTGGGTGTTACAAACCCAGTTTTTTTATACGGGCACAAATGTTAGGTTAAAGTTGTAAATAAAAGGTTTATCAGCGTCTATCAGGTTATATACGGCTCACTCTGCGACGACCGGGTCTTTGGGGACATTTCCTGTATGTGTGTGTGAGGGCACGTGTGATGCTGCTTCGTTCATTTCAAGCATTAGTGACCTTAATCCGACAGGGAATGCAATGTTTGTTTTTTTTTGGGTGAAGATGGGCTGTATAAGCTCTGTTTTTACATCTCTGTTGGTGGAAAAGAGGTTTAAAGTTTTATTTCTAGTTCAAGCAATATACACTTGTAATAACTTGACTTCAAGGTAATAAACAAAACCAGAAAGCTGCTTTCGACACGCAAAACTTCTACAAACTCACAAAATCATAAAACAATGTTAGTTTAAAACGACGTCCACCACTTTCCAAAAAACAAACCTACTTTATGCTGGCAATATCCCCGAAAAGCCCCCCAAACCACATTTTCTCAACCATAAAGTAAACCCAGACCCAGGCTATACATTCCCCATTCAGGAAAGTACTTGGCAAAGGGATAGTTTCGGAAGTTTTGGGCGGCTGACATTGCCTTACAACTTCCTCTCTCCTCCCTTAAAAAAAACTATCGCACCCATTCGTTATACAACAACACCCTCACAACAAAGCCATCAACCGTGGCCGTATCAGTGCTGCCCTAAATCACGACACTGACCGAGACAACACCTTTCTGCCTGTTCCTGTTCCGCTCACCCCACGTGGAGACTTAGGGGAGAAGGTTGTGATATTTAAATATTAATATGTTTATTTCAATTCAATTCCATTAGTTTTTTTTAGTAAATAATCAATTTCCAGTTTCGTGTTTCATATAAACTAATAGAGATTAAGAGTTCCTTTCAACTATGGTTTTCTAAATAATTTATTTGAATGCAATTGGATATTCTAACAATGGATTTGAAGAGAAGGAAAAATTAAAAAAAAATCGAGATTTGCTAAGGAAGGAAAAGGATAGAAATAGAAAAAGCTTAAAACTAAATCTCAGTTCGTTTTGTCTTTTGACGTTGTAAAACTTTGCTGCACAAGGCAGCTTATCCGTTGTAGAGTATTTCATCATCAACTCACTAAGAGCTTCTCTCTCTCAAGCAAGAGCGAACAACTCGGGAAGCCTGAATAGATCATCGGCGGTAAAGTCTGGTTGTCCCGGTGGAGAACCGATTAATATATTTAAATTTATTGGAAAGTTGAAGATTTTTACTTTTAAAGAATAATTAGTTTCAACGGTTTTTCAACAATTTCAAGCAGTTGAGGAAATTTATGTTGTAGCGCCTTTAAATCAAAGGGTGCACAGCAACGAAGGGTGTTGTTGCCTTCTTATTACAAAATTGTTAAACTTACGGACTAATTCCTGCAACAACGTGATTGTAAAAATAGTCAAAATTTGCTGTAAATTACTTTGTGGACAGTACTTTAAGGGATGAAAGTGGTTGGCGGTATGTCCCCACTTCTTCTTCTTCCCCTGATGATTCCATGAAATGTGGGTTCCGTTCATAGAATCTGTCTCTTGCGGTTAATGCAACGCAGTAGGCCGGGCCGCTTTAGTGAGTGTAATACATTTCGGGGGTTCTCGAAAGTACTGCAATCATTAATAATGACAAGAAAGAACTTGAGGCGTAATCTAACCATAAGTTCTTCCCAGATGCTATCTTCGGACTGGCTGCGCTTGTGTTCGATTAGATTAGATTAGTAAGAGATGAATAAAAAAATATGTCGATAGTACCCGTAGTTTTGAAGATACTAAAATATCTGTAACAAAAATCTGTTGAGATTTTATTTATATTTTAAGAAAATTAATTTTGTTTGGTAGTCTTTTATAAATTTATCTACTTCATCAAAAAGGGAATGTAAGAAATCGATATTTTTAATTCTGCAGAGTTTAAATATTTAAACTCTTACCTAATCTCGTTTAATAACCTGATCAGCGAACTTAACTTTTTGCTGTATATCAGTAGCTGATATTTCTTTTTGCTCTTGAAAAAAGGTCTATATCTTGAGAACCAACCATTCAAAATATTTTTTTTTAATACGATTTCAAAATTAATTTAAAAAATAACTCATCACAATGTTAGGATTAAGTTTTTTGTTTCCAAAAATTACTATTAAAAAATCTTATCTGGCTCGAGACAATCTGACGTATTTCTATTAGAGTCAAAGTTGAGATTTTTCGTTTTTAAAAACATAAAACAATATCAAAAATAAAAAATACAGTAGCTGATATTTCTTTTTGCTCTTGAAAAAAGGTCTATATCTTGAAAAACCAACCATTCAAAATATTTTTTTAATACGATTTCAAAATTAATTTTATAAAAAATAACCCATCACAATGTTACGACTAAGTTTTTTGTTTCCAAAAATTACCATTAAAAAATCTTATCTGCCTCGAGACAATCTGACGCGTTTCTATTAAAATCAAAAGTTGAGAGTTTTTGTTTTCAAAAACATAAAACAATATCCAAAACAAAAAAGACAGATGAGCAATTCTCTACCAAAACCGGAAATGGATTTTATTTGTAGTTTTTGATTTGGCTCAAACTTTGTGGGGGCCTTTCCTTAGACCAAATAAGCTATTTTGTGTCATTGGTTCACCCATACAAGTCTCCATACAATTTTGGCTGCTGTCCATACAAAAATGGTATGTAAATATTCAAACAGCTGTAACTTTTGAGTGAATTTTCTGATTAATTTGGTGTCTTCGGCAAAGTTGTAGGTATTGTTGAGGACTATTGAGAAAAAAATAGGTACACGGAAAAAAAAATTTGCAGATTTTTTTATCAACTTTTTTTTCACTGAAACTCAATTTCCCAAAATACGTATTTTTTGATTTTCGAGATTTTTTGATATGTTTTAGGGGACTAAAATCCGCAACTTTTGAGCTATAGAGAAACATGGTCAAAAAATCTGCCGCCAAGTTATGAATTTTTAAAAAAATAGTGATTTTTGGAAAAAATCCAAATTTCATGCAAAAACAAATTTGAAATCAATTTTTAATGCAAAATAGAATTTGCAATTGAAAACTACTTTACAATTTTTTGATAAAGGGCTTCGTTTTCAAGATATAGGCACCGAAAGTTTGATTTTAGCAAAATATTTGCAGTTTTTCGATTTTTAAAAATAGTGACCATGAGCGACCATTTCTAAAAATATGGTCGCTCATGGTCACTATTTTTAAAAATCGAAAAACTGCAAATATTTTGCTAAAATCAAACGTTCGGTGCCTATATCTTGAAAACGAAGCCCTTTATCAAAAAAATTGTAAAGTAGCTTTCGATTGCAAATTCAATTTTGCATTAAAAATAACTTCAAATTTGTTTTTGCATGAAATTTGGATTTTTTTTCCAAAAATCACCATTTTTCAAAAAATCATAACCTGGCGGCAGATTTTTTGACCATGTTTCTCTATAGCTCAAAAGTTGCGGATTTTAGTCCCCTAAAACATATCAAAAAATCTCGAAAATCAAAAAATACGTATTTTGGGAAATTGAGTTTTAGTGAAAAAAAATTGATAAAAAAATCTGCAAATTTTTTTCTTCCGTGTACCTATTTTTTTCTCAATTGTCCTCAACAATACCTACAACTTTGCACAAGACACCAAATTGATCAGAAAATTCACTCAAAAGTTACAGCTGATTGAATATTTACATACCATTTTTGTATGGACAGCAGCCAAAATTGTATGGAGACTTGTATGGGTGAACCAATGACACAAAATAGTATATTTGGTCATAGGGAAGGCCCCCACAAAGTTTGAGTCAAATAAAAAAATACAAAAAATAAAAATGGTCGAAATCGGCCGATTTCGTAGAGAGTTGCTCAGATTTGTTATTTGGAAATCAAATTATTAAAAACTTAGGTTCAAACTTTCTTAACAAAATTTGGTAGCAAAAAGTATAGCAAAATTCTTAAGGCATAATTACAGTTATTGAACTGTCCGAAATTTTGAAAACGTTAGAGAATTCATGATAATATATTTTTTGTAAATTTTTTCATTTGAATGGAACAGTTTCAAACCAAAATGATCATTTGTAAAAATCCATTTGTGGAAAATTAACTTGATATTAATAGCTTTTCAACAACGTTACCTTAATTTTTGGTTTGCAATAAAAGTTTGAGAAAATAAAAAAAAAATACAAAAAGACTAAAAGTCAATAAAAAGAACATCTCAAAGCAAATCTAGAAGCATTTGAGTTTGTTTATTATGAATTGCTTAAAAGTTAATGCAGTTTCGTATAATAATTAACAAAATGACTGCCTTTATAGCCATTTTTTACATTTTTAAAATCAGGCAAAAAAATCTATGAGTGCTGAAAAATCAAGTTTTGAAAGGAGTTGCTTACAACATTTTATGCCAATTCCAAAAACGTATTTTGAATTAAATTTTATGTGAAACATCCATGTGTTAAGTAAACTCACCGCTTGAATAATGAAAAGGAATAATGAAAAGGTAATGGTAAAGAAAAGAAGGCAAGCAAACGTCGTTCAAGAATTACAAGAAAAAGTAAGTTGTTTCACAACAAAATTTCAAAGAGTATATTATGAGTATTCATATTTTTTTATGGCTGCCATTGACGTCAAAACTTATATTTTTGTTTTGTTTTATTATACGACATGAGTTGGACTACAATTTCATTTCATTGGTTTTGGCCAAATTAATGAGTATGCTCAGAATTTAGGGTTTTGGTTCACAAATCATTTCAAAAACTTTGTAAACTGTCTTAAATTTTAATAAAACTGGATTTTTGACAAGTTTTTGAAGTTTTTCTTATAAATAAACAATAATGTTATTTTAAGTTAGAATACAAGGTTTTTTAGTTAGAATACAAGGAAAATAAACACAGAAAGAAGACCTCACGCCAAAACGCGATATAGATCGCTTAAACTAGATACACTTTTTTCTCAGCCTGCAATAAAATTACCTGAAATCGCTTAATTTCAATAAACTGTCAAATTTGACCGAACTACCAAATTTTTGTTTGGGAGATCCGTTTCTCTAGATTTCTTTTGTTTTTTTTCTGGATCGGGAAAGGCTGCTGAATTCCAATATCAACCACACAGTAAAAAATAATGTAAATTTGGAAGCTGTAATTTTGGAAGGTTGAATATTTCATTTTTTATGATGTAAAAAAAAGCAAAGCAATCCACTTTAACGACCCCCGTGTCTTTTGTGGTCTCTGTTGCAAGTTTCTGCTCATTTCTAGGCGTCCGTAGGTTATGTGTGGTGAGTCACTCAAAACCTCTTTTACGCTAATGGACCGACGTTTTACTTCCCCATCCGATAGAAGGCGTGATCAGGCAAATCTCGTCTCGAAAAATGCCACCGGGTCCGTCTGGGATTGAACCCAGGCCATAGGCTTCATCCATAAAGTACGTCACGCTAAAATCAGCCAAAATTTACCCCCCCTCCCCCCCCCCCCTTTGTCACGCTTTTCCTATACTTATAACACGCAATGTCACACTTGCTCAGACCCCCCCTCCCCCCCTAGAGCGTGACATACTTTATGGATGACGCCATACTGGGGTGAGAGGCTACCACGCTAACCACTGCGCCACCGGACCCGGCATCACCTTTTTATGATGTAATTTTACCTCAATTTAGACTGAAATAGTGACATTACACCAGAAAAGTGGTAAAATTACACATTTTCAGAGGTAAAATTACACATTTTTTCTGACATAAAAGATGTACCCCTTCCCAGATGTAATATTACCATGTTTTTTTTTCTGTGCAGTAGATTTTCCTGCTGGTTGACGGCCAACTCAAAAAAGGACGACAACTGGCAAACGGAGGTAAAACTCGATCAAAACACAATGGTTTTATAATTTAAAATGCACTCCTCTGAGTTTATAATCATTTCTACCATGCTCGGGATTATTCAAAAATCATTTTATTTTAAGTGATTTTTTGATAGCTTTTTAAGCCATTTTTCATAAAATCTTACAGTTTTTTGAAACCTAATAACTGCAAATTAATTGTACGGGTGTATAGTGCCTTTTTCAAAAAAAAAAAAAAGATTAATAGTATGTTGAAATTCTGGCTTGTAATTTCAATTTTGTATTTTTTTTTATTTCAGCCCCACTCGACCTTAACTGGAATCGAAGAACATACACTTTTTCAAATATTTGCATTTACCTTATTGTTCCCCAGTTGTCTCATTGTTCATGCCAAGTACATCAATGAAACGGTGAAATAACTGTTGCTGCAGAGGTCGGATTGGTCTCATATTTTGATCAATGTTAAAACATTTTAAAAGAATGTAAATTTAATAAAACAAAATCAAAATGACAAAATCATCTTGGAAATCATCGAAAGATAAAAACCAAAACTGTCTCATTGATGAGTATTCTATTCTACTTATTGTCTCGGAATTTGCTGAAATCTCCGAAAAAAATGCTTCGTAATTTGATAAGGCGTCATCCATAAAGTATGTCACGCTCTAGGGGGGGAGGGGGGGTCTGAGCAAGTGTGACATTGCATGTTATAAGTATAGGAAAAGCGTGACAAAGGGGGGGAGGGGTGGTAAATTTTGGCTGATTTTTGCGTGACGTACTTTATGGATGAAGCCTAATGTTGCCTTATCTCATTGAGAGGATGGCTTTAGACAAAAATTGACGATTTTTCAATTTTGAACCAATTGGTTAACATAAAAATGTTCGGTCGTTTCATTTAGATAACTTAAGAACTCCAGTCTCCCCTAACTCTCATGTTCCAGGGTGACCAACGCCACAGCACACCACGTTAAACGAACCATGACACAAACTTTTGCCAAAGATAAACTTTACTGCATGGCCATTTTCTCTCTCTTCTTCGTTCCGGCTCCCAACTCTTTGTCGGTCCGTCGACCATCACCTGACCGACGAAGCAGCCGGAAAAAAGGTCCAGCTGCTGCAATAGATATGGCCTACAGAGGATCGGAGTGGCACAAAGGTCAAATGCCGGAATGGGTTCGCTCCCGGCGGGCCATCGGATGGGGAGGAGGACACCCAGCGGACCAATTAAAAGCAGCCTTCACCCTCCCCCCTCCTTGTTTCGGTGGAATCACCCAGCAGCACTACAACAACTAGCCATTTGACACCCGTTGTGACATCCATGTGTGGGAGTGGGTGGCTGTCATAGATAGAGCTGTGCGGGCCGACCAGGCAGCACACCTGTTTTATGGCCACACTTTGTTTCAATGGGTTGGCCGTGTCCGTCGTGTTCTCTGACCCTGACTTTATGGCTGGGTCAAGTCGTGTAATCGAGAAGGTGCAGTTTAGGTTTTGAAGATTTTTAATGAAACAGGATGAAATATCGTTATTTAAACTTTTTGAATGAAGAATTAGAAATAGTTAAATATTCTATTTTTTTGAAGGCCAGCAATTTCTAACCGTTAGTCACCATCCTTTCAGTCTGGCCATCGAGTTAGATAACGTCAGTCAGCTCTGATTGAACGCTAACAAGCATTTTTCTTGTCCATCCAACGACGACACCTGCCAGTTCACAATTCATTCGATTATTCCGCTTCGTTGAATTTCTTCTTTCCCCTTAAAAAATACGATATACTGCACCTGCCTTCACCATTGCCAATTTTCCTTGTTTGAATTCGTTTTCACACCCAATAGACTTTCTAAATTTCTAAAACCTCCTGCAGGCGCAATTTTCCCTCCCCACCCCACAATCTCTTCACTTACCTGTGTTATTTTGTCTGCGTTGTCATCTTTGCTTGGTCCCTTCTCCAATTTAACCTGAGCTTTTCCGTTCTTAGAATTTTCACCATTTCCTCACTCTCCTTCCTTTTCCCCGCCCCTCTGACAAGAAAAACACAAGCAATGACGACGGTGACAATAGCAAATTATGGAAATTGAAAAGGAAGCCCATGAAATTTGATTTCCTTAATCAAGTTGTTGTTATTTATTTGCCTTGCCTTCCGGTCCGAAACCGAAACCGTGTGGCGCGCCGTTGTTGGGTGCTTCCCTTCCGGAACTTCCGTTGCGAACCTAAACGGTCCGCTATCACTGCTGCTGCTGCTGGTTTCGGGTGGCAAGTGGGTTCGTGGTGGAGTTTGGCAGGTGTTGTACTAGCTGACCTTTTTTTAAGATCACAGAAAAGTGAGGATTTAATCATACTGTTTTTGAAAGTTCAATTTTAGAAATATTCAGATTTGTTTATACAACAAAAAACATTAAAAAAAACAAAAAACAAAAAACAAAAAACAAAAAACAAAAAACAAAAAACAAAAAACAAAAAACAAAAAACAAAAAACAAAAAACAAAAAACAAAAAAACAAAAAACAAAAAACAAAAAACAAAAAACAAAAAACAAAAAACAAAAAACAAAAAACAAAAAACAAAAAACAAAAAACAAAAAACAAAAAACAAAAAACAAAAAACAAAAAACAAAAAACAAAAAACAAAAAACAAAAAACAAAAAACAAAAAACAAAAAATAAAAAACAAAAAACAAAAAACAACAAAACAACAAAACAAAAAACAAAAAACAAAAAACAAAAAACAAAAAACAAAAAACAAAAAACAAAAAACAAAAAACAAAAAACAAAAAACAAAAAACAAAAAACAAAAAACAAAAAACAAAAAACAAAAAACAAAAAACAAAAAACAAAAAACAAAAAACAAAAAAACAAAAAACAAAAAACAAAAAACAAAAAACAAAAAACAAAAAACAAAAAACAAAAAACAAAAAACAAAAAACAAAAAACAGATCAAATTTAATTCGATTAAACTCAAAACTGGAGTGAGGATTCTTTCTTCCAAATAATTATACAGCAATTCCCCACGAAAACAGCATGATTCGAAAAAAAGTTCTCCGATCGGGCCCAATTTTTTTCTGGGGGTTCCTTTGCGGAAATAATAAGAACGTATTTTTTTGTTTGGCCATTAGGGTGACCTACGCCGTGTTAGGGTGGTCCGAAAAATGGCAATTTTCGTCGATTTTCGCAAAAAACACTTTTTTTTTAATTATATCTCCGTGCCATTTCATTCGATTTTAGCTGTCTTAGATGCAAAAGACATGTGATTAGTTTGACTATTTAGGAAAAATAGTCAGAAGTTTCAAAAATCTAGCTTAACATTTGAAAAGATCGTATGAAAACTTAATATGCTGTTTTGAAGGTCTTGGGACCAAAGAGCCTATATCTGAAAATATTTCTATCGGATTCCTCGGAAAATTTCACATAACATATCAAAAAATAGTAAAGTTATGTATTCGATACTCTGAGATACGATATTTTGAAAATAAAAACAGATTTTTTCGACGCGCCACGCGCAAAAATGGGAAAATGACGAAAACGGGAAAAAAACGACTTTTTTCACTAAAACGGCAATAACTTAAAAATTTCAGTGATGACCTATACATGTTAGGGTACCAAAATATTCGTGATTGAACGCAACTTTTGGTACCCTAACATGAATAGGTCATCGCTGAAATTTTCAAGTTATCGCAGTTTTAGTGAAAAAATCGATTTTTGTTATGTATGTTATGTGAAATTTTCCGAGGAATCCGATAGAAATATTTTCAGACATAGGCTCTTTGGTCCCGAGACCTTCAAAACAGCATTTTAAGTTCTCATACGTCCTTTTCATATGTTAAGCTAGATTTTTGAAACTTCTTACTATTTTTCTTAAATAGTCAAACTAATCACCTTTCTTTTGCGTCTTAGACAGCTAAAATCGGATAAAATGGCGCGGAGATATGATTTTTTTAAAAGTGTTTTTTTTTGAAAATCGACGAAAATTGCCATTTTTTGGACCACCCTAACACGACGTAGGTCACCCTAATGGCCAAACGAAAAAATACGGGTCTAATTATTTCGGCCAAGGAACCCCCAGAAAAATTTTGAGCCCGATCGGAGAACTTTTTTTTCGAACCAAGCTGTTTTCGTGGGGAATTGCTGTATATATTCTTTAGTTTGTTTGTTAGAGTGATCTAAGCCTTGTTAGGGTGGTCCAAATAATGACAATTTTCGTCGATTTTCGCAAAAACGACGCTTTAACCGATTTTAGCTCTCTTGGACGCAAAAGAATGGTGATTAGATGGACTTTCAAGTCCAACATAGTTTGAATTATCAAAAATCTAGCCTATCATTTGGAAAAGTCACATGAAAACTTCAAACGCCGTTTTGACGGTGTCTGTACCAAAGAGCCTAATCTGAAAATATTCTTATCGGATTGGGAAAATTTGCGTATCATACTAAAATATGGACGAGGTTCATTTATAGAATTCTGAGATATGTTTTTTGAAAAATAAAATGACAAAGATGAATGACTATTTTTTTCACTAAAACTGCGGAATATTCTAAATGACAGCGATGACCTAACTTTTTTGATGTTTTGTATGTAAAGTTTTTGTGTTATAAGTTTATGCAATTTTGAAACGGGGTGAGGTAGCAAAAGGAAGAGGGATAGTATAAGGAATGATATTGGTTCTGTAAGGGATTCTATAGTGAATATTTTAAATAGTAGAAGCAGCAAATATAAATGTGAGTCCTGCTGTGGTATAATTATTGAAAAATTAAAAAAAAAATGCTACAGATGGTTTCAATGCTGTTCCTTTAAGTTAAGTTTGATGACTATAAACGATATCATTTGAGTTCTAACACAAGTTGTCAAAATGAATTTAGCAGTGCTGCTAATTTTCTAATCTAATCTAATTTAATCTTACCATAGTGCAGCCATCCTTTGTGAAGCATCCTGGAGAATGACGGAAGAATAATTGCTGCTTCCAACACCTTTTTTCTAAACAGCCAGATCAACTGCGTAAAGTTTACCGCAAAGAAGATTCATTGAAGTGGATTGAGTTGAGGTAAATTTAAATTTGGAAAAACATGGAAAACATTTTTTTTACTTAATTTTTGATACAGTAAAATTTTATTTTACATAAAATATGATATCATACACCGAATTCAAGTTATAGCCACCTCAAATCATTTTTTGTTCCAAATTTGAAGTACATACTTGATCAAGATCTGAGACTCATCCAACAAACAACATTTCACCCCAAAAAGCATCCCCGAACGCGATAGGAGCGTTTCACGTCGGTTCCATTTTTGTGGAGGGGATGGGTGATGTAGTGACCGCAAAAGTGACACATCATCATCATCACCAGCGGCGGCGGCTACCCAACAATGGTACTCGACCCAAAAAAAAGAAGCTTCGGTATCCTTTTCTGGGATTTTTCCCACCCTACCTTTCATTTCTAACCCTTGTTGCTTGCTTGCTCCAGGGGGGTTGGGGTAGGTATTGTTTATCCTTCTGGGTGGGCTGGTCTGCCATTCAAGTGGGCAGTTAGTTTGATGAATGAAGTGTGTCCTTGGGGTGTATTTATATCTAGTTGAATTGTTTTTTGAAAAAAGTGTTAGAGCTTGAGGGGGATTTTCATGAAGTGAAGGAGGAAAGAGCTTTGTGCTGGATTGTTTTTCTGAGGAAGTTGGATGGAATGATCTCATTTCTGAGAATTCAATTTAATTTTAAAGGTTTTGTTCAATTGTTTGAGATAGATAATAAACACAACAAAATATTGCAAAAATATGCAACCTATTACGTTCTTCATAATTGTTTAAGGAATTTTTCCAAGCAATTTGTTTTTAATCAGTTGCCATCCTGAACATTTCTGTCTGGCAATATTCTCCTAAACATTCCCTGTTTCTCTAGCCAAAGTCTCTCACTCGTAATTGATTTGGCGAGGAATTTCGTTCAACATACAATAATTAAATTCGCCTCCTGCAAACAACTTGTTGGCAGTGCTGCCATAATGGTCGAAATGAAGCTGCTCTTTCCCATTTCTCCTGGGACTCTTCATTACCTGATCGCTCTTTGGAGGTTGGCCACCGGAAGTGACTTCCCATCTTCCCTACGGCTGACTTCATGGCCACTTTTTCTAGTCTGCATGCCATTTGGTATTCATAGTTTGTTCCTGTTTTTATGATTTTATTATTATATCTGTTGGTCGTCTGACACTTGTGCAATGGATTTTTTTTGCTCAACCTAGTATGCTCGCTGTGGCAGGAGGAAAATACCATTGCAATCTGGTGGGGGGAAGGTGAGGCTTGTCTCTTTATGATTATTATTATGCTGAAATGATGCAAACCAAATTGGATGTTTATGGATATTGGAAAAATTGCCATCACGTTTAATGGACTGAGGAATTTGCTGGAAGAATCTAAAGAAGGCGCTCAGAATGGGCTGTTTGAAAATTTTAATTTCATGGAGTGTGCTGTGGTTTGATAAGCATTCCTTGCTGGAGAAGTTGCAAAATTCAGTTATGGCTAACAGTTCTAAGTTCTTTGGACAGCTTTTTTTGTAAAGCTGATTTTGCCTTGCTTGTACATTTTAAGAATATTAATTTCCAAAGAAATATGTAATATTGCAAGAAATTCGCTTGGAAGCATCAAAAACAAACTTTTCGAACGCGCCAAAAACTCGCCAAGTACCTTTTACTTTTTCCACTTAACAAAATTCACACCCCAAATCTGACTTTTCCCATCGAGAAAACTTTTCCCTCCCCCTCTCCCAGCGCATTTTTTTTTGTGTCGGACAAGATTTATTTCCGTTTTCTGCACACCTCAGCGCGCTTCAAAGGCGAAAGTCAAAGTGCATTTTACACCTGGCAGCAGTTTGCAGTTCGCAGTGATCATTTGAAAAGTTTTCCTACCTCGATTTGGCGCGCGCTCGAGCTTTTTTCTTCGCACCATTACTTGGGAAGCTACTCTCAAAGTTGCAGGAAGTTGAGCCAATGTGTCTGTGTTCGACAAGTTGTTGGCGCACTAATGCAACTCAAGTGGCCTCTACTTGGTAACTTGTTGAGAATGGGAAAAGTGGTGGTACTTTCGGCCCGTTTTTGGAAACGGAATCGTGCTGGTAGGAGGTACTTATAAGGCGGCAGGTACGTTTGGTGAGATTTGCACCTTTGGGAGAGTGAAACTAATGGCTGGAGGTGATTTTTTAAGTCCATTATCAAAACTTTTAGGTTGCAGTCTTAATATAAGGCGTAATTCATATAGAACGTTACGATCAAAGACCTACTAACAGACCTTTCTAACAAAATGGAAAGAGAAAGAAGAGAAATGAAATTTTAATGGTTTTATATCTGCTAAGTTGTTTTGCAATCAATTGTTTTCATCATATCTAAGTAGATACTTGATAAGACATTTTTTTCGCAAAAAAATGAGGTTGCGTTTATCGGAATTTAACAAAAACTTTGTAATCAGTGACATAAACTTGAAAAATAATTGCAAAGGCCTTAAAATAAAAAAAACGTGTCCTTTTTTTTCTAAAAAGTTCTAATCACAACCTACAACTTTGCCGAAGGCAAAAGTTACTTAGAAAAGTTATTTACAAAAAGTGCCTATAAATCTGAAGATATTTTTGATGTTCTGTTTCAATGTCGTTAAAAATTGTAACCTAAAAACTAATTCTAGCTATTCTTAGTGTGAAATGGTCCAAAAACTCTGTAACATTTAGTCTGTTAGATAAGGAAAAGTTGTACCGCCCTAGTGTAAACAGAACAAAAATTGTTAGAAATCTGAATCAGAAGCAATACACCCCCCGTTCGCAAGCAGATGCCTCTAACGCTTGCTTGCAATTTCTTGCCATCGCGCACCAACACAAACGTGCGCCACCACTTCCGCTCGGACACACAAAAGTCGTTTGTGACGATCGACAACGCGTGTGCGGGCAAGTTTGGTGCGGTGAACGATTCGCTCGAGCTGGCCGTTGTCTTGACCGAGAAGGCCGTCCGGAGAACAGCGCCGTCGAAAAAAGAAAGAGTAAGTGCGCACAAAATTAAGCGTGTCGCCCAGCTAACCCTAGAAATCTCTGCAGCACGTGTCGGCACGATTCGTTGGCCATCCCCAGCGAACAAATCGAGCGCAGGAACGCCACACCTTGGCCTAGACAAACGCATCGGTCTAAAGGATCGGATTGTCGCACGCAGAAGACCGACAGCATCAAACGAAAGGTAATGTGGGACCAAGCTTTACCGTGTCGATCTCAAACGCCAATCTCCCCTAGATCACCACTCGCTTTAAGGTATTTGCGCAAAAGGTAGCACAAAAAACACTTTATTGACTCTTTTGTTCCCTGCTGCAGAATCCAACTCCCCGACAGCGGCTGTCGTAGGAAGAAGAGCACGACGCAAGAGGAAATCCCCACAGTAGCACGTCGGCAAGACAAAGGCCCCAAAAAGGGTGAGTTGGAGTGTCAAGGTGCCTTTTTGGATGGGCGAATAACATTGTGCTTCATCCAGGGTTTTTGTCTGGGGCGAATTCGCTTTTGCGGATGATCGCCGGAATCGGCGCCTGAGCAGATCTGCGTCGACGCGACGGTTTGCTGCCGGAAGGAGTTGGAGGTGACGGTGCCCAGCAGGGCTCCAACTGGTTGGCGCACGAAGGACATCGGAGTCCGGCACTCGTCGAGCGGTGTGTTGAGCGAGCTGCATTTGAAGAACCGCGCACGCGCCGGAAGAAATGTTGTGATTAGGCTAGGGCGTCCAATTTTCCCGGATTTTGAATTTCCCGGGAAACGGGAAAAATATTTTTGAAATCCCGGGAATTCCCGGGATCCCGGGAAATTTTTGAAGCAGTCATAAAATCTATGATTTCATAATATTTGATAAGTTTTCAAGCTTAAAATCATAGAATAAGCTCAATAATAATAATTGGTGACAATCTACACTTCAATCTGAACAAGGACGACAGTTTTTAAACAAGAAAATTTTAAATAAGAAATTGAAAATTGATTTTTTTGTTCTTTGCTGTGCTTTGGATTTAAAAAACAACAAATTTCAATTTCAATGTAAATCAAATTAAATAAGTGTTTTATAAACATATTTTTTTAAATATATTTTGTTATATGCCAAAAAAAGCTTGAAAAATTTCTTTGAAAATGTCTAAAAACGAGAAACGACAACAAACCCAGAGGAAATACAGGCTGAAAATGTACAGGAGATTTCAGAGCAATAAATTTGGAAATCGGTGTACTCATTGTTTTATTCTGTTCCTTTTTTAACCGAAGTTATTCAAAACACGATGCAGCTGTCTTAATTCATTACATTTGTCGTGATTTGCCCCAAATCCGGTGTTTGATGAAAAATTATTTAAGATGATATTTTTTTCAAATTTTAAATTATAAATATAAATATTATACCCAGTCTGCAAAAAAAAATCAATAGAATATGTTGAAACCGCCAGGCATTTTGCGGATATGTGAACTAAAATTTAAACAATTGTCCCTAATGAGCCATATTAAAGCTGATATATGCCGAATACAAATTTTAATGCTTTCAAATCCGTATTGATTACTATGTATTCAGCTGTTCACCTATTTCTACAACCAAATCAGAATTTCTAGACCAAAATTTGATTTTTTTCAATTTCGGGAATTCCCGGGACAAATTATGAAAATTCCCGGGATTCGGGAATTCCCGGTTTTGGAAAAATCCCGGGAATTTTGTCCCGGGAATTCCCGGGATGGACGCACTAGATTAGGCAGTCCGTTTTCAAATTAGAGAAATTTCAAATTTGACAAAAATATGACAGTTCAAGATTATTTAAAGTATGACCCGCGGGATAAATGTGGCCCACGAGGTGATTTATTGTGGCCCGCGGACCCATTAAAAATAATCATGTAAAATGGCCCTTTGACACATCTGTAAGTTATTTTATAATTCCTATAAATTAAGGTAAAATTTATGCTTTTTGTTAATATAAAACTAAAGATTTTCCTATACTTTGATCCCAATTATATGGAACAAATATTGTGTTAAAAAATCTTTGTTATTGAAACTATGTAGGTAACACGTTTAAATGTTATTAAAAAGAGTAAATTTAGACAAAATTTTCATCAAACATTTTTTAAATGAGTTTGATTTGAATTTGATTACAGCAGAATACTATAAATATTGGTTAAAAGGTAAATAATAATTTACAAAACATTAAATAAGTAAGCTTTTTATTATCGAGGACTCAAACTTGATTTGCACTGATAAATCATTCAATAAACCATATCCACGTGTGTTATGAATCTGAGTATCTAACATCTGATTAAGGCATAATGAAATTTGTTGAAATTATATTAAAATTCAAGGAATAATTTTATAAAATCCTTAAGCAGATTTATCATAAAAATTGCACTACTTTTACAAAGTTTGTATCATAAAAAGTTCAATTAAAATACGAGTGCAAAATATTATTTAATTTCCAAAATATTGTGATATCACGATTTAACAAATTAAATAACCACTATATTTTTTATTACTAATATTAAAGTGACGAAAATGTTCTAAAAATTCACTTATTGAAAAATGATGAACCGATAGATGATTTTTCAGTTTAAAAGATTGATTTTTTATTTTCAAATTTATCCTCATTTGGCCCGCAAGCTCATGTGATCTTCAAATTCTAAAACTTTGAGTACCCCTGATTTAAATAATCCCTTTTTATCGCTGATTCTATAATTATGGTCAACTGACTTTAAACACTTTTCAAAATTACTTGAACACACATCTGGAAGTACTATGAACACTTCTCAAAGCTCGGTATGTTTCCATACCATTCCGTTTGCATTTGATTTTTGTTTTCATTTTGCAAACAATCTTAAAACTATCAATGTCACCTTGGTTTACGATATTTGAAAGTCCTTTCCAATGAGTCCAACAGACTGAAGATTAAGTAATATTTTATGCTATAAAATACGAAAAAAACTCTATACTCTACTGTCTTGAACTAAACTGCCCATGTTCACATAAATGTCCCATATGCAAAAACAGCAAGCTGAGAAAAACGCATTTGAAGTTTGTCCCACACATAAGGCTACGTGTTAAGTTTTCACGAAAAAACTGGATTTCCTCCTGATTTCTAGAACAAAGTATTGGATGTTATAGCTGAAAGAGCACACGATTTTGAACCAAACTGCATCAATAACTCAAAAGTGATGAAAATGCATATGGGACATTTATGCGATCATGGGCAGTAAAGTTCTTTAAACTAAAGAATCCAAATTCTTTGCCGTTGACCCGAGCAGGGGTAAATAACACGGGAATACCAAATTTTGGTATTACTTCGGCAAAAAACAGGGACCAAAATGTGCAGTTGGTTTCCCAGTAATAGATGGTAAAATACCATGAAATCATACCAAAGTCTTGTATGTGGAAGGGCACAACAATACCAAACCATGTTATTCCAAAGGTAAAATAATACCACAAAATAAAATCATTTCAATACCAACTTGAGGTCTTCTGGATTTTTGAACATTGCTTGAATACCAAAACTTGGTTTTGCCATGGTTTTATTTTTAGGTATTCCCGCGCACTTGGGAAATTAGATTTTGGGATTCCTGTGGTCTTCCACATACATGATTTTGGTATGATTTCATGGTATTTTACCATCTATTACTGGGCAACCAAGAGCACATTTCGGTCGCTGGTATTTGCACAAGAAATACCAAAATTTGGTATTTTCATACCATTTTTAGTGCAACAGTTGCAGTTAGTGAAAAAAACGGAAATGATCCATATGCAACAGCCAAATCTACTCACCTGATGATTCCATGTTGTTCTTAGTGATATTCTTCACCACATCGAATGCATTTGTCATTGACGGCCTGTGCTTGAAATTCTTGAAGATTCTAAAAAATAACAAGATTGTAAAATAAGTGCTATTAAAATGAAACTGGATTAACGAGATTAACTCGTTTTTTAAAGTATTTGGTTGTCCCAACTTAGAGAAATTTCAACGTTTTTTTTTTTTAATCTTAGTGGGTATATAAAAAAAATTGAAAGTCTGCTTTAAAATTTTTGGGTTTCAAGTCATTTTAGCGCAAAATTATTTATCTCATAAAAATTTATAAAAAAAAATTCCCATAGTTTCAGAGGAATTTGATGAAACCTTTAAATACCAAAATAATACCAAAATGTGGCATCCTGACTTAAAAAATTTCCGCAATTTCAAGTCATTTCTTTATGAGGTATATCAAAAATGTATAAAATCATGTTTGAAATTTCCGGTTTTCAATGAAAGCATTCGCTTTGAGACATCATTTTAGCGCAAAATTATTTTTTTTTTTGTCAAAATCGGTCAAAATTTTCCCATAGTTTCAGAGGAATTTGATAAAACACTTTAATACCAAAATGTGGCATCCTGACTTAAAAAAATTTCCACAATTTCAAGTCATTTCTTTAGGAGGTATATCAAAAATGTTTAAAATCAAGTTTGAAATTTCCGGTTTTCAATGAAAGCATCCGCTTTGAGACATCATTTTAGCGCAAAATTAATTATTTTGTCAAAATTGGTCAAAATTTTCTCATAGTTTTAGAGGAATTTGGTAAAACACTGTAATACCAAAAGAATACCAAAATGTGGTGTTCGACCATTGAAAAATTCTGCAATTTTGCAATATCAACACAATACCTTAAATTGGTATGATAACACATTTTGCTCTTGCATAATCCTTAAGACAAATTTTAAAGGGTCCATGAATATTAAAATTTGGTATTGATACCAGAGAAAGGTATTATTATGCATTTCCCTTGTTATTTACCCATGCTCGGGGAGTTTTAAATCGGGAATCTAGCACTTTTGTTTAAAACCAGGGTTTTTTTATTGTCGAACTCCAAAGCTTTTAAAACAAAATCACTAACAATTGCCAAAAATCAAAAACAACTTAATCTGTTACCTGCAAAGGTTTAAAAATAGCCAAGAAAATTTAACTTTATGAATAATAAAATTTCAATCCATTTTTCCCTCAGAAAGCACCCAAATGCTTCAAGTTTTCCTTAATTCAATTACCACACTCCACAAACGAAACCGGCACTAAATTTCAATCACCAACTGTGCCAAAACCGATTAATATATACGCCATCCATCTGTTGAATGTTGGCCCCCACCAAAAGTCAAATGGCTGACGCCACACAAAACTTCAGCAATGGCAACCTGCTGAGTTGGTCGGGAAAAAAGCTTCCTCTCCGGAAAAAAGAGCGCGTGTGTGTGCACAAATAGAAGTAAATATCAATAAATGTTAACGTTTACGAGTCTTTATCGTTGTCTCTGCAGCTGGCCGGATTCGTTTTGTGAAAATGCTTATTTTTCGCCACCTTTCCTGGGTGGTGGAGAACTTGGTAGGTGGTCCTATTTCCAGTCAAAATCTGAGTTGGAAGGTGTTGTGCTGCTTTCTACCTGGTCAGAGTGTGCTGACTTAGGCACCATGTGCAGCTTTTTAATAGTTTTAGTGCAAATATAAATAATATAAATAATCAGTAAAAAACCGCAGCGCGCTGCACGGTGGGCTTATCACACGATTTATGTTTAAAAAAATAAGTTGCTTGCCTAGTAAGCTTTTATAAATTTTGAAACCCGGTCAACATATTTTTTAAAAGTTTAATCAAAAACCTTCTCAAATAATAATCGATCGTTTGCAACACGAATTTCCCGGAATAATCCAACGTGAATTAGCGCAAAGAGAGCCTACCTACATGCAACTTGCCAAGTTGGCTTCCACGCAAGAGCGCAGGTGTTTTGGCACTTAAAATTGGGTGCTCGTAAATCAAAGAAGCATTTAACCGGCTCACATACATGCAAGGCACACATACCTATACACACACACACGCTGGTGAATTTAATCGCATCAAAGTGGTGCCATCTGTTTGGCTTTTCCGCGCTGTTTGAATTGTCACAAATTCGCGAACGGTGATGAATGTGAGGCAGCATTCCGGCGACGGAGAATTTATAATATTCAACTTGTGAAAGACGGATTCCGTCGGAGAACGGGAACAATTGAGAACTTTACAGACGTACTACTCTTGGTGGAAAGGCTTTATAAATGAGTTAACGATTCCAAAATTGGAAGGAATTTTGGAAGTTGACAGACTCAGTTTGCAGTCAATGACTAAATTTTATCAATAAAATAATAATTAAAAAATAATACATAATTGTCCTAACTGTAATTTGATTGAGATTTGTCATAAACCTTGTCAATATAAAGCTAAATGTTAACCTAAACTGGACTGAAACTTAACTGATTTTAAATAAGATTAGAACTTAGTTAAACTTAATTTAGCCTTTTCGAAACAAATTTGGTCAATATTTTAATTCGATCTTATTTCTTTTGATTCAACTATGCTTTTGACGCACGGATAGACATTTTGTAAACAAATCCGGTAATTCTATGTTGTCGAATATGGAAACACTGAATGATTTCCAAAATTGTCAACTTAATTTCGATTTCACTGTAAAATGTTTTCAATATCGACACCACGCACAGTGGTCCAGATCGCAAAATAAAGTGCAAAATGTATTTTCTGAATGGTTAAGTTTTGGAGCTTTGGTGTCTTCAGAAGAGTTGTTGCAAACGAGAAGGGCTTATTTTGGTTTGGTTGAAAAAAAGGGTTGTTCACGATTAGAGTGTTTTCAAAAATCATACTTTTTTGGAATATTGTTGAGATTTTTTTTTGTCTTCTAAAAAGTTGTTTATTTTAAAACAAATATTTCTTCATTGATTTTTCTTTTTATAATAAATTTATATTACATGTCACATGCTTAAATGCTTCATCTTTGTTGTACTTTTTGTATTATCATTAACTGTTCAAATTTATTTTATTTACTTCAAATTGTTTCACATTTTTGCATTCAATAGAATACATTTAGGTTAAAAAGGTAAACAATCGTGTTACCAACTAGTCCTAATTGCAAGCTAAAAGACAAAACTGATAAAAATTGACACCAAACCTTCAAAAATCAGTTTTTCGATGCCTTCTCTAAATTTGGCAGTAGAAGGCGTAGATTGCAAGATAAAATGTTGGTGTTTGCTACAAAATTGCTTGGATTGGCAAGCCCAACAACTTTATAGAAGACAAAAAATCCCAAAACTTTTCCTGAAAAGATAGATTTTTGAAAAGACCCTAATCGTGAACCACCCTAATTTTCAACCAAACCAAAAGTTTCCCCTTTCCATTTGCAATTAAGTGAAAAGAAATTAAATTTAGAAATTTTTGAGAAAGGCACTATTTATTTCAGGAAATTGGGCATATCTCTGCTTACATTGAACCAAAACTGATACTTTTTTTATGAAACTTGCTTAGAAAACTGTTTTCTACAATGTGATTGATTCTAAAATGTTTTAAAATGTAAAAGTGTGATGTGGCAGAGGATTGAAAACATAATTTTCCGAACCTATTGGGTAATAAACAGCTTATTTATTAAATAATCCATGTTTTGCATTGTTTAATGCTCAAATTCGTATCCGGGCTATGTGTTGCTGTATTTTCATGACTAATTGCATTAAGAAACGATTTATTTTCGGTCGTATCGAGGTTTCCACCTTGGATTTTGGAGTAATTTAAAAAAATGCTAGAAATCTGGTAAATTTGGTTCGATTTTATTTGGTGGAGGCCAAATATGGGTCAAATAAAGTTAGTTGGAGTCCCCAAGGCATATTCATATGACAATTGAGTGATATCAACATACATGCACCGATTTTCTGAGATTTTTTTGAACAAATACCCCATAAAATCGAAAAATAATCTTCAATAAAAAAAGTTGCTGTAGATCCCCCGACGAAATATTTCGGTATACCCCGCAAAATGTCGGGAAAGAGCCCTTCTTTCACGGTGCCAAATATCAGACATATCGAATTTTTTAATCATTAGTTTGTTCAAAAAAACACACCGTGAATTGCTTGCAGGATTTCTGTCCGTAGAGTTGTCCAAACAACATATTAAAAAAAAATGAGAATTATTATTCTGATCAATTATGTATCGTCTGCAGAGTTAAAGGTATTGATATGAAGTCGTTATAAATATGTCACTCTTGAAAAAATATCTTAGTTTATTAATATTTCTATAATTTCAAATATCAGTAGGCCTTGAAATTTTAAGAAATAATTCAAAAAATTTCGAAACGAAAATAATAAAAGTATATATTGTAAAATGATTTTTGACAAACAAGTTTCAAGTTCAAAAAAATTTAAGACATATTAATTTAAGAACATTAGAACATTTTTTTGGCAAAAATCAGTTATTGTGCCAAATTTGAGCCAAATTGGTTAAGGTTTAAGTGTCGCTTTTTTATCGTTGAAGTTTGTGTGGGAAAATTCTCAAAAATGTATGAGAAATGGCAACAATTGCAAAATTCTACCAAAAAGGTCTATGATGAATTTTTAAAACCGAACAGGATTTTTTAAATTTTTTCGTGTTTTTGTGAGCAAATTTGTGAGGATTACTGAGTGTTTTTTTTAAAGAATAGAATCATTCATATTTTTTTTGAAATTATGTTTTGAAGATATTTGAGCGATTTTTTTTACAAAAAGTTGTCGAAAATTTTAACTGTGGCTGTGGTTCACTATGATTAATATTTCGCTTATTGAGCTTTGCTATGATACTGTGATTCCACAGAACTAGACTGAGGTTTAACTAAGATTTGAAATTAATTGGTATCTGAAGATAACATGAAAGCTAGGTACTGAGCTTTCAATAAGATTTGACTGTTATTTTTTCTGAAGTTGGACTCAAGGTTTGTTGCGACTACTATGTCTAGAAATGTGAACCACTGAACCATTATCCCAGCGTTGCCCTCTCATCTCCAAAATATGTCCACTTATAAGAATAAAGAGACCAAAGATTACTTCCTTCCGGTTCACGTGTCTTATCATTCCACCACCCAGCGCTGTCACATTCGTAAAATCCCACAATAAATTCTTCACCGCCAACTGACGTTACTCTAAATTCACACATCACCTTTTTGCTTCCGGCTTATATTTCCAGATTAGCACGTGACCTCGCCGGGATCCTTCCAGGCGGGGGCTTTCAATCTGGGACACGAACCTTCAGCTTCAGCTACAGCTCAACGACGAGGACGAAATAACCGTCGGCTAAGCCGATTATTGTGTCTGTGTCACATGCATGAACAGCTGAAGGTGCCACAATTCATCTCGTCCTTGGAGCGTAGAACCAGAACCAGGTAAGAGGGCCACTTTCAGCCGGGGGTGGTTCAGATGTTAATCCCTTGGACTTATATATTACCTCAAGAGCTTCGAGCGTTGAGACGGGGTCGGAACAGGTTATGGCCGGATGTGAAATTGTACAGCTTGCCAGAGAATGGATGCTGCTGTGATGGCTTCCTCTGGAAAAGGCAGTAAGGAAAGTTTTTGCACGGAAAGTGAGAGGTTGTGAAGAAAACGGGAATCTGGATAGTGCTGGTGTGAAATGAGAGCTTACTGATTTAATATTTACGCTGAAGTTCACAGGATGAATTGCAATTTATTAAATTGCATCGTATAGAGCTAAATATTTATGCGCTATAATCGAGGATAATTTTCTTTCCGTGTTATCATAAGCAGCTAGTCTAATCAGGGGAACGCTTTTTATCAATAGCATATAGATAAAAGAGGAAAATCTCGCCTGCTCGTTGAAGCACCACGTGAGCTGGAAAGATAAATCTGGTTACATAAATAAATATGTCTGTGAACCAAGACACCATCCGGTCCAGCCAACGGGAAGCCAACTGCCAGCGCCAACGGCCGATGGATATCCGGCAAAAGAGGCCAGATGATGGCTTAATGTGCTTTAAGGATACTACAGAAATGGTTATTGAATGGCCAGACGACACACTTGCTGAATAGATTTAATTAACAAATTTTCTGTGAAGAACTACGAAAGCTTTAAGAAATATTAAATGTTATATTTATTGAAGAAATAAATTTACACCGCAATAACCACAATCGTCCTGCAAAAAAACTCCCTGAAGTGGAATAACTCTGCTCCTAATCGGCGTCACAGAGATAATCACCAAATGATCACTTCAATCTCGAGCTCAAGTCGTCCGCAAATCCTATTAGCTATTGCTGCAGAACACAAGACCACAACCCCGGCCACTCTTGTGGCCTAGAGCAATTAATCTTACCCCTCCTCCCCCACCAAAAACTAGACTCCTAATCAAGGACTAGCTTTAGTGGCATTAGTGAGAGTGAACGAACAGAAAAAAAACACAAATCATTTGAGCAGCGAATCAAGTCAAATCCCTTCTGAATTCCACCATGTAAAGCTCGGCGTGTTTTGTCTCGAGAGACGAGACGCGCTGATTCTGACTGAATCTGTCTGGCTTGGTTGGTTTGGTCCTGAAGTTTCTAGCAGAACAATCATTTATCTCATCTTTTAATTCCCATTTTGTGGTATGGCGTGTAGTAGACGAGAGACAGTGACAAATAGACGTTGAGTTTTGTGACAAAGTTATCAAAAAATCAGACTTATTTTAGTTATGTGAAAAAATTCCATCTTTTTGACAAATATGACACGAATTATTTATTAAAATAAAACGTATAACTTTTTATTTGACCCAATGTCTATGGCAATTTTACTCGTTGGGTAAACTCAGAAAGTGTGGTAGGATCGGGGTAGTTTTTGCGTGGCAAAACCTTCGCCTCACTTCATCTTTGATAGTCGTGATCTTATCTTAACCACTGTCAGGGTACAAACATTAATTACAGAAGTTTTGCTTGTAGAATTTGGAATCGAAGGAAAGGTTTGCTTTCCAACTCTTTGTTGGGGCCATGGAAAGTCAAATGGTATTTTTGTAATAAAATTAACCAGATAATGATTACTAAGGCTACCAATTGTACGGATTTGTATTAACCGTACCCTCTTAGAGGATTTTTAACAAGCCGGATTTTTTTTCTTATGTTTTGATTTGGCCAAAGATTTTTCTAATTAGATATTTTTTTAACTGTCAGTATGATTTTAAAAAGAATAATTTTTAATATTTTTTCCGGGTTTGCCTCAGCTCAAAGATATTTATCAATCATTTTTCGTTTGAAATTTCTTATAAAACATATTTATCCTTTAAAAGATCCAAATGCTATCTAAACCTCGTGAAAATCAGTGATAATCAGAATTAAAAAATAATCTCGTGAAACACTCAAACGAATATATCTTCGTAAAAGCAAACTTGTCATTTCGTAAACATTGAAACGTTGAACAAAAAATAAAAATGGAAGAATATAAAGATTTGTTTCAGCAATTCACGATTTATTTTGAAAATGTTTTTTTGCAATTCCGTCGTGAAACTACTTACTTTTCCTGTCATTCTTGAACGACGAAATAGCCTACTTTTCTGTACCAAAAATAACAGAATCGAATAGCAACACTTTTCAAAATAAATGCTGAAAAGTTCTACTTTTCAACACTGAAATGGGTGCTGAAAAGTTGAACTTTTCAGCACTTGTTTCGAAAAGTAACACTTTTCAACATTTTTTTGATTTAAACGATTTATTGACAAAATACATGAAAATTCGACTTAAAATTTCACTCAATGGGTGTTTTTTGAAATTGCAAAAAATGTTGTATGGAACTCGTTGCAAAACTTGATTTTTTCAGCACTCTTCGTATTTATCCAACTCGATGAACCTCGTTGGATAAATGTACGACTCGTGCTGAAAAAATCCTCTTTTTGCAACTTGTTGCATAAACTACTATTTTTTAAACGTGCAAGTCATAAACACTCTGATAGCAAAGTGAAATTTGTAAGCTCTAAATACGACACAGTTTTATATTGCTAAGTCCTAATTTCAGATTAGTTATATCAGCAAAGCGTACAGATTTTGCCCAGCAAGAGTTGGTAGCCTTAATGATTACTGTTCAAGCTTGATTTTTTTTTTGTTTTTGATCATTCCTCAATAAAATATTTTAGTTTAAATTTGTTATACATATTGTTTTTATATTATAATCTCCAGTAATGAGCAATTCTCTACGAAATCGGTCTTTTTTCTTCAATTTTAATTTTTGTATTTTTTAATCCGGCTGAAACTTTTTTGGTGCCTTCGGTATGCCCAAAGAAGCCATTTTGCATCATTAGTTTGTCCATATAATTTTCCATACAAATTTGGCAGCTGTCCATACAAAAATGATGTATGAAAATTCAAAAATCTGTATCTTTGGAAGGAATTTTTTGATCGATTTGGTGTCTTTGGCAAAGTTGTAAGTATGGATACGGACTACACTGGAAAAAAATGGTACACGGTAAAAAAAATTTGGTGATTTTTTATTTAACTTTTTATCACTAAAACTTGATTTGCAAAAAAACACTATTTTCATTTTTTTTTAATTTTTTGATATGTTTTAGAGGACATAAAATCCCAACTTTTCAGAAATTTCCAGGTTGTGCAAAAAATCATTGACCGAGTTATGAATTTTTTAATCAATACTGTTTTTTTCAAAAAATCGAAATTTTGGTCGCAAAAATTTTTCAACTTCATTTTTCGATGTAAAATTGAATTTGCAATCAAAAAGTACTTTAGTGAAATATTGATAAAGTGCACCGTTTTCAAGTTATAGCCATTTTTATGTAACTTTTTTCAAAATAGTCGCAGTTTTTCATTTTTTAAATTAGTGCACATGTTTGCCTACTTTTGAAAAAAATATTTTTGAAAAGCTGAGAAAATTCTCTAAGGGCGAAATATTGTATGTTTGGCCTTTTTGAAATGTTAGGCTTGATTTGAAAATTTTGAAAATATTGTTTTCGAAAAGATCGGAAAATTTCACAAATGTTTCTTATTTTAACATTGAAAATCGGACCATTAGTTGCTGAGATATCGACATTGAAAAATGGTGGGCTGTTTGTATGAGACTTAGAAAACATCAACTTTCCTGTTTTTAAACCTTTGCATTGCAATATCTCAGCAACTAAAGGTCGTATCGACAAAGTCCGAGGAAGCAAAATATAGAGAATTTTCTCAGCTTTTCAAAAATATTTTTTTTCAAAAGTGAGCAAACATGTGCACTAATTTAAAAAAATGAAAAACTGCGACTATTTTGAAAAAAGTTAAATAAAAATGGCTATTACTTGAAAACGGTGCACTTTATCAATATTTCACTAAAGTTCTTTTTGATTGCAAATTTGATTTTACATCGAAAAATGAAGCTGAAAATTTTTGCGACCAATATTTCGATTTTTTTTAAAAATCAGTATTGATTAAAAAAAATCATTACTCGGTCAAAGATTTTTTGTACAACCTGGAAATTTCTGAAAAGTTGGCATTTTATGTCCCCTAAAACATATCAAAAAATTAACAAATATTAAAAATAGTGTTTTTTTGCAAATCAAGCTTTAGTGATAAAAAGTTAAATAATAAAATCACCATTTTTTTTTACCGTGTACCATTTTTTTCCAGTGTAGTCCTTATCCATACCTACAACTTTGCCGAAGACACCGAATCGATCAAAAAATTCCTTCAAAAGATACAGATTTTTGAGTTTTCACATATCATTTTTGTATGGGCAGCTGCCAAATTTGTATGGAAAATTATATGGAGAAACTAATGATGCAAAATGGCTTCTTTGGGCATACCGAAGGCACCAAAAAAGTTTCAGCCGGATTAAAAAATACAAAAAAAATCGAATGACCGAAATTCTAGAGAAGTGCTCTAATATAAAATTAAAACTAATATTTTTTACTAATTTTCAAAACAGCATAATCATTTTAAAATGTTACGTGGATTTTTTAAATATTAAAAGGCATAATGTATGCATAAAAATAATAAAAAAAGATGAAAAACAAATAAATTAATACAAACAAGATTCATTTAGGAAATAAGAGTCGCAGATTTTTTTTTGCTGAAAATATAAATGGATATCAGCCGATGTACAATTGTAAATTTATTTAGAAATTCATGTACAGAACAAGAAATAAAATCAAAAGTCATGAGTAAAAGTAATAAAAGTAATAACATAAATTTAAAATAAAACACAAAGATGATCAAATCAATGAAATCAGAGACGTCAAGTTTTTATTTGACAAATAAATGGATTTTTACTGTTATTTTAATGGCAGAAAGTTCGATTCAATTATGAAAAAGTGCAAGCTTCTTTCCTTTCTGTCAACAAAATTCGAAAGGGAGCAATGATCTCATAGATTTATTAAAAAAAAAAATAATATCACTGATACATTCTTAACCACAACGTTAAACTTCGCCTTACACTAGAATTCAGATTTTTTTTTGAAATTCCTCCGTGTAATGGACTATATACACAGAAAAAAAATATGGTAATATTCATCAGGAAGGAGTGTCAGATTTTTTGTCAAAAAAAAAATGATTAATTTTACCTCAGAAAATGATGAATTTTCATCAGTTTTTGATGAATATTCATCAGGTTCACATTTTTACACATTTTTATGTAATATTACTCAAAAAATGAGGTAATATACAACCTACCAAATTTTCAACATTCCAAAATTTAACTTATTTTTCTGTGTACAATAACTTTACTTGAAAAATGGCACTAAGCTTAGGAATTTGAATCAATGGAATTTAATTTGATCTTCTGCAATGAAAACGTAATCCAATTAGAAACTTGACGTATTACATGGAAAATTTCAAAATCTACGGTTAGTTGACGTTTCCTTACACAGAAAAAAATGATGGTAATATTCATCAGGAAATGGTGACAGATCTTGTGTCAAAAAATGGTTAGTGGAAAAAATGGAATTGATGAATATTCATCAGTTTCTGATGAATATTCATCAGGTTCACCATTTTACACATTTTTTAGGTAATATTACTCAAAAAAGAGGTAATATTCAACCAACCAAAATTTCAATGTTCCAAAATTCTACTTTTTTTTTCTGTGTATCAATGGTAAATAAACAACTGCATATCAACGTATATCTGCCCAGCATGTTTTCTAAGTTGATTGTAGATTACGGCCGCAAGTAGAGGGTGACGAGCGGGAATTCCCGGGAAAAATTTCCCGGGAAATCGACCATTTTTGGACCTCTCGATTCCCGGGAAATTTGGTCGAGAGTCCCGGGAAATTTTATACTTGTAAATATCGAACTAAAATTTTACAAACTAATCAGAAAAACATTCGAAAAATTCGAAATGGATGTTAACTTGTCGAATGTTCCAATAACTATAATTGAGAGAAGCCCAAACAATGTGAACCCTAAAATTTACCTTAAAGCATACTTAGCAGTTACATCCCAGAAATGAATTATAAAGTTTTTTTTTATTATTTGTAATAGGGAAAGCCCGTTTCAAAAAGTTCAATTTCCATATTCTCTCTCGAGCATAGCAATTTCATTTTTGATGTAAATAAGTCATTTGGTGTTTCGCATCAACCTTAATATTAGGATATATTGTGGAAGAAAAATCTCTGGCTATTTGTAAAGATTGCCTTAATCTTTGTTAAGGTCCACCAATTGTGAACAATCGGGTTTTCCTGATAAATGTAAATATTTCTTCAATGAATATTTTCAGTTTACCTTAAAAAAAATCAATTTCAATTTGTTGTTTTGAGTTGTTATTTGTCATATTGCAAAAATCCCGATACTGGGAATTTTTGCTATTTTTTTACTTTACAAAAATCTTATAACAAGTTCATGCAACAAGCTTGTGCAACTTTTGAAAAATCACTCTGTGCGAATTAAGACTCGTAAACATTTTAAACTACAATTTTGAGTCCCTAAAAGCGTAAAAAATGATCTTGTATTTGCAGATTCAGAAAAAAATCTAAAGGTTGAAATAGTTCCTTGAAATAATGAGGCTACGTAAATAAACGTTTTTTTAAATAAGTATGAATGAATTGTAACTGAATTCATAAAAAAAAACAAATTTATGACCTTTCCTTTTTAAATTGTTAGCAGTTTTGGCATACTCAAAAAAAAAAAACTCCCGGGTCCCGGGAATTCCCGGGAAATGGCCAAATTCAACTCTCGGTTCCCGGGAAATTCAAAATCTCGAGAATCGTCACCCTCTAGCCGCAAGTTACATACTTCTAAGTAACTTATCTATTTGACTTAACTAACCTTTATAAGATAAGATTTACAATCGGCCATAACTGCTGATTTTTCCTGCCATTCTAAAACTACGAAACGGCCTACTTTTCTCTACCAAAAACAACAGAATCGAAAAGCAATAATTCTCGATACATGGGCTAAATAGTTCTGTTGTTTTTATAAGGTTTTTATTAGGTCTATGAACAAATGCAAACATTGAAGCCGTATTGTTAAACATACTATTTCAGTGGATTTTTTGGAAACATTTCATCGCACAAATTTAATTACACATGCCAGGCTGACGTTTGGCGAATCCCCGCCAAACTTTTCACCGACATGACATGAAAAAGCTTACCGATAAAACGTTTCAAAGAAATTATCATCTTCATGATTTCTGATATCCAGACCAATAAAAGTGAATAATTCACACTTTTTGCTTATTACTTTTCCCGATTTTTTATTAATTTGTGAAAACTGAGCTTTTCTAATTGTCACCTAATAAGCCAGCATTTTTTAACTTGCGATATTCCGAAAACTGTTGGTTCGATTTTTCAATGACTAAAATAAAATTTATAGAAATAATTTCGTGTCCATTTCGATCGTTCGCATTTTTGAAAGCATCTTGAAACTAGTTTTTTTGGCAAAAATTTTACCTTGGATTTGATCAATTTCATCTTATCATATTGTAGCAATAGTAATTTAGGAATCATAAGGTGTAACAAAAAAGCCACATAGTTAAAGTGAAAATGCCTCAACTCTATCTCCACATTAAATTCGGTCAGAGTCAAAAAGCTCATCCGCCTAAGCTTCTCACACAACCCAGCTAGAAACGCACCACGGCGACAGAGCGAAAATTTAAATCATGATTGTGCCTCGAGGAAATTGTTTTCTGACTCGGGTATGACCTTTCTCAACAGCAAAACTGTTCATTGTGTTGGTGATCCAACAACCGTTGGCCTTTTTTTTATTCTTCTTCATTTCGGGTGTGTCGGCCTGCCAGCCAACTGGAATAATTGACCAAGCACGGAAGGAGGAGATGCAAATGCTTAGGCGACCAGCTTGAAATGGAATGCCCCCAGAATTTGTGCTTTTTTTGTGTGTCCTCCATCGGAAAAAAGTGGAAAAATTTTGGGTGCGAAAGGAAGTTTGTGTGGAGGGAAGGAATTTTGCACCAGACTGTTTTGGGAGATCAGACAATTTTTCGGAAGCCTTGGGTTGGCCAAATTGAATTCATTCGAGTCTTATCTAATTGGAGCCGGAAGACTCTGTTCAATTAGACTCGTGGGGATCGGGCACCGAAAAGGGAGTCGCTTAAAGCACGAGGAATTTTAATCGAGTTTTGCTCAACAGTTGTGCTTCATTTGCATTTTGATTAATTATTCGATTCGGTGTAACCAGGAAAGAGGAAATACGTTAGGATTTTTTTTTTGTTATGGAAAAAAGTGCAGCTCAGATTCCATTTTAGCATTCTATTTGAATTAGATTAGGCGTTTAAAAAAGCTATGAGACAGTTTAAATGCTAATGGCGTTTTCCAATTTTAGAAACACAGCATTTGAACAATATTTCGTAAATTTAAATCAATTGTTTGTGTAGGGCAGCGAATGATCAAAAAGGTTAAAGTTGCCAGAAATAAATGAATAAACAACAACATTTTTTTTAGTATCTTCTGGTTTACGAGTTTGAAACGATTACATAAATGAAAAAAAAAAATGAGATAAAACAATCAATAATAATAATAATTTTAATCTTGCATAGTAAAATACCTTAGTTTTGTCTTTATTTCAAAAGAAAAGTCTGCTTTTGCTGCTGCTTTTGCAAAAACGCTATTCTAAAAATTCTTTTAAAAATTCTTGCACGGCCTAGGAATCGCCCAAGAATAAAATCCTATTGGGGTAATTCTCTACCAGTTCACACGAAATCGGGAAATCGGGAAATCAGGAAAAGTTGCCCTGACCCCTCTTTGATTTTGAACATGCGAAAAAGAGGTGTTTTGAAATAATTTGTAGCCTGAAACGGTGATGAGATAGAAATTTGGTGTCAAAGGGACTTTTATGTAAAACGCCGATTTGATGGCGTACTCAAAATTCCGAAAAAAAACATATTTTTCATAGAAAAAAGCACAATTTTTTTTAACTCTTCCATTTTTCGTTACTAAACTGTAAAAATATTTAGAAATTGAAATTTCATTCCATTTTTCGTTACTAAACTGTAAAAATATTTAGAAATTGAAATTTTAAGGGAAATTTAATGTACTTTTAAAATCTACATTAACCTAAAAGGGTATTTTTTTCATTTAGAACAAAATTTTTCATTTAAAAATTTCGAGTTTTTTTCTAACTTTGCAGGGTTATTTTTAAGAGTGTGACTATATTCTAAAAGTAAACAAAATGGTCGTCGTTGATCATGGCTGTTCATGTTAACCCGCGACAGACCCGGACGACGAAACAAAGAGAAACGCAAAAATTTACTTTTTCAATACTTTTTTCGTAAAATCGTGATAACTCGTGATGTTTCTAAGAAAACCCTTTACGAAAACGAAGTTGACTTTATAGCTGTCGGCCACCATTGCTAGTACCAACCACTAGTGTCTTCCTTTTATCTACAAGGACTTCGCCGCCCTGGGCTCCTAAGCATGAGCATGAGCATGAGCATGAGAGATCACCCATGGTTGCCCCTCCGTTGCTGAACAGAACCGTAATATCCTTTCAGCACTACTGATTATAGGCTTCGACGATCTAGTGGTGTTTCTCTTATCAACAGCATGTATGAATGCGCTGAAAAGATAAAACACCATGATTGCACAAAGAATTTTAGAGCGCCCGCCGCGGGATTCGAACCAGCGACCTCTGGATTGTGAGTCCAGTGCGCGGTCCGATTGATCCACACGGGCGGGACAAACCCTTTAACCTATGTTTATTTATCATTTGTTTGTAATTGTTTGTTCTACAACTTTGTAGAACATTGTTACACTCTAAAAAATAACCCTGCAAAGTTAGAAAAAACACGCAATTTTAAAATGAAAATTTTAGTTTTAAATGAAAAAATGACAGTTCTGGGTCAATGTAGATTTGAAAAGTACATTAAATATCCCATAAAATGACATGTTCCAAAAAATATTTACAGTTGAGAAACGGAAAATGGCAGAGTTTTTAAAACCTTTTAAGTGTTTTTTTCTATGAAAAATACGTTTTTTCTGAATTCTGCGTACGCCATCAAATCGGGCGTCTAATTTTACATAAAAGTCTCTTTCTCTTTTCAAATTTCTATCTCATCACCGTTTCAGGCTGCAAATTATTGAAAAACGCCTCTTTTTTCGCATGTTCAAAAATTTAAGGGGTCGCACCGGCCCTCCGTCACGAGTAGGGCGTCCAATTTTCCCGGGTTTTGAATTTCCCGGGAAACGGGAAAAATATTTTTCAAATCCCGGGAATTCCCGGGATCCCGGGAATTTTTTTAAGAGTCATAAAATTGTAGTTTGTTAAGTTTTTAAGCTTAAAATCATATATTTAGCTCAACTCTAATAATTGGTTATTATCTACACTTCAATCTAAACAAGGATAGCAGTTTGTAGATAGCTTGAAAGATTTTTTTGTTCTTTGTTGTGCTTTGAATGCACCACAATTTTTAATCCAATGTGATTCAAATTAAATATGTCTCTCATAATTTTTTTATGTGGCATGACTAGAAAAGCTATAACAATTTCTTGGAAAAATTCTAGAAACAAAAAAAAGAAAACATATAAAATCAACGAAAAATTTTCAATAAGTTTATACTTTCATGTTTTATATAAAAATTTACAGATATTTTTCAAATTATTAAGTCACTATCGCAAACTGAAGATTTTAGAGCAAAACATTTGGAATTCGGTGTACTAATTTCAGTTTTAACCAAAATCAATAAAAACTACTAGACATTTCGCAAAAAAAAATGGCTTTAACATTTGATTTGATACATTTGTCTTAAAATTAAATAAATAAACATGATATTTTTTTTAATTAAATATCACAAATAAACGTAAATAATACTTGGTCTTTTCAAAAATTAATAAAATTAATCAGAAAACTTTGAAAGTGCTAGGCATATGCGGATCTGTAAACTAAAGTTATAAGCCAAATGAATGCTGATACAAGGGGTTTCCAGCATCGTGTCAGACTGGTCACTAATCCGGAATTACTTGGAATTTGAGCAAGTAATTCTGTAATTCCGGATTTACTGAGTAATTCCAGAGTAATCCTGGTAATTCCTAATAATCCCAGTAATCTTGGTAATTCCATGATTCTTGTTTGTGAAAACATACTTCAGAAAATAATAAAACATTTAAAAATAACTGTTAAAAAGATAATTTCGATAAACCTTTTATGATTATATTTATTGCCTATTAATTTTCATGTATGAAACCATGTATGTATGAATGAAATGTATGAAAGCTAGTATGGGATCATTCGGGTTTTTAGTAAGTAATTCAGTAATTCCAGAATTACTCCGCAAATCTGCAGTAATTCCTGTAATTCTGGAATTACCTAGTAATTCCGTAGTAATTCGAGTAATACCATAGTTACTCAGTAATTCGTGTATTTCCCATCAATTCAAGTAAATCGGCAGAATGCATTTTGCTTTTCCTTGATGCCTTTTATGGTTGTAAGAAGTACAGAGCGGATTCGGAATGTCCGCAAATTTGGATGCTCTCTAATTCAAATGTATTCGGATGAAAAACAACTCAAACGTCAAAATCAGTTGTCAAACTGATGTTGATATTTACCCCATTATTCGACGATTTCCAAGTAGGGCGTCCAAGTTTCCCGGAAAACGGAAAAAATATATTATTTATTCCCGGGAAATTTTTGAAAACGTCATAAAATCTATGTTTTCTTTATATTTGTTATGTTTTTAAAATCATACTTTTAGCTCAATACTATTAATAGGATAGCACTTTTAGATAGATTTAAAGATTTTTTTGTTCTTTGTTGTGCTTTAAATTTTAAATGCACTCAAACGTCAAAATCAGTTGATATTTACCCAATTAGGTACTAAAGCCCTATGTAAATTTTTATGTACATCGGTAAAAAACACGATTAAAAACCATTTCTGATCACTTTTTTTCATTTTAATGCAAAATTTTTTTTTGACAAGACAACATTTTTTCGATAGATCAACTATGGTCCCTTTGGTACGAGCTGTCAGGAGGAGCTTTTCTGTCAAGAAGGACCGCGAGGTTAATTTTTCAAAATTGATTTAAAAATCCATTTTAAACTCTTTGTGGTCGTACAACGGGTCATTGTACTCAGAAAAATAAGCTTTATCGCTGTAAACAATAATATCAGCAATCTTAGCTTCATTTTAGGACCCAATTATTCGATGATTTTCAAGCAGGACGTCCAATTTTCCCAGGTTTTGAGTTTCCCGGAAAACGGGAAAAATATTTATTTATTCCCGGGAAGATTTTGAAAAAGTCATAAAATCTATGTTTTCTTTATATTTGTTATGTTTTTCAAGCTATAAATTTATAGAATTAGCTCAATACTAATAATATCAATCTAAACAAGGATAGCAGTTTTAAGATAGCTTAAACAAATTTTTGCTGTTCTCTGTTGTGCTTTGAATTTTATATGCACCACATTTCTAATTTAAATTAAATAAGTATTTTATAAATATTTATTTTTTAATTATTTCTATATGACATGACTAAAACAGCTTAAAAATTGGTTTAAGATGTATAAAAAACAAAAATGACAACAAACAAAATGGTACCAATCTATGTAAAATTTTAGAAAAGTTTAAACATATTAATTGTAATACTTATGTTATTTCCAGGCCTTATAAGTGATTTTTTTTTAATACCAAGGGAAGGTTAAGATTTTTGTTTAAATCCGGGAATTCCCCGTACATCATATAAAAATCCCGGGAATTTTGTGCACTATTGCCAAACACGTGGTTTTGTGCGTTTGACAACTGTCATTCGATCCAATTCCAAAGACTTTTCTCAATATGCTGGAAGCTAGGCAGTATTTCCAAGTTATTTTTTATAAATTTGAGCAATTCTAAGCGATTTCTGGAAATCCCAAGTAATTCTGGGAAATCAAAGTAATTCATGACATATTGCCAGTAATCCTGGTAATTCCATTTAGACTGGTCAGTAATCCTTGATGCTGGAAACCCCTTGTGCTGATATATGCTGATTTTTTTTAATGTTGTTAATCTCTTATCGATTACTTAGTATTCAAATGTTCATCTATTTCCACAACAAAATCGGATTCTCCAGACCAAAATTTGATTTTCTTTTAAATTTCGGGAATTCCCGGGACAAAATATGAAAAATCCCGGGATTCGGGAATTCCCGGTTTTGGAAAAATCCCGGGATTTTTGTCCCGGGTATTCCCGGGATGGACGCACTAGTCACGAGATATCAAAAAACGGACCTCGGATTCGTGGTCAGGGACAAAAGTTACCCCTTGGGACAAAGTTTCACGCAAATCGAAGAGGGGTCGGGGCAACTGCTGTGTGAGTTGGCGGAGAATTACCCATTTGCAATGGCCTAATTTTTTTTTTTTTCGTTGAACAATATGTTTTTTCGGAATTTTGAGTACGCCATCAAATTGGGCGTTTAGTTTAACACAAAGTTCCCTGACACCAAATTTCCAAAACATCACCATTTAATGATTTCAAGCTGCAAATCATTGAAAACACGTCTTTTCGAATTTTCAAAAGTGGAAGGGATGGGACAGCCCGTCTGCCACGAGATATCATAAAACGGACCTCGTATTCACGAAAATTGAAAAGAGGTCGGGGTAACTTTTCCCGATTTCGTGTGAGTTGGTAGAGAATTACCCAATTGCAATTTTGATTTTTTATCTTAAATGATTTTTGATATTTTGTTTTAGATTATGTTTGATTTTTTTTTTCTAAAAATCACATTTTTGTTTAAAAAAAAATCATATCTCTGGTTTCGTAGACCGAGTTGGACCTTTTTTTGTAAATTTCGCCTTTGAACGTTTGTAACTTGAAAACGGCGTGCTAAATCGAGAAATGTGCAACGCCATTCGATTAAAAAGTTGATTTTGTATCTTAAAAATTTGTTTGACAATCACATCATCATTATTCCATCCTAAACACTAGAAGTCGTGAAAGATGCCTTTTTATCTCTTTAAAAAAAAAACAAAAAAAAATCGAAAATTATAATAGAAGTATTTTGGAAGTCAACTTTTAGTAATTAAATAAAAAGCCATAATGCAAAGTCTGGAAATTTGTTTTTGTGTGTAAGTAATTTTTTTTTTAAATCACAATTATACAACTTTGCCCAAGACACCAAATCGATCAGAAAATCCCTTCAAATGATCCCAATTATCGAATTTTCACATGCCCATTTTGCATGACCTGCCCGCAACATTGTATTCAATAACTAATGATACAAAATGGCTTCTTTTGATCAAGGAAATGGATGGACACAGTTTTTTTAGTTAAAAAAAACACCAAATTCTACATAATAACATAGAGCAATTCCAGCTCAAATCAGGAATTTTTCTGGTACTTTTGTACCCGACCCTCTCCGATTTCAATGAAACTTTGTAGACATAGACATTTTTGTGTATATGGAGCCGATAGTACTCGAAAATAAAATTTGAGAAGGGTGTAAGTGTTTTAAATATTTTTTGTATTTTGTAATTTAAAAATTACTGTATCTCGAAGCCGTTGCGTCGTATCAAAAAGTGGTCAAAGACAAACTTGTAGGAAATTGAACGGGCTTTCTGAAAAAAATACACTGAAAGAAAAATACACGCCACTTCTATGGGATTTTTCAATTTTTATGTTTAAAACTTAAATTTTAAGCTGAAGTCACGTTTTTTTCTCGTTTAAAATTTTTGAGGAAATAGCCTAAAATGTTACAAAACGACTCACGAAACATGCAGGATGGTATGTCTCTCCTAAAAAAATACAAAAATCATTTACTAAAACTGTTTTTTTTTTTGAAAAGTGTTCTAAACGTAAAAATTTTCAAAACCCGGTAGTGGGAATCGATTTCCCAGACAATTTTACATAAAAGTCTCCATATTGACCATTGTTCTAAGTCCAATCCTTGTGAAGGTACAGCGGTTTTAAAAATAAAAATGTTGAAAAAGTAGGTTTTTTAGTGGTTTTTGGCATTTTCTATATGTCAGACTTGATTTCTCAGTCTCGAAAATATTTTACCCGGAAAGCTCGTCCAATTTCCCATAAGTTTGACTTTGACAGCTTTTCAATTTGACTCGTTTTAATATTTACGTAAGATGATTTACTATCCAGATTTCTACCACACTGAAAAAAATATTCTGTTTTCAGTTATGAGCAATGTAATTAAGCTTATATCTGTAAGCCCATGCATCCAATTGAATAGCTGTCAAAGGCAAACGTATGGGAAATTGGACGAGCTTTCCGGTTAAAATATTTTCGAGACTGAGAAATCAAGTCTGTCATATAGAAAATGCCAAAAACCACCAAAAAAGCTATTTTTTCAACATTTTTAATTTTAAAACCGCTGTATCTTCGCAAGGATTGGACTTAAGGCAATGGTCAATATGGAGACTTTTATGTAAAATTGTCTGGGGAATTGATTCCCACTATCGGTTTTTGAAAATTTTGACGTTTAGACCACTTTAAAAAAAAAAAAAAACAGTTTTAGTATATGATTTTTGTATTTTTTAGGAGAGACATACCATCCTGCATTTTTCGTGAGTCTTTTTGTCACATTTTAGGCTATTTTCACAAAAATTTTGAGCGAAAAAAAAATCGTGACATCACCTTTAAATTTAAGTTTTAGACTTAAAAATCAAAGAATCTCATAGAAGTGGCGTGTTTTTTTGTTTCAGTGTATTTTTTTCAGAAAGCCCGACCAATTTTCTACAAGTTTGTCTTTGACCACTTTTTGATACGATGCAACGGCTTCGAGATACAGTAATTTTTAAATTACAAAATACAAAAAAATTTAAAACACTTACACCCTTCTCAAATTTTATTTTCGAGTACTATCGGCTCCATATACACAAAAATGGCTTATATAGGCCTAGGATAACATGTCTACAAAGTTTCATTGAAATCGGAGAGGGTCGAGTACAAAAGTATCAGAAAAATTCCTGATTTGAGCTGGAATTGCTCCATAGTTATTTCCTCCTATTAGGGAGTCTTCAAAAATGTATGTGCATTCAAAAAAAAAAAAAAAAAAACAACATTAAGGCGCCTCTATTCAAACATTGTTTTCTAAAATTATTTGCGAAACAGCAGAACTTAAATAATAGCTAGCTCTTAACTCTAATTTTACTTATATTGTACATTGTTTTTCTTAATGGAGCCATTGAATTGGAAAAGACAATAAAACGATAAAGCAGTTGTCTTCAAAAGTGATTTAAATGCTCAAAATATAATTTCCCTAATGCTAAAAGCAGATAACAAACTAATCTTCCCATTTCAAAGCAATTGCCCAACTCAGCGTCGCAAAAACCTAAATCCGAAAATTGATAACCGGCTCTAAAAGCACAAATTCATTTATGTTAACACCCCAGAACTTCTGCGAACCATCAGCTTCGCCGTCTACGCCCACTCTGAGTGCCAAAAGTTTAATTGAAATTGACATTTATGATTACGAGCGAACTTTTTTTTCCTCGTGCCCATTTAAACAGACCGTGTCGTCCTGGCACTTTTTCCGAGAGCGGGCGATTTTCCCAGACTATACAAATCTTGTTCTCCATTTAATTAGATTCATCATTATGGGTTTTATTTTTTTTTTGAGCCTGGGAAATGGGGAGAAAAAAAACCGCCGCGGTCGTCTTCAAATGATAGCTTCATAAATTTCACTTTCAAATTTGTCGTAAATCTCTCGCAACGAAATTACTTCCATCTGCTGGCTGGTGTTTTCCCGCGAAATTTTCCCTCCCCAATCCCAAATCCAACGCCACTGGAGGGTGTGCGTTTCGGAATGATACCTCTCGCAAACATCTTTTTTTTTCGGTGGCCATTCTTTCTCCAAATTGAACAGAAGCTCTCAATTCTGCTTTTGGTGGTTGGGGTTGGGGGGACGAATTGACAAGCAAAAGCTCGATTTCAATTTGGATCGCTTTTCTTTACTGCCCTCGGAGTTTGGCCCTCGAACAAGAAAAACTGGATTTCAAAGCAATTCTTTTCCGAAAGCAATCAACTGTTTGACGTTTTCCAATTGCTTGCGCGCGAGAGGAGTTTTCCCTCAATTGGGAAAAACTGCCCCACCCCCACTCTCTCTCTAGAGAGTGTGTTGGTTGTTACAAGTTCGAAGGCAGACCAACAATGAGTTGAGTTTTGGGACAGAGGGGAGAAGCTCTCGTGCGCGCAATCGAAATGAAAACCCAAATCCCCTGTCGATCCATTAGCGATTGATACACCGGAATGTCATCATCTAATCAAAATCGAGCCAAATTTGCTTCGAAGACGGTGACGCGTCACCAGCAGCAGATCTTGAATTCGACTCATGGAAGAATGCCAGCGATTTGATGAGGACGCGTTTTTTTCTAGAGGAAAACTTAGGCAAGGATTAGGTGATGAGAACGATTTAGAGGATCTCGTCAAGAAACGGATTTGGGCTCAGCATCTTCATCGGGATTTATCTGAAAGACTTATTTTGATATGAATGGTTATCCGGTTTATGGGAGTTTAATGGCAAAGTTGGATCTTTTTAAAATATGTTTTTAGGAATATAGTTAATCAAAAATATTTAATACTTTACTCCTTTTGAGCACTTCTCTATGAATTCGACTGATTTCAACCATTTTTATTTTGATTTATTTTTGATTTAGCTCAAATTTTGTGATGGCATTCCATATGACCAAAGAAGCTATGTGATGTCATTGATTCACACATACAAGTCTCCATACAATTTTGGCAGCTGTCAATACAAAAATGGTACGAAAAAATAAAAAAGTGATTTTTTGAAAAAAATTAAATTTTATACATACAATTAAATTTAGAACTAAAAAGTAATTTTTAGATTTTTTGATAAGTGGCCCCGTTTTCAAGATATAGCTACATACAGTTTGATTTCAGCGAAATATAAGCAGTTTTTTTCTTTTTAAAAATAGTGACCATTTCTGAAGACATTTCTTCAAGTTTTCTGAACTTGTATGTATATATTAGGGTGGGTCATTTTTTCGAAAGTGCTCGGATCCGGCTGAAATAAGGTCCATCTTGTAGAGGGTACCCATAGGGACTCTCATATCAAATTTGAGCTCATTTGGTTGAAAACTGGCTTGTCGCTGGGGGGTTAAAGTTTACATGGAAATTACTATAGAAAACGCGTGCTTTAACTTCAAACGCTCCTACAAGCTAAGCGACAAACTTTAGTCCACACTTACACTAGGTAGCCGTGTCGGGGGTGTTCCAAGGAACATTTTTCTCTAAGGGTTCATGGCCATCCGTTCAACCCTGAGCTTGCGCAACGCAGATTTAAACGGCGGCGCCGGATTCCTTCAAAATCTCCGTTTTGATGGTCAACGCATGCTATAAACGATGACAGAAGCATAGTTTGAACGAATGGAAAACGCGACGCCAAACGTCAACTCACTCAAATGTAAGCAGAAAAAAAGGTTCAGCATTGTGGTTTTTACTTTTTGCCTTAAATAACAAATTATTCATAATTTTTTCATGTTTATTTCTAGAGAGGATTATTCGAATTAAGGTATGCAAGAAACATAAAAAAAAAAAACCATAAATGTGGTAGGACTTCGTGGAGGGAAATAGTTAATCGTCGCACAAAGCCAGTGGAATCGACGGCGAGGGGTTCGCGAGGTCATCGGGATGGCAGGACACGTAGAGGTAGTTACGGTTGGACTTCGTGGGGGGAAGCGGTTGATCGACACACAGAGCTATTGCCGGCTTGGGGTTCGCCTGGCAGGGCCAGCGGTATCGGCGGCGATGGCGGCGTTCGGCGAGATGTTCACCGGAATTGGCCTTATTGAAGCGGTTAGCGTCGGCTTACCTGGATAATATATCTATTTGTAAAAAACATACTAAGAAAGTGTAGCTTTTTCTTTATTTTATTTGTTTATTTTTAGAGCACTAGCTGTTTGACATGTGGCGTCGCGGTGTTCATCAAGCATTCATAGCATGCTAAGGAAAATTTGATGCTTTTCTGGGGAAAACGGTTGGTTCCGAAAACCCCGGATGTATTGTCATTGAGCTCGATGGGGGTTGAACGAATCGACCTGGTCTCTTAGGGAAAATTGTTCTCCAGACGATTCCGCTCATTTCTGGCTATCCTAGAAATTACTACATGTTTTCCCCAGGCCTGTAGGAGCGAATGAACGAAAATTCAAAATTTCCCATAGTAAATCCCATGTAAACTTGAACTCGCTTGAGACAAGCCAGTTTTCAACCAAATGAGCTGAAATTTGGCGTGAGAGTCCCTATGGGTATGCCATACAAGGGGAACCACACCAGAACTTGATCTGAGAACTTTTCAAAATCCGTACCCACCCTAATGGCTATATTTTGAACATACACATTGTTTTTTGTTTTTTGTTTTTTGTTTTTTGTTTTTTGTTTTTTGTTTTTTGTTTTTTGTTTTTTGTTTTTTGTTTTTTGTTTTTTTGTTTTTTTGTTTTTTGTTTTTTGTTTTTTGTTTTTTGTTTTTTGTTTTTTGTTTTTTGTTTTTTGTTTTTTGTTTTTTGTTTTTTGTTTTTTGTTTTTTGTTTTTTGTTTTTTGTTTTTTGTTTTTTGTTTTTTGTTTTTTGTTTTTTGTTTTTTGTTTTTTGTTTTTTGTTTTTTGTTTTTTGTTTTTTGTTTTTTGTTTTTTGTTTTTTGTTTTTTGTTTTTTGTTTTTTGTTTTTTGTTTTTTGTTTTTTGTTTTTTGTTTTTTGTTTTTTGTTTTTTGTTGTTTGTTTTTTGTTTTTTGTTTTTTGTTTTTTGTTTTTTGTTTTTTGTTTTTTGTTTTTTGTTTTTTGTTTTTTGTTTTTTGTTTTTTGTTTTTTGGTTTTTTGTTTTTTGTTTTTTGTTTTTTGTTTTTTGTTTTTTGTTTTTTGTTTTTTGTTTTTTGTTTTTTGTTTTTTGTTTTTTGTTTTTTGTTTTTTGTTTTTTGTTTTTTGTTTTTTGTTTTTTGTTTTTTGTTTTTTTGTTTTTTGTTTTTTGTTTTTTGTTTTTTGTTTTTTGTTTTTTGTTTTTTGTTTTTTGTTTTTTGTTTTTTGTTTTTTGTTTTTTGTTTTTTGTTTTTTGTTTTTTGTTTTTTGTTTTTTGTTTTTTGTTTTTTGTTTTTTGTTTTTTGTTTTTTGTTTTTTGTTTTTTGTTTTTTGTTTTTTGTTTTTTGTTTTTTGTTTTTTGTTTTTTGTTTTTTGTTTTTTGTTTTTTGTTTTTTGTTTTTTGTTTTTTGTTTTTTGTTTTTTGTATTTTTCAGAGTTCAAAAAACCACTCACACTCACAAATCGAGTAGGCTTCCTCACAGCAAACACTCTCGATACTCACCGTGAGTGTGAGGGCTGAGTAAATTTACTCATATTTGAGTAAAATGAGGGTGTGAGTAGGCCGTTTCCAACAATTTGTTATTTACAAAATCATTGACAACATCAATCCAACATCAAGTGCCTTTATGAATCGGTTGTACATTCCAGGTAGCGTCAATGTCTATAAATCCGAAGGTTCTGTGTTGGTATTAATGTGGTATCAATATTTTTTTTGTCTGTCTGGTATTTTTTTTTTTTCATTGCTTTAAAAGAAACCTTGGATTGTCAAAGTCAAGCGGATGGGCAAGTATTTTCATAATTTTAAGATTGGTGGCCGGTCGAATCCGTTGTGGATTGAAATATCGCAGGATAAATGGGAGGCCACAGACGGGGGCAGCTTCTGCGGGTGGATGTTGGCAGCCATACCAAAAGAAGATGGCCGTGTTGCTGTGGGTAATGGTCACTCCCTTCGACAGCTGTGCAACTGTGGCCACTCTCGGTCGCTGACAGTTCTACCAATATGTCTTGCCTAAGAACCAGGAGTGGAGCCTCAGCGGCCGCCGGTGGCCCTAGCCTAAAGCTGTCCAAAGCACTGGATCGGCCTTTTTTAGTTTTCAGTGAACCTCCAAGCCAAAGTCACCGGCAGCTACTGCAACTTCTTCGGCGTGTCCCGATTCTGAACCAAAACACATTTGTACAACTGTCGACGACCGGGAGTGGCCACTTACCTCAGCTACACGGCCTTCCACTGCGGGTAAAGCTGTTAAAATTCACCCGCAGAGGCATCCCCCGTTTAAACAACCTCCGACCTATCCGTCGGTAGGACTGCGGGAAGCTGACAACAAACTTTGTGATTAAAAAAATTAAACTCGCTGAAAAAAAAAACATTAAAAAATCAGGATTTGAACCACTGTGACAAAAAAAAAACTTCTAATTGATAGCACTGCGCCTCTACCATCAGGACTATTTTTTCGCTGTTGAGTTAACAAGAAAATCACCGATGTAGAGTTTGACATCTCGAAATTTGTTTTCTAAAATAGCCCTCATGAGCGCTCAAAGCCCTCTTTGTGAGTAAATGAGGAAGGCCCTCACACTCACCGAGAGTGATGAGTAATTTACTCGCAGGTAACTTAGTTTTTCCTCATGGTTGAGGAACTCGTGAGTGAGTTTCCGAACTCTGGTTTTTTGTTTTTTGTTTTTTGTTTTTTGTTTTTTTTTTGTTTTTTGGTTGGATGTTAAATCAAACAATGATTTAACACTTTTTGCACGGGGAGGCTCCTCTCAGTTCGATTGACGTCTTAACTTTCCCAAAAGAGGGGATGTAACTTGAGCGAAAAAGGCGTCGTTCTTAGCCATGTCAAACAAAATCAGCTTTTCCCCCCAACTCTCACTTTCGTCCGCTCACGATTATTATTCATTCTACTTTTTTTTTCTCCTGGGCCGGAACCGTGGTGTAGGGGTAAGCGTGATTGCCTCTCACCCAGTCGGCCTGGGTTCGATCCCAGAAGGTCCCAGTGGTATTTTTCGAGACGAGATTTGTCTAATCACGCCTTCCGTCGGACGGGGAAGTAAATGTTGGCCCCGGACTAACCTGAAGGTTAGGTCGTTAGCTCAGTCCAGGTGTAGGAGTCGTCTCCATGGGTCCTGTCTCGGTAGAGTCGCTGGTAGGCAGTTGGACTAACAAACCAAAGGTCGTCAGTTCGAATCCCGGGGTGGATGGAAGCTAAGGTGTAAAAAGAGGTTTGCAATTGCCTCAACAATCAAGCCTTCGGACACCTAGTTTCGAGTAGGAATCTCGCAATCGAGAACGCCAAGGCAATGCTGTAGAGCGAACAATTTGATTTGATTTGATTTTTTTTCTCCTACTCTTTTCTAAAACCACCCTCACTCTTTCAATCTGATTTCGCAAATGCTTTGCCATTGAGCTTCTTTTCGTTTTTCCGCGAACCAGCATCCGATTTACAATGTTTACCTATCGCTTTCGCGTGGGTGGGGGGAGAAGACACCCTCCAGGGGTAAATATTCAAACAAGATTTTAGAAAATTGTACGATTTTATCCGCTTGTAAGCCGTGATCAGGGGAGGGGTTGCGCCGGTTGTTGTCTTTTGGCTTGGGGCTCGTGACCGCAGCAGTGACACCAGCTGGAAGATGGAATTTCGTTTTGTTTGCCCATAAAGTTCAACTGACATTTTGTACTTGAGTGGGATTGAGCTGTGGAAGTAAGTTTAAGGATTTATTTTTGTTCGAAATATAGTTGACAGATTCTGTAAGTTTTCGCAAATAAACTTATTTATTTAGAGGAAACTTTTTTTTATCGATTTCTTATGACCAAACAAGCAATTTTGAATCGTTGAGTTCTTGATAAATGTCTCTATGAAAATTTGGAGTCTGTACGTATCTTGAGAAGGGATTATATGATCGATTTGGAGTCTTGGGCAAAGTTGTGGGTTACGAAAAAGACTAAAAAAATGGTACACCGAATGTCAGATTTTTCATAAATATTTGAAACAACCCAATAAAAAACAGGAAAATATTATTAAAAACTCCAATCAAAGTTATGATGATTTCAGCTGTACATAATGATCAATTCTTCACACTGTATCGAACTTAAGGCTTCATCCATACACAAATCCTTCCCACGATTGAAATATCTTTATTTTTTCCTCTACGGTGCACTGAGGCGCAACTTTTGAGTTAAAAAGGAAATTCGTGTCACATACTATTCGCACGAGTGCCCCTCAAAAACTTGCCAACAACATTGTTGAGAAATATGGTTTTTCAGTTGAAGCATGAAGCAGCAGAAGCAAAAGCAAAAAAAAAATGAGCCCATTTCGTTCAAGCGAAAGGATTAAATAGAGCGTGGAAAATAGCTGCTGCTTCTGGTACTATAGCAAAATAACACAAAAAAAGAGTTGTGCATTTTTAGTGCAAAAAGAAGCGAAATATTTTTTAATAAACGAAGCAATCCCGAAGCAAACTATTCCGTAACGGATCGTGTGGGGGTGGGCGGTCGGCCAGGCACGGGCCGTCATTTTGAACATGATGGAATAAAACAAAAACAATGCAGAATGACAGCGTTCTCTCCGTCGTTTGCCCCTGAAGCGACGAGCAAAAAATTGTATTTTTAATTTAATTTCCTCCAGCGAAACTAATTTTGGGCAGCCGCGACGGATGCGTCTTCGTCAGAGTCCGGCCGCAAAGGAAGTGTCGTTTTCCCCCCACCGAACGCCCCCAAAATGCGATGTCACGCGGTTTAATTTCCGTGGCCGTGGCCATCCGGTCGACTGAACGGAGAGAGGAAATTTCAGGAAGTTGAGCTTTTTTTGCTGAGTGAAATCTGAGAGAGAGAGTGGGAGGATATCCAATTAAGCTTCCGTTGGTGCGATGGTGATGGTGGCCAGTTTTGGGATGGATTTTCTTGCACACTTTTTTGGTCGCTCAAATCATCCCGAAAGTTTTTCTTCACGTTTTAGGTCCTGGTGGGAGGTAGTTTGGAACTAAATTAAATGCGATAGGCTTTCTGGATAGATACCGTAACACTGAGCTGTGCTGTATGAATTTAATAATATTAATCAAGATTTACCAAATGTGTTGCAAACAAAAAAACTGTAGTGTTAGGCCTGTTCTTAAACCTCCAACCATAGTTTTTTCCTGTTTATTGCTTAATTTTTTTGCTTTTTTCACATTTGTACCATGAAATGGAGTCATTAGCTTTAAAGTTGCAGCAAATGGCGTTCAACATAGTTTGTAAGTAATTTGTTGAGTTCAGAAATTGATTAATGTTGTCTGGAGTCCCGTTTCACCTTGAATCTACTTTTATTTTCATCCAAAACATTGGCAAAGTTATAAAAAAACAAGTAAAAGAAGTAAAATCATCAAACCAAAGTTTGCTAAACCAGTTAAGAGTTCTCTTTCAATTTAAATTTTTTAGATTGGTTTGAATTTGAATTCTTGACGATTTTTTAGATAGATGCTGATCTAGCTAAAGCAGTAGCTCTCAACCTTTTTCGATCCATACCTTTTATGGCTAATTTTCAAAAACTTCATTCCCCTTCAATTTTGAACATATTGGAAAAAAATCAGAGAAATATCATATACTTTTTTCACTGCATAGTATTGTGTTTTCTCCAAAAAAAAAATACTAATACTTAGCAATGAGATTTACCCATTTTTCATAACCTGCTTATAGTAAATGGACTGCACAACCTCATAATAGATATTTGTATAAAAATCTGTTAATAACTGTTTCTGTATGAAGAAAAATCAAATATTTACAGCTTTGATTTCATGCAAACCCACTTAAATATATTACTCTTGTATAATATTAAATTCAATATTTAGCAAAAGTCCAAAAAATAACCTTAATTTTTTTTTAAAAATAAAAAATATTTAAAGGATTCAAACAACTTTTTGTTATCTGAAAAACAAAATCACAAAAAATGCTATTTTAACGCCGTCCTGAGAATTCTCGGGATTTCCTGAAAAAAAAATATTTCCCGTTTCTCGGAAAAATGATTTTATTCAAATCAATTTATTATTCATATTGAACTAATCAGTTCGTCTGAAAGTTTAATATAAAGATTTATTTCAGGTAACATTAATTTCTGAACCTTTCATAAGTGTTTGCTTATCTGTTAATTACAGTACTTTGGAATGAAAATTAACTATTTTAATTTTGGTAACCGTCTTTTAACGAAAATTGGTGGTATAACATTTGTAAAAGAGGTATTAACTCCTTGCGGCCATGATCATAATTGAGTGTTTTTTTTCGTTTATGTTTACCGCGACTTACTTGGATGAAAATTTAATTGGTATCATAAAATTTTCAAAGAGGGGGTTGTAAAATGAACTTGTTCAATAGTTAAATTAAAAAGCACCAAGCTTGTAAGAAGATTCAACAAGAAAAATCATGTTTCGGTTTGATACGATTTGATAGACATCATGTAAAATTAGTAAGGAAGTTGGCCAAAGTTGGCCTGAATAATCAGGGGGCAAAACAATATTTTTTCGAAAAACTTCAACATTTTAATGAAAATCAACTGAAAACCAGTTAAAATGCATTTTCCCGCGTTTATAATCATATTAACACTTAAACTCCCATGCTCGCGAAAAAGTCGGAAGTCCAACTTTGACAAGCTGTATCTCAGCTCCCCCTGGACGGATTTTCAAAATTCAAAATGCAAAAGATGCGGACAGATGTCTAGATAATTTTCCTCTTTTGAAAAGTCAAAAAAAGATGCATTTACCCTAAGTTATGTAAGAATCAATGAAACAACTTTTTTTCAAAAAAGTCGGAAGTCGATTTTGATCAGCTATATCTTCGCTCCTTGAGGGCGGATTTTCAAAATTCAGAAAGCCAAAGATAGGGACAGATGTCCAAATGATGTTCCTCGTATGAAAAGTCAAAAATAGAGCCATTTACTCTAAGTTATGGGCGAACCAATAAAGAAACTTTTTTTCAACTCGTTTCATACGATTTGTCTTGACAGAAGATTGAAATATTATGTGATAATATTTATTAGATTCATATCACAGTGAAAGTGTAAACTTATTCATGATACTCAAGACCAATTCTGGACCGATGCGGCCACTTTGAGACCGGTTCCAGGTTCCTCGGTGAAACCCGGTGTATGGGAACATATATTGTTTTTCGGGGAATATATTTTTCCTGCCGGTATGAGTATCCTAGTATAGAATTTTCGAAATCAAACTCATCCATGATGCTCAAGACCACTCTTGGAACGATCCGGCCACTTTGGGACCGGTTCCAGGTTCCCTGGTATAACCCGGAGTACGGGAAGAGAAGAGATTATTCGTGGAATATTTTTTTTTCCTGCCAGCATGAATATCCTAGTACAAAATTTTCGAAATCTAACTCATTCATGATGCTGAAGACCATTCTTGGAACGATCTGGCCACTTTGGAACCGGTTCCAGGGTCCCCGGAGAAATCCGGAGTACGGGAAGAATTGGTGTTGTTCGGGGAATATATTTTCCCTGCCAGTATGAGTATCTAAGTACATAATTTTCGAAATCAAACTCATTCATGATACTGAAGACCAATTCTGGACCGATGTGGCCACTTTGGAACCGGTTCCAGGTTCCTCGGTGAAACCCGGTGTACGGGAACATATAGTGTTTTTCGGGGAATATATTTTTCCTGCCGGTATGAGTATCCTAGTATAGAATTTTCGAAATCAAACTCATCCATGATGCTCAAGACCACTCTTGGAACGATCTGGCCACGTTGGGACCGGTTCCAGGTTCCCCGGTGAAACCCGGAGTACGGGAACATATGGTGTTGTTCGGGGAATATTTTTTTCCTGCCGGTATGAGTATCCTAGTACAGAATTTTCGAAATCAAACTTATTCATGATACTCAAGACCAACCCTGGGCCGATGTGGCCACTTTGAGACCGGTTCCAGGTTCCCCGGTGAAACTGGTTCCAGGTTCCCCGGTGGTACGGGAACATATAGTGTTTTTTGGGGAATATTTTTTTCCTGCCGGTATGAGTATCCTAGTACAGAATTTTCGAAATCAAACTTATTCATGATACTCAAGACCAATTCTGGACCGATGCGGCCACTTTGAGACCGGTTCCAGGTTCCTCGGTGAAACCCGGTGTACAGGAACATATAGTGTTTTTCGGGGAATATTTTTTTCCTGCCCCGGAGATATTCGGAGTACGGGAAGAATTGGCAAGAGAATTGGTGTTGTTCGAGGAATATATTTTTCCTGCCAGCATGAGTATCCTAGTACAAAATTTTCGAAATCAAACTCATTCATGATGCTGAAGACCAATCTTGGAACGATCAGGCCACTTTGGAACCGGTTCCAGGTTCTCCGGAGAAATCCGGAGTACGGAAAGAATTGGTGTTGTTCGGGGAATATTTTTTTCCTGCAAGTATGCAAAATCAAACTCATTCATGATACTCAAGACCAATCTAGGAACGATCTGGCCACTTTGGAACCGGTTCCAGGTTACCCGGAGAAATCCGGTGTATGGGAAGAATTGGTGTTGTTCGTGGAATATATTTTTCCTACCAGTATGAGTATCCTAGTACAACATTTTCAAAATCAAACTCATCCATGATGCTCAAGACCACTCTTGGAAAGATCTGGTCACTTTGGAACCGGTTCCAGGTTCCGGTCCCAAAGTGGCCAGATCGTTCGAAGAATGGTGTTGAGTATCATGAATGAAATTTCATTCTATACTAGGATACTCATACTGTCAGGAAAAAAATAATTCCCCGAACAACACCATATGTTCCCGTACTCCGGGATTCACTGTAGAACCTGGAACCGGTCTCAAAGTGGCCGCATCGGTCCAGAATTGGTCTTGAGTATCATGAATAAGTTTGATTTCTAGGATACTCATACTGGCAGGAAAAAAATATTCCACGAATAATCTCTTATCTTCCCGTACTCCGGGTTATACCAGGGAACCTGGAACCGGTCCCAAAGTGGCCAGATCGGTCCAAGATTGGTCTTGAGTATCATGCGTGAGTTTGATTTCGAAAATTCTGTACTATGGTACTCATACTGGCAGGAAAAAAATATTCCCCGAACAACACCATATGTTCCCGTACACCGGGTTTCACTGTGGAACCTGGAACCGGTCTCAAAGTGGCCGCATCGGTCCAGAATTGATCTTGAGTATCATGAATAAGTTTGATTTCGAAAATTCTGTACTAGGATACTCATACTGACAGGAAAAAAAAAATTCCACGAATAATCTCTTATCTTCCCGTACTCCGGGTTATACCAGGGATTAGGGAACCTGGAACCGGTTCCAAAGTGGCCAGATCGTTCCAAGAATGGTCTTCAGCATCATGAATGAGTTTGATTTCGAAAATTCTGTACTAGGATACTCATACTGGCAGGAAAAAAATATTCCACGAATAATCTCTTATCTTCCCGTACTCCGGGTTATACCAGGGAACCTGGAACCGGTTCCAAAGTGGCCAGATCGTTCCAAGAGTGGTCTTGAGCATCATGAATAAGTTTGATTTCGAAAATTCTGTTCTAGGATACTCATACTGGCAGGAAAAAAATATTCCTCGAACAACACCATATGTTCCCGTACTCCGGATTTCTCCGGGGAACCTGGAACCGGTTCCAAAGTGGCCAGATCGTTCCAGAATTGTTCTTGAGTATCATGAATAAATTTGATTTCGAAAATTCTGTACTAAGATACTCATACTGGCAGGGAAAATATATTCCCCGAACAACACCAATTCTTCCCGTACTCCAGATTTCTCCAGGGACCCTGGAACCGGTTCCAAAGTTGCCACATCGGTCCAGAATTGGTCTTCAGTATCATGAATGAGTTTGATTTCGAAAATTATGTAATTAGATACTCATACTGGCAGGGAAAATATATTCCCCGAACAACACCAATTCTTCCCGTACTCCGGATTTCTCCGGGAACCCTGGAACCGGTTCCAAAGTGACCACATCGGTCCAGAATTGGTCTTCAGTACCATGAATGAGTTTGATTTCGAAAATTATGTACTTAGATACTCATACTGGCAGGGAAAATATATTCCCCGAACAACACCAATTCTTCCCGTACTCCGGATTTCTCCGGGGACCCTGGAACCGGTTCCAAAGTGGCCAGATCGTTCCAAGAATGGTCTTCAGCATCATGAATGAGTTAGATTTCGAAAATTTTGTACTAGGATATTCATGCTGGCAGGAAAAAAAAATATTCCACGAATAATCTCTTATCTTCCCGTACTCCGGGTTATACCAGGGAACCTGGAACCGGTCCCAAAGTGGCCAGATCGTTCCAAGAGTGGTCTTGAGCATCATGGATGAGTTTGATTTCGAAAATTCTATACTAGGATACTCATACCGGCAGGAAAAATATATTCCCCGAAAAACACTATATGTTCCCATACACCGGGTTTCACCGAGGAACCTGGAACCGGTCTCAAAGTGGCCGCATCGGTCCAGAATTGGTCTTGAGTATCATGAATAAGTTTACACTTTCACTGTGATATGAATCTAATAAATATTATCACATAATATTTCAATCTTCTGTCAAGACAAATCGTATGAAACGAGTTGAAAAAAAGTTTCTTTATTGGTTCGCCCATAACTTAGAGTAAATGGCTCTATTTTTGACTTTTCATACGAGGAACATCATTTGGACATCTGTCCCTATCTTTGGCTTTCTGAATTTCGAAAATCCGCCCTCAAGGAGCGAAGATATAGCTGATCAAAATCGACTTCCGACTTTTTTGAAAAAAAGTTGTTTCATTGATTCTTACATAACTTAGGGTAAATGCATCTTTTCTTGACTTTTCAAAAAAGGAAAATTATCTAGACATCTGTCCGCATCTTTTGCATTTTGAATTTTGAAAATCCGTCCAAGGGGAGCCGAGATACAGCTTGTCAAAGTTGGACTTCCGACTTTTTTCGCGAGCTTGGTAGTCCGCGGGATAATTTTCTTCATGGGAGTTTAAGTGTTAAGCATGTTTGAACTCATGAAATACTAATGTACATGTTGAAACCTAGGCTTGTAATTTAAATTTTTATATTTTTTTTGTTTGACTCCCCCCCCTCGACTTTGGTCAGAGCCGAGGGACATAAACTTCAAAAAATATTTGCAGCGGCCTAAATTTATATATTTTGTTGAAGTTGTATGACTTTTTACTAGCATTCAAGCCATTAATTTATCCACACACTCCTTTTTACCATTAATGTTCTATACAATATTGTAGCAAAATATTGGTTAAAACCAGGATCAGAATCATTTTCGATAAATTTGAAATTTCCCGGTAAATTCTAGTTTGATCCCTGTGAAATTCTTGAAAATACTGTTTTCATAAAATTGAGATGATACAACACCTAAAAATATTTTTTTCAAAAGCTTTTCGGGGGGACAAAAACTTTAAAAACATATTTTTTCAATTCCGTCGTGAAACTACTTACTTTTCCTGTCATTCTCGAACGACGAAATAGCCTACTTTTCTGTACCAAAAATAACAGAATCGAATAGCAACACTTTTCAAAATAAATGCTGAAAAGTTCTACTTTTCAGCACTGAAATGGGTGCTGAAAAGTTGAACTCTTCAGCACTTGTTTCGAAAAGTAACACTTTTCAACATTTTTTTGATTTAAACGATTTATTGACAAAATACATGAAAATTTGACTTAAAATTTCACTCAATGGGTGTTTTTCGGAATTGCAAAAAATGTTGTATGGAACTCGTTGCAAAACTTGATTTTTTCAGCACTCTTCGTATTTATCCAACTCGGTGAACCTCGTTGGATAAATGTACGACTCGTGCTGAAAAAAATCTCTTTTTGCAACTTGTTGCATAAACTACTATTACAGCGGCCTAATGTGTTTGAAAAAAAAAACTAAAAAAAAAACTATTTATCGAAACAATTCCAAAACACGAGAAAATTCTTAACTTTAAAAACAACTGTCATGCCCTGCTAAAAGAATGTGAAAATCGGATGAATTCTTTTTCCAAAAAAATAGTTAAAAAATATAAAATTGATATTTCTGTGACACTTTCAAAGATAAAAACTAACTTCATCCACCTATGTGGTTGATGCCTTCCTCACTCTTTACCAACAATGGGTAATAAGATGGGTGTCCAAATTAAATTTTTTTATCTGGAATAAAAAAGTACATAAATATCACTTAAGCGATTATAACTCGAAGCAGAGTTACCAGATCGTCATTGATTTGGACTCGTTGAGAAGGTATTTTGATAACCTAACCAGCGATGGGTCGGACATCTGGACATTGTTTACATACATTTAGGTAAGATCCAGCTACAAAAAAGTACATAAATATAACTTAAGCGGTTATAACTCGTGACAGGGTTGCCAGATTTTTAATAAATTGGAATCATTGAAAAGGTTATTCGATATCCTAACCAACTATGGGTTAGATGATGGATCCGGACATTGTTTACATGCATATAAATGAGATCCGGCTTCAAAAAAGTACATGAATGTCACTCAAGTGGCCATAACTCGAGGCAGGGTTCCCAGAGCTTCAATGTTTTGGACTCGTTGGAAAGGTCTTTTAATAACCTAACCAACGATGGGTCGTATGATGGATTTGGACATAGTTTACATGACTATAAATGAAATCCGGCTTCTAAAAAGTACATGAATGTCACTTAAGTGGTCATAACTCAAAGCAGGGTTGCCAGAACTTCAATGTTTTGGACTCGTTGGAAGGGTCTTTTGATTACCTATCAAACGATATATAACATGATGATATTTGGTGCGACTTCATGCCGTTTATTCAACTTCCGAAAATATGCGAAAACACATTTTTAAACATAACTTTTGAACTACTTATCGAAACTTCAAAAAATTAAATAGCACCGTATGGGACCCTAAACCAAGTCGAATGCGGCTGGTTTGGTCAAAATCGGTTCAGCCAGTGCTGAGAAAACTGAGTGACATTATTGGTCACATACACACACACACATACACACAGACATTTGTTAAGTTTTCAATTCTGAGTCGATATGTACACATCAAGGTGGGGTTTCGAGCTTTAAATAAAAAGTTTATTTTTAGAGCAGGATTATAGCCTTACCTCGTGAGGAAGGCAAAACATAAGTAAAGAAAATATGGTTTTGCCTTCCTCACCTCAATAAGGAAAGGCTATAAAATCACTCGAAAAATGAACTTCTTTATTTCTAGAGCAACACGAGAAAAGGGCGGATAAGCATTTTGGCATCTAGAACTATTTTGCAAATTCCGAGCCAACAGGTAACTTTTTCACCAAACTCGATGTGTTAAATAATAGCTGACCTTCCCAGCTACCATCTAACGTAGCGAGTTTTGTTAAATAGTTACCTGTTGGCTCGGAATTTGCAAAATTGTTCTAGCTGTCAAAATGCTTATGCGCTCTTTTCAAATGTTGCTCCGGATTTGACCTCGTAGACCCACCTTCACGTATACCTATCTACTCAGAATCATATTCTGAACAAATGTCTGTGCGTGTGTCTGGATGTGAGTCCGTGCACCCAAAAAAATGCACTTGATTATCTCCGGACTGGCTGAACCGATTTGGACCATTTTGGTCTTATTCGATCCGTCTTGAGGTTCTACCAGACCCTAGTTAATATTAAGAAGTTTAGAAAAGTACTTCAAAAGTTATGCTAAAAAAACGATTTGGCTGGAGTTTGAAATATTGTAATAAAGAGTGGTTTTTGTAAGAAAACCCGTTATGCTATATAATGTTAGAAAGGTATTTGAAAGACCTTTCCAACGCGTTCAAAAGGTTGAAGATCTGACAACCCCATCAAAAGTTATGAACACATAAGTGTTATTTTTAAACTTTTTTGAGGCCGGGTCTCAAATATTTTGATGAAAAAGTTGTCCGGATCTATCATGCGACCCATCGTTGGATAGGTAATCAAAAGACCTTTCGAACAAGCCCAAAAGATTGACAACCCTATCAAAAATTATCAGTACTTTAGTGTTTTTTATGAACTTTTTTTTGAGGCCGGGTCTCAGATATTTTGATAAAAATATGCGAGGAAGGCACCAACCACCTAAAGGTGGATTAAGCAACGTTTTTACTCATTAGGGGAGAGTGGGGAGACTTGATCCCCGAGGAGACTTGATCCCAAGCCTGTATCTCGTCAGCATGTGGGTAAAACAATTAGCTTTGTTCTAGAAAGTTGTGCGAAATTAACTAAAACTCACTGTAGAAAACAAAGAAAAAAAATTAAAAAAATGTATAGATTGAGTTACACACATTTTTCTAAAACGAGCTGCAAAAAACTTCCAAGAGATCTTTTTTTCTTTGTTTTGATATGTATAGAAAACACTCAAAAATTATTCAAAAAATATTTTTTATACATGAATTGTTTGATAAACTTATCAACTCCAAAACCCTTACGCATTTGATGTTAAATTTATCGTCATACTATTTTTACAATCAATTGTTTTAAAAAGTGCGTTTAGGGAGACTTGATCCCTGCATTTTTACAGTCACTGGAATCAGCCTCAAGATTAATTAATTGGGCTGGGTTTTCATACATAGTTTCCTTTAGTATAGTTGTACATAACTTACTGCAGTTTGAACATTTTTTCAAAGGTTTTGTAAACAAAAATTTCCAGCTTTTGTAAACATGCTTAATTTTGGTCTAAAAAATAATATTTTAAGTTTTTAAATATTTTACATACTAAACTTGTTATATTTTGAACACAAAAGTACAGGCTTTATGTGAAATTGCTGTAACTTATAGAAAATTTAAAGTTTGAATGGATAAGAAACATTTTGCTTAAGATTTAAGCATAAGCATAAGCATAAGCATAGGCGCCCACCCGCAGTTGCTACTCCGTTATTGACCAGGACCTCCAGAAGTTACATCCACGAGCCGTGGAAGATGAGTGGGTGCTATCTTGTGGATGGGAATGTTAGTCCGATACTTGAGTGATAGAGACCGCCCAATCGACTGCTTCTCCGACAAAGTATCACATGAGTTGTGAGGGGGTTAGTAGATGGGTATGAGGTCAGGATTCACGAGTGGCAGTGATGTGACCATGAGCATTTTGTTTATCGGTTGAAATTTTTTAAATCTTAGGCAGCCGGCTGCGGAAAGATAGATAATTGATTATTTAAAATGGTTTATTTATATCGTACGCGTGCCAGCCGAGCAGTAATGCTATGGGCTGGACTTATCAGTATATTTTTACTGTTTTTACAATTTAGATAACGCGAGCAAATTTCAAAAATAGTAAATGAATGACGCTTTACTCTTCACAAAATCGATAGTTTGATGAGTTAATACTAAAACTGAAAGTTAGAATAACTTTTTACGATCATTTACGACGAAAATTATTGCGAAAAAAACCGGACTGTGTGTCCCAAGAAGCACTGCACTTATGAAGGCATTATTTAATTATTATGACCAATCACCCCATGCACACAAACAGCGACACAAAAGAGACGAAAATTATCGCGAAAAAACAAAACTGCGCGTCCCCAGAAGCACTGCACTTATGAAGGCATTATTCAATTATTATGACCAATCACCCCATGCACACAAACAGCGACACAAAAGAGACAAAAATTATCGCGAGAAAACAGGACTGCGCGTCCCCAGATGAACTTCACTTATCAATAAGAAACATTTTGCTTAAGATTTCTTCAAAATGTTGAAAGGGGGATCAAGTTACCCCCAACATTTTTAAAATGCCGGTTTAAAATATTTTTTTAAAACGCTTGGCATGATTCGAAGAGTTTATCTGATGAAATACCCTTATAAGCCAAACATAGATGAATGTTTAAGCTTTCAATTCATGCAAAAAGTTTATAGTTTTGTGATAAATTGACAGAGTTATGTGCGATACAAAAAAAGGGGATCAAGTCTCCCCACTCTCCCCTAATCAAATTAAAAAATTATTCAAACATTGCACAAGAAAATCTAAAATCATTGGAAACATTCAAATTTTCATGATTGTGTCAGGTATGATTTTAAGTAATTCAAAAGCTTTTAAAACATATAATCACTATTGCATCCTCATTCCCTCCTCCCCTTAAGGGAGAAATTTATCACCGGTTTAGAAACACTAGAGGCAGGGTTGGGTCTAAGACGGTCAATCAAAATCCTGATTTGTGTTGATTAATTGTTTCTTAATAAAGATAGCAATTTGATGTTTCTTGTGGTATGTTTGAAGTAGAATTATAATACTTTGGATTTTCAGCAAATGTCAATTCTCTTTCTTGCAGCTTAGTGTGTGTTTAGTAGAAAGCTAAGCTGTTAAGAGAAGACACTGTATTTGAAAACTTTGCTTTTCTGGAAAATTAAAACAGATTACCAATTGTTCCTTACTGAGAAATCCTACTCTTCTCTTGTTTTGCGTACTTGCGATTAGAATGCTCCACGGTGGGTAAGAAGGGGATTATTATGCAACTTGCATGCACCTCGGAAATTCCTCCGGGAGGTTGTTGGGGGGACTATTCTAAGTCAGAAAAATCGATTCCCAAAATATTCTGTCGGTGAAAACTGATTTTATCTTGATTTGAAGTTAAAAAACATATTATATCACCTAAAACCTCAAAAATACGTCTAAAATCTCGGTGTAACTCTGGACAAAGAAGTTAATTTTCATCAAGATATCAATTCTTAGTTCCCAAAATATAATCCTGACATAGTACACCTTAAATCGGTGCATTACTTGAGTCCCAGCGTCATCAGGAGGTGTAGAATAGTGTTATTTGAAAAAAAATATTTTCAATTTGCTCTGGTAAATGAACTGTCATGTCTGAATTCAAAAACTAATGTTGTAGCATTGTTGCAACCAAAATGAAGAACAATTTTGCAGAATAAAGTATGACATTTTATCCAATTTCAGTAAAGTTATGTCTATTTTAGTGGGGAAATTGCTGGCAATTTTCAAAATTCTTCGATATTTAACTCATTCCTGTTATAAACAGCTACTATGATCATACTCAGTAGGATGTAACAAAGATTACTTTTTGGCGTGCATTCAGGGGCTGGTTACGGTGGACGTACTGAGCTCAAATCCCAAATATGAGCTTGATTGAACTTAATAGGAGCTGTCGCTTTGCATTTGAATTTTAAATAGGATTCAACTCGTAAAAAACATGTTTTTCAAAAATGTAGATTTTTTAGGCACTTTGTGCAACTGAAGCATTTATTTTCAACATCATTGGCGTGTAGGCCTGATCCTTGCGCATGTTTTGGTATATATAACATTGAATTGACGCACTCTGCTATGCTACAACATTAGTTTTTGAATTCAGACATGACAGTTCATTTACCAGAGCAAATTGAAAATATTTTTTTTCAAATAACACTATTTTACACCTCCTGATGACGCTGGGACTCAAGTAATGGACCGATTTAAGGTGTACTATGTCAGGATTATATTTTGGGAACTAAGAATTGATATCTTGATGAAATTTAACTTTTTTGTCCAGAGTTAGACCGAGATTTTAGACGTATTTTTGAGGTTTTAGGTGATATAATATGTTTTTTTAACTTCAAATCGAGATAAAATCAGTTTTCACCGACAGAATATTTTGGGAATCGATTTTTCTGACTCAGAATAGTCCCCCCAACAACCTCCCGGAGGAATTTCCGAGGTGCATGCAAGTTGCATAATAATCCCCTTCTTACCCACCGTGTGCTCACTTTGTCATTTTTCTTTTCCTCCAACTCTGGCTTGCATCGGTCGATGTAAAATAATACTCCCCGCCCTCGGTGTTGTGGCCACCTTGCGCATTAAATCTCCTTAACAAGGATTAACTGAACGAGCCCAACTGGAAAAGTGAAGCAAAGCAGGCAAAACCTTCAAGTGACCATCGGCACAATTCCAGCGTTGGTCGAAGAACCCACTGAACAGGAAAATTGTTTATTGTTTCGTTCCCCGGAGGCAAAGTGGCCTCTCCAATTAGGATGAGAAGAGCTGCATCGCTTCATTGGAGCCTTCGATGGCCACTTCCAGAGACCCCAAGTTAGCCAGCCAACAGCCGACTCGTGTTTATGTTATTAAGAGTCTAGGGTGGGCGCAGCCAGGATAATCTTCCAATTAGTTGAAGTGGGTCTGATGCTGCTGCTGTTTTTGCTACCAGCTTGAAGAATCTTAAGCCGGCTGCTGCTGAGGGCACCAGATTAATTTATTCGCCTAATTGAGATAATCGCCTCAATTAATTCCCATTAGAGGGATTTTTTAGCGTTTTCCTTCGTCAATTTGTGCCTGGAGTGTGGCCTCTCGAGAAGGAAAATAACTTTCAGCTTATGGTCCGTGATCTTTCGGGTCCAGGGAAAAAAAACCTCTTGGGATTTATTTTCGCTTTCAAGTGTTCATCAATCATCGGAACAATTGAACGGTCAAGCACAAATGAAACCATTTGTTTTAAGGATGTTTACGCAGTCAACTGTTGTTAATTCGATAAGTCTGCGAAGCCATTAGCGATAACATGAGCCGTTTTTTTATTTTTGATCCGAAAAAAGCTGGCAAACTGTGACGATTCCATGTTTTTATAAAACCTCACGAGCTTTATTACTATTCAATTGACGGTAGTGATTCTAAAATATAAATCTTAAAAGTTTTGAATTTTCAAGAAGATTTTTTAACGGTTATTAATTTTAGATTTACTATAAGTAATCGAATCCAGAAAGGAAATGGTTATAAATTGTTTTGGTTCAAGCCGGGGATTGCATTTCGCGCAAAGAGTGTGCATAATCGTGATTTGCACAAGGTTATGACGTGGAAAATCTCTGAAATTGAAATTATCTTGTGGTGGGATGAACTTAAACACATTTGGAGCTCAAGCTGAAGGGAACCTTTATGGCAGCAGTTTCGACGTTACATTTTAGTGCGCTGCGTTCATTAAATTTTACACAACTAACAGCGACTGGTACAAACATTCCAAGGTTGCAAATCCAGAAATAGCTTCTTTGTCAACTTCTTCCCAGAAAAATTATCCTTTAATCCCACAGACAAATAACTTTTCCCACAAAGCAAGTGGAATTCCCACTCCCACTCCTCCACCTTTCGAAAGATTCCATCTGAAATATGAGCCCTAATTCAAAACACTCTGCCACCAGTAGAAGAGGACGGATGCCATGCTTCAACAAGTCGTTCTTGCAAAAAGCCCCACAACATCTTTGACATTACACGTCCTACCGGGAAAATCACAACCGTTTCGATTTGTTCGATGTGCTGGGTTTTCCCTCCCCCAGTTTTCCAGAAACTGATGAACGCAAATCGCTTTGGTCATATGGAGGTGGAGTGGTTTTAGATCTTTGGAAGCCACACGACACAAATGCTCTCGTATCACTTATGGTTGGGTGATTACATAAGTGTCCTATATGATTGATTTTTTTCTACGTCAACCAAATAGTCATCTTTTTTTTAATTTACACAAGATTGAAGTCAAGATTTTGAGGAAAAAAAAATAGTTTTCAAAATACTTCATTTTCGCTGTTTGATCAACTAAGGGATAATTTCCTCTGAGAAAAGATCTGTTGAGCATTTGCAACGGTGCGCAGCTGATCTATCCCCTATAATCTTCTCTATTAGACAACTAAGTCAGTCATGGTCTATGGAAAGCGTAGGAGTGGAAGAATTTTCCTAACATTTTGCTATCCGGCACACCTTCTTCTTCGTGCTATCGCCATCAAGAATCATGGTGACGATGAAGATGATGCTGATTATTATGCCGGTGAAAATGTTTCATTATATCATTGAAAATAATGGCTTATCATTAGCTGCTATTTATCAACAAATATTGTTGGAATTCTACTGTAGAGGATCCATGAAATCTTGGCTATTTAAATTAAAAGTGAATTCACTTAACAATACATTCAAACGAATTAATGCCATCAACATCATTGTTCTCTTATTTATTGACTTTCAATTTTAAATTCGAAAAAGCTCAAAATTTGCATCCTTCCAAATTGCATTCAAACGGCAGAATTCATTTAATCAACTCTCAGTGCACTAGCAAACGAACCAATTTCACGCTTCATTCTGCACAAATATAGTTTCGGAGTGCTGCAGAAGTCCGAGTCTACTATTTATAGATTAAATATTGATTGCGTAGTAAATGTTGCGTGCGAGCGTAAACAAATTAAATAATTTAATTCAGTGTCAAATTTGCTCTATTTCACAGAACCGAAGTTTGAACTGTAATTATGGCTGGATGTTTTGGAATATTTTATAACTTCTGCCAGTCGAACAAATTGTTGCGAATTTTTGCGTTATTTCAGCAATGCACTGGATTTATGGCTGGTAGTAGATACCAGTTAAAAGTTATGCAAACAAAGAACCGGCAAGTGTACAGAAATCTTTTTTTTTATTGAAGAATCCAAGCTGGATATATCAGTTATGGAATCGAATTTTTGCAAAGCATAGTGTGTAAAAGTAAAAAATCCAAGTCACACATTTTCTGATTTCAAATTAAATTCACGTCTTTTTTATATTTCTTCAAATGTTGAAACCTAGGCTTGTAATTTAAATTTTTATATTTTTTTTATTTTTTTGCCCCCCGTCGACTTTGGTAAGAGCCGAGGGACATAAACTTCAAAAAATATTTGCAACGGCCTTATTACGTTTAAAAAAAATGCATTTCATTTCAGTGAAATAGTGATTTTTACCAGTTCAGTATTTATTAAGGTCATTTCTGTTGAACGGAAATGAACTTTGGCGATTTGAAGAAGTTTTCAAAATATTGCAAATTAATTGCTGATTTTTCACTTTTTGACTTCATTACTTAGAATATTCAGATACAATTTTTAATTTGTTCATACCTAACCTACCATTCTTGCAACAAAGGAGGAATTTTCATGTAAAATCCCCACGCTTTTTCGAGCTTGATAGTTTTAGTGTTAAAAAGAAATCTTTAAATACTTTTTTTGAAAATCGTTATGAGTTATTTTCCAGAAATGACGTAGCATTTTTTTTAAAGCTAAAAAACATGTTGAACAACCTTGTTGCTTCATTTTAAACGCAAAATTTTATTTAGCATCTAAAAGTATTGTAAGGGTCCATCCATAAACCACTTCGACACATTTTTGGAAATTTCAGACCAACCTTCTTAGTTGAAGCATCTAAAATCAGAATTCCAAAATTTCAAATTTCAATCCTATTTTTTGGGGTAAAGTGGCGTGAAGTTAGGCAAATAAAAAGTGACTTTTTCCAAAATTCCACCAATTCACTTCCGTTCTCCATGATGCCAGCTGCTCACTCAAATGCTTGTAATGATAACACTTTGTTAAGACATGAAAGTTACATCAAAATTAGATGAAATTCATAAACACAAATTTAATTGAGTGATCTTAAATCTCAGTAGGCGGTGGGCATCGTGTTAAAAGGAAGTAATTTTTTGATATTTAGGAGAAAGTCACTTTAAATTTCACTTTCTTTGTTTGAATTGATATTTTTCGGCGAATAATAACACTATTTTACGTTTCGGCCTACTTTTCTCCTTTCGGCCATCATCAGAATCTTAAACCTTCCAGCTGCTACTCCTCCTGCTGGGTCGCCTGATCTGATTGATGATGGCCGAAAGGAAAAAAGAAGGCCGAAACGTAAAATAGTGTTATTATTCGCCGAAAAATATCAATTCAAACAAAGAAAGTAAAAATACTCGGCGATCAAAAATAGAAAAAAAAATCTTTAAATTTTATGAAATTGCGTATACTGAACCAAAGCTAATATTAGTATATGAAATATGTTTTCTTTAAAGAGCTTGTTAAAAAAAACTTTAGTGTCTTGGATAAATCTTGAAATCTTATATATTTCGTATCGGAAACTTTTTATTCGGAGGAATATTTTATTTGACGTCTTCAAGGAATAGGATGAATATGTACATGAATCCATAGTGTTTTTAAAAAAACTTTGAACAATAAAATGGATAAAAAACCTTCAATAAATAAAATCACCATGGTGATTAATAATTTGGGTTTCCATGTAAAATTATCATTTAAACCCAAATTTTGACCAAAAATCGTTTTTTCGATACTTTGGCTCAATTCTGAGGGCAGATTCAGATTCAGCGGGCAAAATTACATGAAAAAACATATATTTGGACAATTTTCGAATTTCGTTAGGGTGGTCCCATATGGTCTTTCCTTGAAAATTAGACTTTTTCAAATGAAGATAACTCGAGTTGAAAGAAAAATACCCCTGAGATTTTTTCAGCATTTGTAGTGCTGGATCTTCTCTTTCAAATGCAACCTGGTACTTAAAATTTGACTTGCGCCTTTTCGAAATATTTAAGTTTTAAATTTGCATCTTTTTGCCTTAAATCGGCTGTAACTTTTGACCCTTACGTCCAAATTGACATGTCAAAAAATAAAAATGTTCGTTTTTTAGAGCTTTAAAAGTGCTTCCAATACCACTTTTCTCTAGAACTTAACCCTGAATTTCCACGTTCAAAAAACTGATTTTTGAAGGTTTGCTCAGATGCTTTCTATAAATTTGGTCATAGAAGGCGTAGATTACGAGATAAAATTTTGGTGTCTTCGACAAAGTTGCTTGAATTGGCAAGCCCAACAACTTTCTAGAAGACAAAAAAATTCCCAAAAATATTCCTGTAAAGTTAGATTTTCAAAATCACCCTAATCGTGAACCACCCTAATTTTCAACCAAACCAAAAGTTGCCCCTTTCCATTTGCAACAACTCTTCTCAAGACACCAAAGCTCCAAAACGTCACCATTTTTCGGAAAATCCATTTTCCATTTAATTTTGCGATCTGGACCACTGTGCATTGCAAGGAGTTTTTATGGTTTTTGTTGAACATCTCAAGATTGAAATCGAGTTTATTTATTTGTGACGGTCAAAAGGTGAGACATTAAAAAGGCGTCTTGACTCAATTCAACTTGATGTAAGCTGAAATTTTGTCCAAATTTTCACATTTTATATTGTACCGTACCATAATCCTTCCCGAGGACTTGTCTTCTCTATAGTTCTTGCAACCAGATCATCCCTTGAATCGACCGTTTTCATCTTCTGTGATACATTTTGTTTTGAATTGCTATCGATGGTATCGGATTACCACACAGGAGTGTTGGTATAAATCCCACGTGAGCAGTTGATCCATCGACTGTCACCGGTGGAAATTGGAAACTTGTTCACCTAGAGTTGTTTCACTTCTCCAAAAAAGTGAGTGGTGGTAAATTGTATTGATATCTGTTTTATTTATGTGAGAAGCTTTTCAACTTGTTTGATTTTGTTCAAATAAAGTGCAAAATATTATTGTTGAACTTTTATCAAATTGATGGAGACGCTGGGTCCTGCATAATTTGTTCAGTGAAGTCATAAACTGAAACACCTTTGAAGCAATTTTAAACTTTGCTCGAGCTATTTGCCATTCATCAAAAGCAAAGCGCTCTCTCTCCCCGCCAGAAAATGCCCACGGGTAATAAAATTAATATCAATTTGCCCTCCTGAGGGGAAACCCCCGTCGTTGGAGGGGGAGTTGTGTTGTTTATTTCTTCAGGGATGACTCAATGAAGTCTGCTGGTGCGCCGAGAAGTCGTCATTCAGGCGAAAGGATACTCTACACTTCACGAGCGGGGGCGAATTTCTCCACTTTGGTGAAAGGTAAAAGAAGAGCCAAGTTGCAACCAATGCCATGGCGAAGAGCACAATCAAATTAGTGCTTCCAATGGAGCCCATAAACGAAATGGGCTGCAAAATTAAATTTGAGCTGGCAAGCAATTAAATCTGCTGCTGCTACTGCTTTTGTGCTGGCTGCGCTGGAGGGCAGGATTGGGGGTTTTGCAGAAGTTGGCTTTTGTGGGAAGAAACTTACTAATGAAGTCATTTGTAGCTGATTGTTTGGACAGGATCATTGGTTTTTGGAGGAAGAAGGTGTGGAAGGGTTAGGGTAAGAGAAATTGAGCTTTTATTCGAATGACATTGCTGAATTATTTAATGTTGGAAAGAGTTGAACTGAAATTGGAAAAACGATATTTTTAACTCATACAGCATTGATAGATAAAGTTATAAAAACTTTTAAAACCGGAAATAATTATACCGTGCGAATGGTGTATGATGATTCTTTAAGTTTGAAGACATGATCATTAAGTAATATTGATAACATTTTTGAGGACGAATATTAGGTGAACTATATTGGATTCAAAAAGTTTAAACTGATTCCATAATAACTTGTCTAACAGTTCCCACTTTTTACTTTTCAATTTTTGCAATTTCCCACCAACGTCCACTCAACCTTACCAACTCCTTAAATTCAATAATGTAGTCCCTTATTTCAGTAACTCCTGTGCTAACCCCTTCCTTAAACCCTGCCACTCCACGCCCAAATGACGTTGCAAACGAGCCAAAAGACACCGCCGAAATGACCTCCACGCCGGCACACCGGAAATCCCTTTTTCTGCCAATTGACTGTCCACGTCTGGATTACAAGATAATGATATAGTAATAGGAAATGGCGGGGCCATCCCGTCCCGTGTTGGTCCTTGATCTTGAACACACACACATCCAGCAACCCGGGTTAAGCTCCCCGGCATTGCGTGTGGCCACCTCTTCCATATGAGAGGGGCTTTGTGGGACCATGGAGAGCGTGTACGTGTGGGGCATTATCCTGACTGATGATGCTCGAGAGATGTTCCGAAGGATGTCCTGGAGTGGGCACAAAAAAAAAGCTGCTAGGAAATGACCCAGAGAGTCCAGACCTGGAGATCGGGGGAGCAAAAAAGAATGAACGTAGGTAATCTATTGTTACGGTGTCTAGGGGGGAGCTTTTCGAGTGTTGTGTGTGTTTGTTCAGCCAAGAGAGCTTGGGTAAATTCTCACGTGGCAGGGGAAAAGAGCAAGCTGGGTAAGAAGAAAGGAGAAGAAGAAGCAGCGATGGTTGATTAAGGATTACAGCCCCGGGTAAACGACGTGGAATAATGAGAAAAATAATGCCGGGCTAGTGGTAAATAAAAGAGGGATGGTAGAGGATTAATCTGGCTTCTTGGTCGGGTGTTAGTAGAGCAAGAGTGGATACCTTATGGTCGTTCCATGGGTTAAGTGAGAGAGGATTTAAGGGGCTGTGAACCATGAGGAAATGGGAAGTGGAAGTTGCTGCAGTAGGATGACACGATGGAATTCTTAACCCCTTTATCACTTCATTTGCTGGTCCAGGTGGGTTGGACGGTGAACAAGGAAGCTTTTTTGTTAGTGCTTGCCCTTTCAATTTAGTCAGGTTGTTCTCTAGGGAGATCATTGCATCACAAGGTAAATTTTATGCAACAACCATGTAATTTTTACATTCAACTGTATTCAGAATGCATTTTTTAATTTTCAAAATGTAAATAATATAGACTTATAACTTTTTTTATTTAGCCAAAAACCAATTTTCTACCAAATTTTGTTCTTTTAAAAGAATCAGAAAGATAAACTCTAGAAGTATATGAAAACTTGAGGATTAGAAGTAGACTTGTTTATGTGACTTTGAGCATTTTCTGTAAATACTTTACTCCAAAATGCATTATTTATTCATGAAGTTAAGCTGGATGGATAATTTTTGTATAGAAACTTATTCAGGGAACATCAAACTTATGTTAAAATATAAACAGAATAAAAAAACATAGTTAAATAGTTATTAGGATGTAACAAAAATGACTTTTTGGCGAACATTCAAGGGTTTGTTCCGATGGGCATACTAAGCCCAAATCCAAAATATGAGCTTGATTGGACGTAACAGGAGCTGGCGCTCCGCCCTTCAATTTTAAATGAGATTTAACCCGTGAAAAAATATTTTTTTCAAAACTGTCACTTTTTGAGGCATTTTGGCCACTGAAGCGTTTATTTTCAACATCATTGGCGTGTAGGCCAGATCCTTGCGCATCTTTTAGTATATATAACATTGAAATTTAGAGCCCTGGAGCTCGGTACAGACCTTCACAGTTTGGCATTTTTTCGAAAAATTGACCCCACTTAAAAAAACACTTAAATTAAAAAAAAACTCTGCCATTTTCCGTTACATAACTGTATAAAATTTTGGAACATGTCATTTTAAGGGAAATTTACCCTGCAAAGTCAGAAAAAAAAAACAAAAAAAAAATGAAAAATGTTGTTCTGGGTTTATGTAGATTCGAAAAGTACATTAAATTTCCCTTAAAATGACATGTTCCACAATTTTTTACAGTTGAGGCAGAGTTTTTTTTTTAATTTAAATATTTTTTTCGATGAAAAATACGTTTTTTTGGAATTCTGAGTACACCATCAAATCAGGCATTAAATTTTACATAAAAGTCCCTTTGACACCAAATTTCTATCTCATCACCGTTTCAGGCTGCAAATTATTGAAAAACAACTCTTTTTTCGCATGTTCAAAAATGGAAGGGGTCGTACCGCCCACGAGATATCACGAGATATCAAAAATCGGACCTCGGATTTGTGATCAGGGACAAAAGTTACTACTTAGGACAAAGTTTCACGCAAATCGAAGAGGGGTCGGGGCAAATTTTCCCGATTTCGTGTGAGTTGGTAAATCAGAGTCCAAGTCAGAGTCTCTCAAGGCATATTCATTAGAATTTGCGACGGATTTGTACATAAATCCAAACAAAATCCCTCACAATTTAAAAAAAAGTTGATCAAGTCCCCTTGACAAAATATTTCGACGAGCTCAGCGAAATGTAGGGAAAGAGCTCTTCTTTCATGGTTTTAAATATCAGACATGCCGATTTTTTTATCCTAAGTTTGTTCTAGGAAACACACCGTGTAATTTAGTTCGCAAAAACCTGAAAAAAAAACATTTTCAAAATTTGGAACCAGGAAGAAATCCTTTGATATTATGGCACGATTATGTGGAAACGATGATTTTTAAAACATTGCCCCTCAATAGATCTTGAAAATTATCCATGATGTAAAATACAAACTTCTTGAAGTTTTTGATAAGTTCAACAACCACAACAACTGCACAACAACCAACTCAACTCGTGAAACATAAACAAAATTACACTCTGATATGCTGTCAGAATCATAAACGCGTTTTGCTTGCAATTTTGGTGACACTTCGGTGCTCTTTCGTAGCAAAAAGTCACGAGCAGACAGTACAAATACCCAAACTGTTTAAAGCAGAAATTTGACCTGCATAATTTTTGAAGCGTCGTCAACCCAACCACGTTTCGTCTACAATCGCGCTCGACGTCAAGGTGACTAATGTACTCCCATTTACCACCCGTAACCGCACTAGCTCAGCCAACTAAACGTCAACAACAACAAGTGGATTCCTTCCACCCAGGTCGTGACTTTGCTCAACTCTTCAACTCTTTAAACATCACACCTCCCAAACCGCTCAGACAGGAAGAAAAACTTGTGGCACCTCCGCTAAAACCCCCTTAACCTGGTTGCCAGTTGCTGGTGACGAGCGTGTTAATTTATTAAAATTTTAATCCGTCACCCTTAGTCGGGTCCCGGGTCTTGAAGCCATAGTTCCTGCTCACTCTTCTCTTGAGGCTGATGGATGGGCACTAGCGTGGTTCACGTTTCTTTGAAAAAGACAAAAGTTGTTATTTTGTCTTGCATCAACCGGAATTTCGTTCTTTTATGTCCCCAGAAGCACTCCTGAAAATTTGAGCCCATTTGGTAAGGTCTAGGAGCTCCAGTTTTAATTTGAAATTTATATGGGATTTTGATTTATTTTCCATGGGAAACTATCTTTTTTTACATTGTATTAGGATTTTTTTTTATAAATCGATGAAATGACTTGATTCTTATAGTAGGAGATAGGTTTTGAACTGGGGAACAACTTTGTAGAACATACCAACATGCTAGGAAGTGACCCTTTAAAGATACAGATACTTTTAGATGTTGGCTGGCCCCTTCAAAAGCCACCATCTAAAAGTATCTGTATCTTTTAAGGGTCACTTCCTAGCATGTTGGTATGTTCTACAAAGTTGTTCCCCAGTTCAAAACCTATCTCCTACTATAAGAATCAAGTCATTTCATCGATTTATAAAAAAAAAATCCTAATACAATGTAAAAAAAGATAGTTTCCCATGGAAAATAAATCAAAATCCCATATAAATTTCAAATTAAAACTGGAGCTCCTAGACCTTACCAAATGGGCTCAAATTTTCAGGAGTGCTTCTGGGGACATAAAAGAACGAAATTCCGGTTGATGCAAGACAAAATAACAACTTTTGTCTTTTTCATAGAATCGTGAACCACGCTAATGGGCACGTGTACGGGATCTGAAGCTGAAAGTAGTTGATACTAGCGCTGGTTGGTGAAAGTGACGAACGACGACGACGAGTTGGTTGGCTGGCTGGCTGCTTGGTGAGATAAAGTATTTTAAGGGGTTTTTCAAGAGTTCTTGTGCCAAGTAGGGTAGGGCTGCTGGTGTTCCAACAAGTCCTGGAGTGACGTAGATATGCCAAGTGGTAGCTTTTCGAGAGGACTGGAGGAGAGAAAGTCGAGTACATATTGTTTTAGAGCGCTCAAGCCCAAGCTGCTTAGCTTTGCTAGTAGGAGTGTGACGCTGCGACGACGAGGGAGCGAAATTAAACGAATTTGCTAATTTATTTTTGTAACGAGACTTGCTTGAGAGGTGGTTGAGGGGGAAACGGTTGTTTAATTTTAGCAGTGTAACAAGTGGTTACACTTGGGCTGTTGCTTTTGACGTGCCTTAAGGAGTTTTGTTGATGTTGAATCCTCGAGGGGAATATCTGGGAAGAAGTTTACTTTTGGTGACAGTAACAAGTTCACTTCGCTATTGAAGCATTCTATCTTTATTTTTCATATTGGCTTTCAAAATACTCAACATAATTTTAGTTCCGGTATATTAAAAGTTTATTAGGCCGTTGCAAATATTTTTTGAAGTTTATGTCCCTCGACTCTGGTCGGGGTCGAGGGGGGGGGGGGGGGGGAAATAAAAAAATATAAAAATTGAAATTACAAGCCATGGTCTCAACATTTGAATGAAAAAGGTGTTTTAAAATGCATTTTACACCTGCCCAGTTGTTTTGCAATCATTAGTGTTCAAAATATGAAAGTATTGAAGAGATTTTTTTTTCGCCGAAAAAAAAACTTTTTGCGGTGCTGTACATTGGATTTTCACAAAAATTGAAAATATTTTTGATCGATCCCAGACATGCTAAATATGATTTTGAATGCAGGAAAATGCATTTCTAATTGTTTTCAGTTGGTTAGAGTTCTATTTCCTTGAAATTTTGAAGTTTTTTGAAAAAATATTTTTTCTGCCCCCTGATTTTTCGGACCGGGGGGGGGGGGACATAAACTTTGAAAAATATTTGCAACGGCCTTACTTCAGTAAAGTAATAAGCAATTTTCCTAAAAATAACATTTCTGTTAATGAATGTATTTTTTGCATTTTTTTATCATTCGTTAGATACTTTCTCTTTGAACAAAGAAAACATTTTACCACATCAGCACATCTGTGCAAGTCTCAACTAAATTTTATCAGCTGTCCAAACAAATATAAACAATCAGTATTTTGAGAATGGATTTTGTGATTGATTTGATATATTCGGCATAGTTTCAGGATAACTCAAGGCTTCTCGGAAAAAATAAATAAATTAAACTCTAAAAAAATACACATTCATAGTGCAAATGCACCATACTCATGAATAAATTCCTTCGTGGTTCTTACATTCGTGAACTTAATTCACGATTACGAGAATTGATTTTTTTCTGTGTATAGCTTAAAGTTTAAAGTTGACTTCAGTACAATAAATTTCTTTTAAATTGTTAATGCTTTGGTTCTTGATAAAATTCAGTTCAAAAGTGTCAATGAATTTAAGGCAAAATTCTAACTAATAATTAACTTTACCTAAAATTAAAAAAAAAAATCAAAAGCTTATAAAAATAGTAAACTAAATAACAAAAATTCTCATAATAAGAATTCAACGCAACTATTTTTTGAAAATCCATTCCAACGCAACTATTTTTTGAAACACAATTGAATTTTTTTTCAAGACAGTCTATGGACCGTGTGTGGCCAATCCCTCTACAGTCCAGACTCGAATATCCAAAGCCTCGATTAGCCAAAATTTAGATTATCCAAAGTTGGATTATCCAAAGGATTGTATGGAAATTCGAATAATCAAATAATGAACAAAAAAAAAGTTTTTTTTCTTACGGTTAACATCACATTTGAGCTCGACAACCCCATTTTAAACAAATTTGAATAGTTGAGTGCCTATTGAATTACAAAAAGCATTTTTCAATACTTTATCATCGCCATTTTGGCTGCCACCTTGGATTAAAAAAAATTAAATCACTTCCCGAAATTTAGGGGTCATACTTGAGCTCGACAGTCAAAAATAAGACAACGAAAACAATTTTTTTTCGTGATTCGATTATCCGAAGTGATTTTTTCCAAAGCCTTCGGATAATCGAGTTTGGACTGTACATGTTTTAAAAATAATAAGCTTGAGAAAACCCGTAGCAGTTGAAAAATAATTCAAGAATAAATGCCACCCCGGTTTACGGAATTGATGATTGTAAAACAAGTGTAAAGGTGATCTATGCAATTTTCAACAGTTTGTTTCAATAAAATGTAAAAAAGGGCTTGTAATTTAAAATTTGATTTTTTTATTATTTGTTTGGAAAAAAATATAAAAATTGAAATAACAACCCACAATTTCAACATTTCAATAAAAAAAAGTCCAGGAAAATGTATTATATGTACTGCTGTATAATCTTATGTATAATGCATTTTCCATGACTCCATGGCTCGGTTTGAAATCATTAGTTTAAAGAAAACTAGTTCTATCAAAAATATTTTTCCTGCGGAAAAAAACTTATTGCAGTACTGTGCAATGAAAAATAACATAAAAAAATGTTTTAAATTAATTCAAACATGTTAAAAATTATTATAAACTCAGGGGATTGCAGTTTAAATTGTTGCCAGCAGAATGCACTTAAAGTTTCATTGGAATTTTGAGGTTATCCGATTTGTTGCCTCTGATTTTCGGGTCGTTTTCGAAGCAAGGGGGCGGGGAGACATTGAAAAAAATTGCAACAGCCTAACGACAAAGCAGAGTTTTTGCAACTATTTTTGTATTTTTTGCGATAAGAAATTAGTTTTTTCGCAATTAGATCGGGCGTTCCTTAGAAACCCAAATTGACACCAAATAGGAGCCAAACTTGCCCATAACTTGAAAAAGTAGCCTTGATTTAACAAATTTATTGAAAAAGGTTATTTTGTCATAATTCAATTTAAAGAAAATTAGAATTGAGAAAATTTTAATGCATTATAAAAAAATGTTCACTTTTCATCTTAAAAATGTTACAGTCATTGATATTTTTAGTGAGATCATACATTTCTAGGCGGACCTATATTTTCATACATCACATTTCCTCAATCACTTCCTAACTCTTGTTAACTGATTGGCTTTCGAAAGGCTTCACTTAAAATCTGATGAGCAAATTGCTTCCCAAAAAGCGAGAAGAGCATCCTGCTGGTGTTCTCCAACGGAAACCGGTACTTAGTGTAATTTACTTCCTGGCCCAGGGGCAACTGAATCCTTTTCTCTTCTCCAAAACCTCCACCTGCACCACCAGCCTTGCCAGCCCGGGTATCCGGTTGCCCTAAGTCGACCTCCTCTGTGGTAAATGTTTTCTTAAGATTTGCTCACACAACACTTTCAGGTCCTCACTCTCTTTGTGCCACACAAACACAAATAAAATGCACACACACACAGAGAGAAGCAGCACCAGCAGCAATAAAATTTCTATTTGTAATTTAATTTGTACTCTCGGGGCGAGGAAATAAAACACAAGTTCGGGGTAATGTTTTCCGGTTTGCTGTTTTTAATGGGTCTTCCCCTCGGGGTTGCTGCTCCTCCCCCCGTGGCCCCACAGTGACCAGAGCGCACTCCCGGGTGGAGATTTCCTCTGAGCTTTCAGAGTATGGTCCAGTTCTCTACCGGGAGGAAGCTGCTGCTGCTGCAGGCTCCAACGCCGGACTTGGATTTCAAAGTGTTTGCTCACTAATTAATTACTGTTGTTGGGTTCCGGTGGATGGTCGTCGGTCGGTCCAAAATGGAACCACAAGAACGGAACTTGACTTGAGGTTGCTGTTGTTTGGCGAGCGTCAAGTAAAGTCAAGTTTTTGGTGTTTGTGCAGGAGTCTTGACCTACAAACATGGCACACAAGACGTCTGGTTCTGATGTTCACCTTTGTTCTTAGTGCTGGTGCTTTGGTCTGCAACTTATTGGCAAACGGTTGACTGATTTTCTTTGCAGCAGATGGTGATTTAGAACTAACAATTAAAACGACATTGCTGGTAAAATTGGTATTCTGCACAGAAAAAAATAATGTAAATTTGGAAGCTGTAATTTTGGAAGGTTGAATATTACCTCTTTTATGATGTAATTTTACCTCAATTTAGACTGAAAAAGTGACATTACACCAGAAAAGTGGTAAAATTACACATTTCCAGAGGTAAAATTACACCTTTTTTCTGACATAAAAGATGTACCCCTTCCCAGATGTAATATAACCATGATTTTTTTTTCTGTGTGGCGCATGGAATCAAAGTAAACTGTACCGTAAACCCTGGTGACATTGATAGCCGGGGTTACATTGATAGATTGAAGACAGCATAAAAAATACGAATTAATTACAATCAGAATGGTATGGAACCATATAGAGCTTGGTAGAAAAAAATGTAAAGTTCCTCAAGATGTTCAACAAATTTTGAGAAGCTTCAAAAGTTAATAAGCTATAGTTATGAAAACATTGATAAATACAATTATTGAATTATTTTGATACTTTTACACAAAAAACAGCTGAAATAAGTTTCAGGGTTAATTTTTTTAAGCGTTATTGAAACAGAAATCAAAAATCTCTTCAAATTTTTAGGTATTTTAAGTAATTGTAATTGTATTTATAATTGTAATTTGTTGTTGTTGCATTATTGGATACGATAACTTGTAGTGTGTACTTTTTGTCAAGTCAAGGAAGGTACTGTAGGATTTTACAATAGAGCCAAAATGAAGAAAACAAATTTTCTAAAATTAAAAAGTTTAAAACTTAAAGTTGAAGTTTCAGTCCCGAGCAGATGAATATAAATGGAAAAGTTAAAGTTCTGTTATAATAAATATTATAATTTTAATTAATAATAACAGAGATTCGTTCATAAAATAACTCATTATTTTATCAAAAACTATTTCAAGAAAAAGATGAAACCCAATAACTCAATTTGGCTTTGTTGAAATTGAATTTTTTTTCAAAGTTTTTTTTTTTCAAAGCATTTTAAAACACTTGTTTAATCCAAATGTCCAAATATTTTTTTGCCCCTCCCTTGACTTTGGTCAGAGCCGAGAAACATAAACTTCAAAAAATATTTGCAACGGCCTAACTGATTTTGATTGTTTTTCTCATTGTAGGCTTGTTATACAATTTTAGTATTATTGCTTGGTTCCAATTAAATATTACAAATGTTCAAATGCTGAATAAAATAAAAAACATTGGCTGACGGCATACACATTTTATTCAACCTTTGAAAAAATGTATACTGTAACAGAGACCAGGCAAAATATCCAAGTGAGCAAATAACCTACATTTTTAAAAGTTTTAGCAATACAAAACAACGATAAAATATTTCATTATGTACAACATTTTCGATAAAACTATTAATAATTGATAATAATTTTAAAAATCAACTATCGAACCTTTCATTTTTTTTAAATGTTTTGGTACTAAGAGCACATTTCGTGGCCAAAATAATGTCCTTGAAGTAATTGGTCAAAATTTATAAATTAATCACAATAAAAAAATAAAAAAAATATTATGCAATATTGGTCAAAAATATCCCGTGGTCGAAGTTAAATTTAAAAAAAACTTATGACTGCAGAGTAAATGTACAACGCATTCTTAAACCATCGTTCAGTAACTAGTATCATTTTAATGAAAAAACAGTGTTGTGAAATGCATTATTGTTTTAAGACAATTAGTTTTCAGAAAAAATAGTTTTGACTTTTGTTTCGGAATTTCACGATGTTTCAAAATGCAACAAATAATATAATATAAACAAAGATTCATGCAAATCGAAGAGAGGCAGGGTAACTGCTGTGTAAGTTGGCGGAGAATTACCCAAAAATCAAACATTTAGATAAATCAAAAATGATACAATTGTGTAACTTTTTAATTTAAACAATGGGTAATTCTCCGCCAACTCACACAGCAGTTGCCCCGACCCCTCTTCGATTTGCGTGAAACTTTGTCCTAAGGGGTAACTTTTGTCCCTGATCACGAATCTGAGGTCCGTTTTTTGATATCTCGTGACGGAGAGGCGGTACGACCCCTTTCATTTTTGAACATGCGAAAAAAGAGGTGTTTTTCAATAATTTGCAGCCTGAAACGGTGATGAGATAGAAATTTGGTGTCAAAGGGACTTTTATGTAAAATTAGACGCCCGATTTGATGGCGTACTCAAAATTCCGAAAAAACGTATTTTTCATCGAAAAAAACACCAAAAAAGTTTAAAAAATGCTCCCATTTTCCGTTACTCAACTGTAAAATTTTTTGGAACATGTCATTTTATGGAAAATTTAATGTACTTTTCGAATCTACATTGACCCAGAAGGGTCATTTTTTCATTTAGAACAAAATTTTTCATTTTAAAAATTCGTGTTTTTTCTAACTTTGCAGGGTTATTTTTTAGAGTGTAACAATGTTCTACAAAGTTGTAGAGCAGACAATTACAAAAATTTTGATATATAGACATAAGGGGTTTGCTTATAAACATCACGAGTTATCGCGATTTTACGAAAAAAAGTTTTGAAAAAGTTGGTCGTCATCGATCATGGCCGTTCATGGTCACCCGCGACAGACACGGACGACGAAACAAAGAGAAACGCAAAAAGTAACTTTTTCAAAACTTTTTTTCGTAAAATCGCGATAACTCGTGATGTTTATAAGCAAACCCCTTATGTCTATATATCAAAATTTTTGTAATTGTCTGCTCTACAACTTTGTAGAACATTGTTACACTCTAAAAAATAACCCTGCAAAGTTAAAAAAAACACGAAATTTTAAAATGAAAAATTTTGTTCTAAATGAAAAAATGACCCTTCTGGGTCAATGTAGATTAGAAAAGTACATTAAATTTCCCATAAAATGACATGTTCCAAAAAATTTTACAGTCGAGTAACGGAAAATGGGAGAATTTTTAAAACTTTTTTAGTGTTTTTTTTCGATGAAAAATACGTTTTTTCGGAATTCTGAGTACGCCATCAAATCGGGCGTCTAATTTTACATAAAAGTCCCTTTGACACCAAATTTCTATCTCATCACCGTTTCAGGCTGCAAATTATTGAAAAACACCTCTTTTTTCGCATGTTCAAAAATGGAAGGGGTCGTACCGCCCCTCCGTCACGAGATATCAAAAAACGGACCTCGGATTCGTGATCAGGGACAAAAGTTACCCCTTAGGACAAAGTTTCACGCAAATTGAAGAGGGGTCGGGGCAACTTTTCCCGATTTCGTGTGAGTTGGTAGAGAATTACCCCAATGAAAGAAGGCATTAATATTGATGTTTTTATTATCTTTTCGACAAATTTTAATTTTCAACACCGAATTTTCAAGCTAAAGAAAAAAATGTTCCTTTCTCTCTGTAATCTTCCTCAAACCACAACCGCTTAATCACTCCCAACCCGAAGGTGTCAAATCACAATCACGAAACTTTCACCTCTCAGATCATCTCTCCGACATTCATCCATCCAGCAGAACACCTCAGGGAAAGAATCCTTTCTCCAGACTACAAAGGCGGCTTCATTTCACCGCACGGCGGCCGTATCATCTGAAAAGAGGAAAATCCTTTTTCCCAGACATCTCAATGGCACACTGTTGTTGTAACCCCATCACACACTCACGCGGAGAAAGTAGCTCGAGTTCAGCCCCACCTTATGGTTCTGAGCTGCGGCAGAGGAGGAATGTTTTTCTTTGGGAAGGAGGTTCAACTTCTCGCTTTAACGACCAATCAATTTTGCGGTCGTGATTCTACCCATAGACCGCGGTGGGCTTAAAAAATCGGATTTGAATTCTGAAATTTAAAAAAATTTGATCTCTTTTTATGTTGTTGTTTAACTATCTAAGAGACACAAAAAAGAAACTAAAAAAAATCTAGTGCCATAGCCGGCCAAGAATTTGTTATGCCTTTCTTACTAAAGAAAGGTATAGGTTTTACTTTATGGCTGGACGTCATTTTTACTTCGTAAATATTACGATTCAGCATGAATTTTCATCGGAAAAATCGTCAAAAAATCACACTGCATCGATTTTCGACGCTTCGTCACCAAGTCGACAAGTTGTCAAGTTGAGCTTCGAATACTGGCGCGAGAATGCTGGCGCATATATTTTGTGGCTCGACTTATACTCGTTTTGTAGTAGCTTGTCTACCGATGTTTTCTACAACATGTAAGATATCGTAGCTTTTCGGTTTCTTTTGCCCTGTCCGTTTTTGCATAACTGTCCAATGTTTATGCAAAAACTTTTGTGACATAGGACATTCATCCGGCTACAATCAATTTGTTTACCGTGTGCTCCTTAAATCGCCTAAAAGTAGACTTAATTTTTTTCGCGATTTAAGTTTATTTAACAGGGTTTATTGGATTCCAATAGGAGCTTTCTAAGCTTTTCATCGTTTATATCGTTTTCAAAGTTTTCAATGCCGCGGTTTGCGTTGTCACTGACGCATGGGAAGCTTGCTATGCTCGCGTTTGTCAGTAACTCTTGTTTGATTAAGAATATGTACGATTTCAAATATTCTTTTGGTGAAAATTGCGTTTTTTATTTCTTTTGGAAAGCATATCATTTATAATACTTTGCTTTCATCATTAGACTTTCTTTTGTACTGACGTTATAAATAAACAAAGTCGTTGTAATGAATTTAAAGAAGAAGCTCTACTATTGTTATATTCTTTACTAAGAAAGGCTCTATCTCACCCCAGGTGGGATTAAATCGGGTTTTTTTTTTTCAAATATCAACTGTTGCAAACCCACCTAACCCACGTTTTTCCACCTCACTTCCTGAAAGTACCCTTCGACGCTTGTAATCACATCACGTTTTTCGTTTTATTATTTCCTCTCGGCTTTCTGCACCGGTTTTTCTTTCTCTCCTTCACCTTCCAGAATTGGCTTCGTCTTTGTTGCTTTTACTCTCAATTTTCTCTCCATTAAAAAGGCATTTCGATTTCAGAAAACAGCTCTATTGGCTCCTCTCACTACCAACCCACCTCCCACTCAATGACTACAGAGCAGAGCTTTCTTTGTGCTTTCTTTCTTGTGTTGAAGAGAAAAAAAGGACAAAAACAACTTGCTGCAGGCAGGTTTTGGTTTCGTTTACAGCTTTCGTTTGGACAGGCTGCCACAGAAGTCTGGCGATCGGTTTTGGGAATGGTTGTGTTATTGAATTCTTACAGTGTCCTCGGGGCGGATGTCCAAGTGAATATAGAGTTGGGATCAATTTTGGAATCGGTGGCTTTGGTTGGTTGGTTATTTTTGTTGATTCTTTCTTCTCAATAATAAAATATTTAAAAATGAACTTACAGTATGTAAAAAAAGTATTTACACCCCTTGGGCACTATGCACATTTTGTGATGAAACATGTAAAAAATTTAAAGTTTGACAGGAACCTAGCACTAAGTTTTATTCAGAAACTCATGCCAAACATTTTGCTACAAAAAGGTCATGAAAAGATGATTTCTATAAAAAGTTATATAACAAACACTATTACGAAAATAAAAAAGGTGCAAAAAAAGTTTGTACACCTTTCGAAAAATTAACATAAATAATGTTATTTGTTGACAAATCACCATAAATCCAGTCTTCCAACTCCAAATAGGCATCCTTGACTGATTGAAAAAATAATTTGGATTGAATATAAAGTTTACTAACTACATAGAAAGTTTACTAACTACAACTAAATGTCAATATATTACCATAGAATTGCTAAATAAACATTTTGGAGTGGGTATTACACCATTTTGGGGGTATTAGTATCGATAGAATAGATTTTTTGTTGGAATTTCGTACCAACCCGGAATTACGTCGTCGGAAAATCCGCCGGCATCTGAACCGGTCCACAATTCACAAGTCAACCTATGTGGCATCAGAAAGGGCATAAAATTTCCGATCTTTTGATTTCCATACATCCAGGTTTTCTATAAAACCCACGTTTTTAAATACCTAAGCAAAAACGTTGTTATGGTTTCGTTTGAGCAACCTGCCAAAAATGTATGGAATTTCGTAATTTTTGTTCTCGTGGATCAAACTTACTTTTTGCCCAGGTATTTAAAAACGTAGGTTTTAAAGAAAACCTAGATGTTTGGGTATCAAAAGATCGTAAATTTTATGCCCTTTTCGATTCCATATAGGTTGCTTTGTGAAACGTGGACCGGTTCGGATGCCGGCGGATTTTCCTACGACGTAATTCCGGGTTGGTACGAAATTCCAACGAAAAATCTATTCTATCGATACAAAGGCCCCCAAAACGGTGTAATACCCACTCCAAAATGTTTATTTAGCAATTCTATGGTAATATATTGACACTAAGTTGAATTAAAAGTTTTCAAAATTTAGCTTAGATAAGTTTTATATACAATTTCCAGAGTTTATATACAATTTCCAGAGTTATATAAACTTTTATACTAAGTAGTTAGTAAACTTTATATTCAATCCAAATTATTTTTTTAATCAGTCAAGGATGCCTATTTGGAGTTGGAAGACTGGATTTATGGTGATTTGTCAACAAATAACATTATTTATGTTAATTTTTCGAAAGGTGTACAAACTTTTTTTGCACCTTTTTTGATTTCTGTAATAGTATTTGTAATATAACTTTTTATAGAAATCATCTTTTCATGAGCTTTTTGTAGCAAAATGTTTGGCATGAGTTTCTGAACAAAACGTAGTGCTAGGTTCCTGCCAAACTTTGAATTTTTTACATGTTTCATCACAAAATGTGCATAGTGCCCAAGGGGTGTAAATACTTTTTTTACATACTGTAGAAGTTCTAGAGCAAGTATTTGCTCAATGGAATAATCATCATTGCCAAGATAAAACAAAATATAGTCCAAATTTTGTTATCTGAAGCATCGACTATCCAAATTTCAATTATTCATAGCAATTATGATAAATTAAATCACGGACATTATACAAAAAAAAAAAACAAAAAAAAACAAAAAACAAAAGACAAATCTAAATTTTCCGAAGCTAACATATAAATCTAACAACAAATTTCAGTCAAACTTCCACCCGGCTTTCAGCACCGCAAATTTATTCCAAACTTCTCAACCCTGTAACGCCCTGAGCTCATATCCCGGTGATTTTATCTCGCATGCTAAACTTTTTCATTCACAATTTTCCAGCACTTTCCGCCTCGTTATTAACCGCATCCGTATATCCATTTTCTCCCTTCTTTTCTTTTTCAGGAAAACCGAAACCCACTAAACAGTGCACACAATTAGAGAGACGCATCCCATCTCGAAGGAAAAAGCGCATTTTCCCTGCCCGAATGCATCCCATCCTTGACGGTGGTGGTGGCCAGCACTAGTGACTACAACAATCGTCATTATTATCATCGCAGCAGATGAAACTTCCCGGAAAGGGAAGCTGCAGCTGCTTTGTGGGTGTTGTCGGTTACGGTGGGGGTGGTGAAAAAAACCCTATTACTTGGTTTCCGGAATATCAGCATCTATAGAGGAGTGTTAGACACAAACACACACACACACACTTTTCCGATGCAAAAATGAACAAACTGTGGGCGGAAAATGGAAAAGTGCACCCAGTGAGGCAGAGAGTGAATAACAAAAAAATAGCATAAAAAAGTGGTTAAAAAGTGCATCTTTGCCCCCTCCTTCCTCAGGCTTAGTAGTGGCCGCCGGGAGCATAAATATCCAAAAAGTGGCACAGAAAAGGATTCAACAGAAGTAGTAGCAGCAGCGGCAGACGACGACCAAGTCGGGCATAGAAATGGGACACATTAATTTTGTGAAGCTGAAGCTTTTGTTGAATATATTGTTTGTAGCCATACTGGTGAACGGTAAGTTTTTTACTACTATTTTTTGGGTTGTTTGTTTGCTAACTCACTGCGAAGGGAGGATTCCATGCAAAGTTTCACAAAAAAATACGAAACATATTGCTGTGTTAAAAACTAGAAAAATGCCAAAATTTTTGACAAATAAATTAGACGAAAAAATCGCATGCAATGTATTATCTGAAATTTGAAACAAATTAGTTTATTTCGTTTTTTGATTTTCAGAAACACCTCTCACAAATTTTGAATAACATTAATGATTTGAATGATAAAGAAAATACATGGTGATGTTCTTAAAGTATTTACAAACATATTCTAAAAATTTTGGCGAACTAGTTAAATTAAATTCATGATTTACTAATCTCGCAATGTGATGTAAGCGCTTATATAATATTTCATTTCATTTTATTTCTTTTTTTCATCTAGTACCTTTCCCTGTTCTTGAGGGGAACACCCGTGAAGAGTATCGGGGCCGGCATTTTCAAAGCGGATTCAGTGACAGTTTATTAATCAACTTAATGTTAGGTTAATGTTAACATTCCATAGGTTGTCTTCTTAAGGTGTCTTGATAAGGTCCAGTTTGTGACGATACACTACCTTCCCTTTCCTAAGCAATCGAATCCAGAAGGGAAAAGATCACCAGTTGTGTTGGTCCTAACCGGGATTTGAACCCCGATCTACCGCTTACGAGGCGGAAGCGTTACCACTGGGCTCGGTCAGGTTTTTACAAATTTACAAATAAGCAATTTTGCAGCATTGGATTCTTAATAACAATAAATAACATTCAAAAACTCAATCAATCTTATTTAAAAACAAATTGCACCGTTGAAGGTTTCCGTTTTCAAACTAATAGAATTTTTGGGATTTTTTTAATTTTCAAACAGTTTTCATCGAAATATTTATCAATAGCTTGGAAAATTATTTACAATTCCATTCTCCACATTTTGGATCTGGAAAATGCTTTTCAAATAATAAAAATTAGGAATTGAATATTATTCCTAAAAAACAAGCTGCATAATTTTACACCTCAATACTGAAATTAAAAAAAGACTAAGCCATGGAAGTTGTTTAATAGGTATTATGTTAGAGTAGTTTGACAAGTTTTTTTTAGTATCGCGGGCCACACGAGAAAAATAAAAAAATATTATTTTTAACATCTAAATAGTTTGAAAAATTGAATTTTGAAAAACTTACTTTTTGTGAATCTTTATCATTTGATTTTCAATTTTAATTAAATGTTGTTCAATTTAAAAATATTCACAAAAAAATCTTGTATGATTCTTGAAATCACCTTTTACATTTCAAAAACCGTCTCTGCTAGTACAATTTCCTGTGAATCAGTGAAATTTTCATTGAATTCGATATTTTTACCATTTTGAATTTAACTTCTCCAAATTTTAAGAATTTTCAAAGGTAATTTTGCAAACATATTAGGATTGAACTTTCTGTTCTGCTTAAAACGTTTTGCTACTCTTTTCAATATTTACACCCAAAATTCAGAGTCGAGATAATCGTTCTCTCAAAATTTATTGAGGGCTCAGTGCCAAAATCGATAAAATAATGGTACCAACTCACACCATCATAACAAATGAGTTCATTCGTTAGTTGAATCAATAAATCTCCAACAAGCGTCATACATCGACTTCTGACTTCTCCTTGGTCACCAAGCTGTGGTGGCCGAGGCAGTTAAGTCATTGGATTGGTTTGTCAAAGGTCTCTGGTTCGATTCCCGTTGTCGACATTTTTGGTTTTTTGTTTGACGGATGAACTTTTTTTGCAAATGAACCTCGAGAGAATAGTTCTATCGCCCATCTCGAGCTGTGTTCTCTGCGTCCGTGAATGGTACCACTATTCTCTCGACTCGAGACCATCATTCTCTCGGACTAGCGCTGCTAGTTTTGGGTGTAAATATTTGTGTTATTTCAAGTAATTATGTTTGTAATATAACTTTATTTAAAAAAAACATTGTATTATTTTGTTTCCTAAATCATTAAGACCTGGCTGAGAGAAAAACCTTTTTTTAAATTTCATGAATATTGATCATGAAAATTAAATATATTTTATTTTTTAAACGATAAAATTTAAATATTTACGATATCTAAACTCAATATTTCGACAAACAAACGCTGAAAGTTTCATCAAAATCGGAGCACCTCGATACGACCTCTAGAACAAACCGAGTAATATTTACAAAAACTGCCTGTTAATCAAACTTGAGCAATTTCAAGTAATGAAAACACTGCAAAAAGAAAACTACTTTCAGGAAAATAATAAAAACCCTATAATTAATTATTGTAACTTCTTAGAATGATTTATATTTTAAATATTGATAAAAAATTATGTTTGGATCGGCCAATTTAATTAAATAATCTCGATTTTGAGAGGTTATATTTTATGATAAATATGATTTAATTCGATTTCTTCGTTTTTAGAATTTCGAGTATTTTTTTTCAAACGTTCTAAAAGCTATGGGGTTTCCTTTGTTTGTAAGACCTTTTCAAGAAACACTCCAGATTTGAATAAACTAAAATTGGAAATAGCACATTTAATTACCTGCCTAAAACGGTCTCCAAAATGATTGTTATGTGTAATAAATCAAAAACCGTATGAAACAAAAAAAAGAAGAAGTAGGTATTTACTTTGTTAAACAATGTTTGCGTATGGAACATTTATGGGTCATTCTCCACCAACTCACACGAAATCGGAAAAGTTACCCCAACCCCTCGTCGATTTCCGTGAAACTTTGCTTTTAAGGAAATTTTGGCTCCTGATCACGAATCCGAGTTCCATTTTTTTATATCTCGTAACGGTGGAGTGGTACGACCCATTTTATTTTTCAGGATTTTTAGCTCAAAATCTCTTTGTGTAAAATTTGACGCCCAATTTAAAGGAGTGTTAAAAATGTCGAAAACACGTATTTTTCATCAAAAAAGTTAAAAAAAATTGCATTTAAAACGCTGCCATTTCCCATTACTAATGTGTCAAAAATAGTGAGACATATTATTTTATGGGAAATTTAATGTACTTTTTGAATCTGTTCGAGCTACAAATAACTGAAAAAACATGGACCTCAGATTCGTGATTAGGGACCAAAATTACCCCTTAAAGCAAAATTTCACGGAATTCGAAGAGGGGGCAACCGGTGTGAGTTGGCGAAGAATGACCCTTATGTGAATTTGAAAGTTATCGTCTAGACTGTGATTTTCTTGAAGGTCAAATATGTGAGATTGTAAGTATTAGCATAGCAGAGAGAAATATTTTGTTTGCAATTTTGCCTGGAATCCTCAATCCTTTGTCGATCCTTGGGGTTTTCCTATTCAAATTAAACAAGAATAAGCGCGCGCGAGCAGCAAACTGAGGAAATTTTGGCCCGTCGCCGTGAATGATAAATTGTCATAATTGTTTCGCTCCAGTTTAATTTGTTGGATTTAATTATGCACGAGCTTTGTGTGCTCCAACAAATGCGCCCCTGCCAAAAAAAAACCCTCTGTGAGCGCTGAATGAAATAGTGAAAACCCCGTGGAAAATTACTCTCGAAGCGTTTTTCGAATGGAGTGATTATCGTCGTTTTGTTGCTTTTCGAGGAAAGAACCCCATTTTCATGGACGTTTATACCTTTTCTTTTTGGTTTCATTTTGGAATTACCACAGGCCATGGATCACAACAGGAAGCACAGCCGGAGTTTCTGGCACCCCTGGACAATCTCACGGTGACCCAGGGCCGGGACGTGTCCTTTACCTGCGTCGTCAACAACCTGGGCCAGTATCGGGTAAGTCGTTTTTTAAAGAAATAATTGATTGATATTTAAACACAAAAAATGACATGATACCTTAGATTAGACATTTTCCCTACCAAAATTGATCATAAATAGCTTCTCGTTATACTTTAATTAACGTGTTAGAACCGTGATATAAATTAAACTAAATTGCGTGCTGATTGCTAACTCACGCTACTCTGCCCAGTTGATGCATTGCGACTAATTTTCTGCAAACGCGAAAATTTATCGAAAGCCTCGATGTTCGAGCCCTTCAAAAACAAATCGTCACAGGACTGCCAGCGGCACACGAATTTGGAAAACTTTTGGCCACAATTGCTTTTTGTCCTAGTCACGTCAGATAGATTTTTCATCGGCCCCTTTCAACAAAAAAAAAAAAAGGAGAAGTGGGGTCAACTGCGTGACTGGCGATGATTTTAAAGGGGGAGGGGCAAATCGAAGGCTCGAAATTGATTTTGCTTCAAGTTTATTAAAAGCGTTTTCGATTTTTCATCACTTTCGGTGGCGGTTCGGCGTGTCCCACTAAACAGGGAACTTTGGCAGTTTAGCATATCTACCACTTGACGGATGGTTCAGTGCAAGAGAGAGAGAAGCATCAGCAAAGGGACTGCCACTTTGGATGGCCTGCCAGCAGTCAGTCACAGTCAGGCAATTTCCTTGATATGACTGTAGGGTGGGGTAGCTTTAAAATAAAGTTTAACCAGAGGCGACTCGTGCCCAAATGAAGTACCTGTTCAATGTTAAAAAATGTTTTTAAAGCTTTTTTTTACGCTTTATTATTTTTATACTATTATAATTTTCTGATTATGCAAATAATTAATTAAAATATTTTTTAATTAATTAAAGTATTTTTAAGACTTAATCATTAGCGTGGGGAATGTGGAAAAATAGAGCAATCGCTCTGCCATCCTTATCGAAATTCAAGGGAAGTTAGTGAATATTATACTGAATTTTAAAACTATTCATCAGGATGTTAGAAAAAAATACCACATCCGTAACAAAAGAAAACTGTTTGTTGGGCTTTTTTAAGCCCAACTAATATTGAGCTAACTTGGTTACTATTTAAAAATTAAATTGACATTTTACTCTATACTTTTTAGAACCAGGTCGTATCGCTTTTGATCCTTTGAAAAATGTTTAGAGAATTGAATTGAAGGGCTTTTGTTGTTAAAAACAAAACTATATTGACATGAATCCGAGATAATTAAAATATTTGTTTTTAGCATCAGTGAATAAAAGTTTTCAGAACAAATTCATGCTACAATATATGGATAATAAGGGTCTAGCTCATTTCCCCGAATGACATTTCCCCGAATGCCATTTCCCCGAAAATCATTTCCCCTAATTGGTCACATCCCCGAATACCACTTCCCCTAATCAGCCACATCCCCGAATGCCATTTCCCCGAATATCATTTCCCCTAATCGGCTATATCCCCGAATGCCATTTCCCCTAATCGGCCATTTCCCCGAATGCCATTTCCCCGAAGTGACACTTACGCCAATTGCCGTTTATTTAAATTTAAAATTACCCGAATTTGCATATCCCCTAATCATCATTTTCGCTAAACCTTTTTCCATGACTAACAGTTATTTTCTTTCTCAATTTTCCGAACAAACAGCTTTTTCGGGTATGCTGTTGATTAAATGTTGTAAATTGGGTAGTAAAGCCCTTTGTCAATTTTTATGAACAACGGTAAGAAACACGATTAAAAACCATTTCTGATAACTTTTTTTTCTTCATTTTTATGCAAAAAAAAAGTTATTGACAAGACAACATTTTTTCGATGGATCAACTATGGCCCCCCTGGATCGAGCTGTCAAGTAGGAGCTTTTCTGCCAAGAAGGGCCGTGAAGTGAATTTTTAGAAATTGAATTAAAAATCCATTTTAAATCCTTTGCGATCGTTCAAAGGGTCATTGTACTTAGTAAAGCTTATTTTTCTTGTGAACAAAAATATCACAAATTTAAGCTTAATTTTAGGACCCAATTACTAAATTTTTTGTTGTTCAATTAACATTTGTGTTCAACCGCATGATTAGATGTTGTTTTTGAGAAATTTGCAAGGATCTTTTTTTCGATTTTTGTTCAAAAATGCAAAAAATCGAACAAATAGTTACATAAGGCTGGTACAAATTTTTGTTGATTATACTTTTCGCCAAATCCCAAACCAGCAATGTGAATAAAATGATCAGTGTGAACTGGGTTCTACTGATACGGGGTACTACGAAAATCGCACGGTATGTTTTTGAATCATAAAAAATAACAAAACTTCTATTGCATTATTATTATCATGTCTATAAGAAAAAGGTATTTGTTTTGAGAATGTATCAAAAAAAAGTCTGTAACAATATTCATTGTATTTGAATGAATAGTACCAAACCTTCCAACACCACTTCCCCCCTAAAATGCAACGTCTGTTCTGAGTGAAGCCAAAAAGAAAGTTGATCATTCAAGGCCAATACGAACCTTTCAAGAAATATTATATGTAGTTTGATGTGATAAAAAGTGCCATCATTTTTTTTTTCTTATAGAGTCGACTCTCTGGCTGTCGATCTTCTAGATATCAATAATTCTCCATCTATCGATGAATTCTTCAGTCCCTGTTTGCTTTAAAAATCTCTTCCGGTTGTCAATAATTTCAGTTTTCATGGCTTGCACAGACATTTTGCTTGGCGAAACGAAGCTTTAAAGGGTGTTTGAAATTTGTGTGTTTTTGTTTGATGGACGTTGCCATGATTCTCTCCCATAGCTGGGTATCAAGAAAAAAATATTTTCAATCGAGTCTTCATTTTGCATCGTTCTGTAATCTGATGATTCTCTTCCTCGACGGTCCCTTGGATATTGACAAGCAGAGAGTCGACTGTAAAATGCGATTTCCCCGAACGCGGTCAAGCCGAAATGCCCGGTGCCCAGGAGCGCGCGCGCTCCGGGGCACCGGGCATTTCGGCTTGACCGCGTTCGGGGAAATGGCGTTCAGGGAAATGACTATTCAGGGATATGACTAATCGGGTAAATGGCATTCGGGATTGTGGCCCATTCGGGAAAATGGCATTCGGGAATGTGGACGATTAGGGGAAATGGGAAATTCGGGTAAATGGAATTCGGGGAAATGACTATTAGGGGAAGTGTCTTTTCGGGGAAGTGGCATTCGGGGAAATGTCCCTTCGGTAATATGGGTTTCGGGGAAATGTCATAGATTCGGATAATAATATATTCAACTAGAGTGAACCGGGACTACAGTCTGAATAAACACAGTCGTTTTTTGAGCATTTAATGGCACCAAATCTTAAACTTTTTTAGGACTGCATCCGCTTTAAATAGAACCATCCGAAAAATAAAATAACGATCATGGTTGAATCTACTGTCATAATTCTTCTCATGTGTCCCGATTCTGGAAAAAGCACAGTACTTTTTTGTTTCAATTGTTTCAATTCAATCTATCAATCACACTATCTTAACTTAACATTACATCACTTTCCAGTAGAGCAAGAATCCACTACACTGAAATAAAAAAAAAGTACCAAAGTAACCAAAAGATCGAAGAGGTTCAACGCGCGCAGTTGAACATTCCAGTTTTGAAACAAGCCATCACCAGTCTGCGCAAAATAGCCTGATGCCTAAAAGTGCGCCAAATATAGAGCAATATCTGTGGTGCTCTCGCGCTCTCTCATTTATTCATGCTCTCAACGTGCTGTCAACGCGCTGGCTTGTTTACCTTTTGCATGCAGCTCTCTGGAGAGCTGAGCGAGCTAAGTCGGCTGGGGCCTGGGGGTGGCATTTCGCTCCCTCCCAAAAATGCTGTCAGTTCACGCTCTCAGATTGAACCTGATTTACCAACACATCGATACTGCCGCTGCGTATGAATAGGAAGCTCTTTACATGTGTTGATTTTTTTCTGTATGGATATTTTTCCCCCGACGTTCAAAGGGTCGGTGTTGAACGCGACGAGCATTTGCGCGTGGCCCGCTAGGCTGGCTCGCTTTAGTATTGGTGGGTTGTAAAGAGAGGTAAAGAGTAAAGGGTGGCGGGCCAGTCGAGATGGATCACAAACGGCCTTAGACGTCAACTGACACCGCAAAGGAAAAAAAAGGGTGGCGGGCCAAAGCTTGTTTGGTGCATGCAGCGCTGCTGAACATATGGCGTTGATTTTGTCAACGTATATTCAAACAAAAATTGTAATAAACAATTATTGTATGTTGCTGGTTTAAAAAGTACCGTGGTACTTTTTTGGCCGCTTGAAATCGGCTACCTGTTCAATGAACAGGTTGAACAGGTGGACGAGTCGCCTCTGAGTTTAACATATTTTTTTTTCCAAAATTGATGCAGAAATGACATCAAACATAACTCACAGACCAAATCTACTTTTACTGAAAATTAAAAATAATATTGAAAAATTTGTACAATTCTCGAGTTTTTTTTGAAAAGGTCCTATAAACAAAATTTTCATTTTTTGCTTTTTGGGTGTTTTTAGAACCGCCTTGGGTCAGGGGTATTCAAAAACACCCAAAAAGCAAAAAGTGAAAATTTTGTTTATAGGACCTTTTCAAAAAAAACTCGAGAATTCTAGTAAAAGAATGTAATAGGGCCATAGTCAAAGGGTAAACATAGAGTCTATCCTGCTCGCTCCTTATGTATACATCAACTGACGTGAGTAGGATTTTCTCTTTGTTTACACCCAAAATTCAGAATCGAGATAATCGTTCTCTCAAAATTTATTGTGGGCTCAGTGCCAAAATCGATAGAATAATGGTACCAACTCACACCATCATAACAAATGAGTTCATTCGTTAGTTGAATCAATAAATCTCCAACAAGTATCATACATCGACTTCTGACTTCTCCTTGGTCACCAAGCTGTGGTGGCCGAGGCAGCTAAGTCATTGGATTGGTTTGTCAAAGGTCCCTGGTTCGATTCCCGTTGTCGACACTTTTGGTTTTTTGTTTGACGGATGAACTTTTTTTGCAAATGAACCTCGAGAGAATAGTTCTATCGCCCATCTCGAGCTGTGTTCTCTGCGTCCGTGAATGGTACCACTATTCTCTCGACTCGAGACCATCATTCTCTCGGACTAGCGCTGCCAGTTTTGGGTGTACATTTCGACTTTGGCTCATTTACATTCTTTTCTATTTATAATACATTGTATAACGTTTATTTTTTTGTATGCCTTCCTCACTGAGGTAAGGCTGTAATCATGCTCGAAAAATGAATTGAATCGAAAATTGAACAAATGTCTGTGTATATTAGGGTGACAAGAAAATTTTTAAATTTTGGAAAATCGGAATAGATATCCGCTGGCTCGATTCTTTAGGCAATACTAAGTATCTTTGCCAATTTTGAGCCAAATCGGTAAAGTTTTAAGGGTCGCTTTTTGTCGTTGAAGTTTATATGGGAAAAATCGCGAACATGTATGGGGAAAAACATCGCTTCAAGATTTTGGCAACAGGTGGCGCAGGTCTTGCCCAAAATTGTCCAAATGTTAGTTTCTTGTAGGAAATTTAATTTTCTACAACTTTGTCGAAGAGTGCAAGAAGATTGGAGTTGAACCTGATGAGTTATTAGCAATGCGATGAAAAGAAATCGGCTTATTTACTTGAAAGAATATAAAGGGAAGTATATAGAAAATACTTTTTCTAGAAAAATCACCAAAAATCAGGATCAACTCGGATTGTTTTGCACCCTTGGAAAAAGTTGTAGGAAATTAAATTTCCTACAAGAATCTCACACTTGGACAATTTTGGGCGAGACCCGCGCCACCTGGCAGAAAAATACTGAAACGATGTTTTTCTGCATACATTTTTGCGATTTTCCCCATATAAACTTCAACGATAAAAAGCGACCCCTTAATCTTAACCGATTTGGCTCAAAATTTGCACAGATACTTATTTTTGCCTAAGGAATCGAATCAGAGGGTATCCCTGATGTTGATTTTTTTTATTGTCACCCTTGTGTGTATGTATGTATGTGACCAACAAATAAGCTCATGTTTCTCGGCACTGGCTGATCCGATTTGACCCAAACCGGTTGCATTCGAGTTATGAGCGCTTAAGTGATATTTATGTACATACTTTTTGGAAGCCGGATCTCAACTTAATTATATGTAAACTTTGTCCGGATCCATCATCCGACTTATCGTTGGTTAGATAATTATTAATTATTCAAATTTTTAGACTCGTTTGAAAGGTCTTTCGATTATAATCGAAAGACCTTTCAAACGAGTCTAAAAATTTGAAGTTCGGCAACCCTGTCTCAGGTAATTACCACTAATGTAATATCTGTGTACTTTTCATTTCGGATCTAAAATAATTCAAATGAAATTTGTATCCAAACCCATCATATCGCCCATTGTTGGTAAAGGGTGAGGAAGGCAACAACCACATAGGTATATGGAGCGGCCGTGGCTGACTGGTTACGGCGTTCGCTTTGTAAGCGAATGGTCCTGGGTTCGATTCCCATCTGCTCCCAACGAGAAAGTTAAGGAAATATTAATCTTGAAACTCTGAACATGAACGAAAAATCAAAGTCGCTCGATTCGGGGTTCGATCCCCCGTCCTTTGGATTGGTAAGCAAAAATGCTAACCACTAGGCCATCACGGCTTGGTGAGCTGTGACTGGAATTAGGAATACTGTTACTATCAACTATATACGCGCTGGGTGCTTGTCCATTTGTTAAGGGTTCGGAAGTTCTAAATAACGTTTGAATCGGATTGGTGCAAACGTTCTTCAGGGCGGGGCTTGTCGATAAAGCTGAAGTACCTCGCGCTCGGCTAGCCAGCGTAGAAATGGGTCACCAAAGCTCGGCAGAGCTAACACCTTCCAAATGCCTATGCGAGTTATTTGCATGTATAGAATGTAGATCTAAAAATACATGGAAACAACTCAATTTGTAAGAAGTGGCCGCGTGGTCCCGTTTGGTTGGTTGCACACACACACACACACACAGGAAGGCAACAACCACATAGGTGATTAGGTTAGTTTTTTTTAATTAAATTAGGCACTATAAGACTTTTAGCAAATTCTGAGTATTAAGACCACAGTGTAGCAAAACAGTGTTAATAAATATAGCATTTTGGGTAATTCTCCGCCAACTCACACAGCAGTTGCCCCGAAACGGTGATGAGATGGAAATTTGGTGCAAAAGGACTTCAATGTAAAATTTGACGCCCGATTTGATAGCGTACTCAAAATTTCGAAAAAAAAACTATTTTTCATCGAAAAAAAAAAAAACACTTCAAAAGTTTAAAAAACTCTGCCATTTTCCGTTACTCAACTGTAAATTTTTTTGGAACATGTCATTTTATTGGAAATTTAATTTACTTTTCGAATCTATATTAACCCTCTACAACCATACATACCATACCAATCAGCTTAGAACACCATACGCGGTGCCCGTGCTGTATCAAGAAGGTTGTTCCATGATGCTCGGTTCTGGGCTGCAGCTCGCCAGTCTCCTAGGTTGCAGATCTTTCTTAGGTCCACCTCGATCTGATTTCCCCATCGTGCACGCTGTGCTCCTGCTCTTCGGCCTGTGCCGCCATCGGGTCGCGCGCGGTCAAAGAGCATCCTGACAGGATGGTCTTCGTCCATCCTCGCGACATGGCCGGCCCACCTGAGCCTCCCGATTCTCGCCAGGGTAACGATTGTCGGTTCTCCCAGCAGCGCGTGCAGTTCGTGGTTCATGCGCCTTCGCCACTCGTTCTGAGCTGTACGTACTCCACCGTAGATCGTTCGCAGCACCTTCCGTTCGAAAACTACAAGGGCTCGTTCGTCCTCTTGCCGCAGCGTCCAGGTCTCATGGCCATAGAGGGCAACCGGTCTAATCAGTGTCTTGTACAGGGTCAGCTTCGTGGCGCGTTGCACTCGATCAGATGTCAAGGTTTTCCGTAATCCAAAGTAGGCGCGATTCGCGGAGTGGATACGAGTCCGGATCTCTAAGCTGGTGTCGTTGTCGGCCGTTACCAGCGATCCCAAGTACACGAATTCACTCACCTCCTCCAGCACATCGCCATCCACAGCTAAAGGGGTGAGTCTTGGGGGGTCAACGTCCTTTGAGCCCCTCCCTTTCATGTACTTTGTTTTCGTCGTATTCATGGCCAATCCAATTCGTCTTGCTTGCGTCTTTAAGGCGGTGTAAACCCTTTTCACCGTCTCTAGGTCTCTTGCTATGATGTCAATGTCGTCCGCATAAGCAAGAAGTTGGACTGTCCTGTTGCAAATCGTGCCTCTCGTGTCTATACCCGCTCTTCGCACAACTCCCTCAAGTCCGATGTTAAACAGCGCATTGGATAAGCCGTCACCTTGTCGTAACCCTTGGTGCGATTGGAAGGGGTCCGCTAGCTCCCCTGCCACTCGCACGTGACACATCACACGATCCAAGGTAGCCTTGATCAGCCGAGTCAGTTTGTCCGGAAATCCGTTCTCGTGCATGATCTGCCATAGCTGTTCGCGGTCGACTGTATCGTACGCTGCCTTGAAATCGATGAAGATATGATGTGTGGGCACGTTGTACTCACGGCATTTCTCGAGGATCTGCCGGAGCGAGAAAATTTGGTCCGTGGTGGCCCGAGCGCCAGTAAACCCCGCTTGATAGGGGCCCACGAACCTCCGTGCGTACGGTGTCAGCAGACGGCAGAGGATCTGGGAGAGGATTTTATAGGCCGCGTTGATAAGCGTGATGCCGCGGTAGTTGCCGCAGTCCAGCTTATCGCCCTTTTTGTAGATGGGACACACGACACCATCCATCCATTCTTCTGGTAGTTTCTCCTCCCTCCAGATCTTAGAAATCACCAAGTGGATCGCCCTCGCCAACTGCTCTCCTCCATATTTGAAGAGCTCACCGGGTAACCGATCTTTACCGGCGGCCCTGTTGTTCTTCAGCTGCCTGATCTCCTTCTTCACCGTCTCCAGATCAGGTGCCGGGAACTGTTGGTCAGCAGCGGGCGGTCCAAGTTGGGCTTCAAAGCCGTCTCCATGCGCTACATCGCCGTTGAGGTGCTCGTTGAAGAACTGCTGCCACCTGTTCAACACCTCGCCTTTGTCCATAAGAAGGTTTCCCTCGGCGTCCCGACAAGTGTTGGCTTGCGGCGCATAGCCTTTGCGGGACCGGTTAACCTTCTCGTAGAACTTTCGCGTCTCGTTCTGCCGGAATAGCTGCTCCATTTCGGCGCGATCGCGATCTTCCAGCTGGCGCTTCTTGAGCTTGAAGACCGTTCTCTGCTGTTTGAGCGCTTGTTTGTATCTGGCCACATTCTCATCAGTTGCGGCTCTCAGCTTCACCGCATAAGCTGCTTTCTTCTCGTCAAGTAGCCGCTGGCACTCCTCGTCGAACCAGCGCTGCTTTCCAACTCGGACCGTACTACCTAGCGCGGCTTCAGCGGCACTGCCGATGGCCGAGCAAATTCTGCTCCATCCATCGTTGAGCGAGGCAGCGCCGAGTTCCTCCTCCGTTGGCAGGCTCGCTTCCAGCTGCTGCACGTAGTGCTGAGCCGCAGCCGTGTCCTGCAGCCGCTCGGTGTTGAACGGCGGTGGGAGCCGGCTCCGTCGTCGGTGGTACGTCGTCGACAGTTTTGAGTGCATGCTTGCACCCACCAGGTAGTGGTCCGAGTGGATGTCCGCACCGCGGTACGTGCGGATGTTCCGTATGTCCGAGAAGAATCGGCCGTCGGTGAGGACGTGGTCGATTTGTGTTTTTGTTCGTTGGTTAGGCGATGTCCAGGTGACTTTGTGGATGTCTTTCCGGGGGAAGAATGTGCTCCGTACCACCATACCGCGGGAGGCTGCGAAGTTGATGCACCGCTGGCCGTTGTCGTTGGTGACGGTGTGCAGGCTGTTCGGCCCGATCACCGGCTTGTACATCTCCTCCCTTCCTATGCGGGCGTTCATATCTCCGATGACGATCTTGACGTCCCTCTGCGGGCAGCTGTCGAACTTCTGCTCCAGCTTCGCGTAGAACGCTTCCTTCTCGGCATCGGATGATTCCTCGTGTGGGCAATGTACGTTGAAGATGTGATAGTTGAAGAAACGGCCTTTAATCCTCAACCTACACATCCGGTCGTCGATCGGCTCCCAATCTATCACACGACTCCGCATCTTGCCCAACACTATGAAGCCGGTTCCCAGCTTGTTTTCGGCTCCGCCGCTCTGGTACATGGTGAGCTCCAAAGCATCATCCTCCCACATCTTCGCTCCCTTCCAGCACATCTCCTGCAGTGCTACAACATCGAAGTTGCGGGGTTTGAGCTCGTTCAACAGAGCGTACTCATACCCATCGAAACGTAGCGATCTGCAGTTCCATGTTCCGAGTTTCCAATCGGTGTCCTTTTCGTGCCTAGGTCTATGCCGTTTGTTCCGGATCCTTATTCCTTCTTGATTGTTCGTAATGATTTTGATTTCGGTATGCAGCCGGATTGGGGCTGCGATACCTAGTCTCGGGGTGGGGCTGCCACCTTGAAGCTACCGAGACCCAGCTCCGGTTTTCTCTCGACACCGTAACGGGGGCCTTTCTCACGAGGCCTAACGGCATAGCTACACCCTCCGAAGAGGATGGAGCCCCCCTTCCCTGTCAGCATACTACCAGAGTTCCCACCGGGGTTGTAACCATGGTTACCCGATCTCTCCAAAGGTTACTAGTATCCCGGCTAGCGCCGCGGGGAGGCCAGGGTATCGGAGTTACTGGACAAGAGGCTAAAGGACCGCTTGGTGGGTCTATTTTATTCCTGCGGTACTCGAAGTACCTATGGTACGCCATGTCCAGTCGTTCGCTAACTCTACAACCTAACCCCGCCTTTAGACGGGCTTCTATCTAAAAAAACGCCAAAAAACAATTTTCCAGCCGATTTTTGATCTTTAAAAAGGCATTGGAAAGAAGAACTCTTAAAATTTTAGAAAATTTCAGGGTTGGAAGTTTAACTTGTTTTATGTGACTTTGCCAATGTTTTTAACAATGTGATTTTTTTAGGGGTCAACTTTGGCTGTGTTTTTTACTAACATTTCCTATATTTTCAGTAAAAAGAAGTATGCAGTAATTTTAGTAGTGTCCCATACTATGCCTCTACGCATTTTTTTTTGCAATTTAAATGATGATGGTGCCATTCTATAGCAGAAAATGTGAAAAACATGCAAAAAATTGAAAAAGTGACTATTAGGTGGCAGATTAGGCCAAATACTACCAAAAACAAACATAAACCGTCAACTGGGGTGAATTGGGACACATGGGGCGAATTGGGACAGCAGTTTCAACCATGTTAGAGCACAATATTTTGATTTTTCTGGTTGGTTTCGGATAGAACAGACTCAGACCAACAAAATGTGTACATCCATTTTCAAATTTAAAACCTTTAAGTACTCTAAACACTGCTGTCCCTATTCAGACTGTAGTCCCGATTCACCCCAGATGACGGAACTAAACAAGATAAATGCAAATTAGGCCGTTGCAAATATTTTTTGAAGTTTATGTCCCTCGACTCTTGTCGGGGTCGAGGGGGGGCAAATAAATAAAAAATATAAAAATTTAAATAACAAGCCATGGTTTCAACATTTGAATGAAAAATGTGTTTTAAAGTGCATTTTACACTTGTTTTGCAATTATTAGTTTTCAAAATATCCAAGTATTGAAGAGATTTTTTTTTTCGCCGAAAAAAAACTTTTTGCGGTGCTGTACATTCGAATTCCACAAAAATTGAAAATATTTTTTGATCGATCCCAGACATGCTAAATATGATTTTAAACGCAGGAAATGCATTTTTAATTGTTTTCAGTTGGTTAGACTGCTAATTCCTTTCAAATTTTGATGTATTTTGAAAAAATATTTTTTTGCCCCCTGATTTTTCGAACCGATTTTGAAGGGTTGGCGACATAAACTTTGAAAAATATTTGCAACGGCCTTAAAATACTAAAAATAAAACAAGAAAAACATAAAACAAGAGAAGTAAAGTTTTTCGTAGAACAAAAGTTGCTCAAAATTACCTTCTGAACACGGGAAAAATAAATATCTTCGAAAAAAAAATTTGGGCAGTAGACGGTTAACCCAGAAGGGTCATTTTTTCATAAGAACAAATGTTTTCATTCTAAAATTTCATTTTTTCTAATTTTTCAGAGTTATTTTTGGGAGTGTAACAATGTTGTACAAATTTGTAGAGAAGACAATTACAAATATTTTGATATACAAACATAATGGGTTTGCTTTTAACCATCACGAGTTATCGCGAATTTACAAAAAAAATTTTTGAAAAAGTTACTTTTTGCGTTTCTTTTTGTTTCGTCGTCCGTGTCTGTCACGGGTGACCATGAACAGCCATGATCGACGCCGATCAACTTTTTCAAAACCTTTTTTTTCGTCAAATTTTTGTAATTGTCTGTTCTACAACTTTGTATAACATTGTTAGAAAAAAAACGAAATTTTAAAAAGAAATTTTTTGTTCTAAATGAAAAAATTATCCTTCGGGGTCAATGCAGATTCGAAATAAACATTAAATTTCCCTTAAAATGTTATGTTCCAAAAAATTTTAACAGTTGAGTAACGGAAAATGACAGAGTTTTAAAAGAAATTGTGTTTTTTTCGATAAAAAATACTTTTTTTTTGAATTTTAAGGGGTCGTACCGCCCTCCGTCACTAGATAGCAAAAAACAGACCTCGAATTCGTGATCAGGGACAAAAGTTACCCCTTAGGACAAAATTCCACGCAAATCGAAGAGGGGTGGGGCAACCTTTCCCGATTTCGTGTGAGTTGGTAGAGAATTACCCTTTTGTGATACTTTTTGCTTTTAAACCAAATGTTCGGTTCGGTTTAAAGATCGGCTTGAAATTTTTTTATTTGTATTTTTCAATTCAGGTTTCTGCATTTTTATTAAAACATTGAGAGTTCTCAAAATATATTGCCCCTAACAGACCACTTAGAGCAAATCTGAACTAAATATATTTAATTTGTACTTTCCCTCAAAGGCTTATGCAATGATCTCAGTTGAAATGTTCTCGAAATCTCTAAATTGCAAATGTAACATCTTGGAACAGAACTGTTAAATTCTAATAAAAACACTATGTTAATTGAATAAAACATTCAAAAATTTAATTTAGAAATTAAAACATTTTTACAAAAAACTATCTCAAATAAATACGGTTGACGGTGCTCCCAAAATCGAATGGAATCATTAATAACGATCGAATAAAAGTTTTTGGCGCGAACGCCATGAAGCCGGTTCGTGGTTGATAGCACCAGCATTTTGACATTTCGCTCAAGAGGAAGAGAGAGGAAAAAACAACCCCTCCGAAAAATAATGAATTCTTCAACGTTTAAAATTTTGCGTGTCAGCGTGCCATCACACGAAAGAGGGGGGGTTGGTGAAATATTTTTAGCGATTTCAGGCCCACTTAATGGAGTTTTCATGGTCACCACCAAAAAATGGCGATTGCAAATGCAAAAAATAAAATGGGAGGGAACGGACCTAGGGCAAAGTTTAGCCGCGTTGCCTTTTTTCTGCCCAGTAACACGAAATCGAAATTGTTGAAATGAAAATTTCATCATTTCGATTCTGGTCAGGGAGAGGGGAGGAAAAGTTTTTCCTTCGCTTTCGCAAAACGGCAGCAACGGCTGCGGAAACACGATTTTCCGCTGCACATGCTGCTTGCTAACAGTGTTTCCGTGTCTTGGTCCGGGCTTGGATGGCTCAAGTGCGATAAGTTCGGCACTCGTTTTTTGGCAACTGAGCAGTTCTCTAGGATTTCGGTCATTCAATTTTTTTGTGTTTTTAAATCCGACTGAAACTTTTTTGATGCCTTCGGTATGCCCAAAGAAGCCATTTTGCATCATTAGTTTGTCCATATAATTTTCCATACAAATTTGGCAGGTGTCCATTAGGGTGCCCAGAAAAAATGACCCCCTGCTCCACAAGCGAAAAACGGGTTTTTGGGTTATTTTAAGCATCTGTGTAAATTTTGAGCAAAATTGGATGAGATTAACCCATTGATACCCGAGCCTAAAGTTGGCGAAAAATTTTTTTTTCATACAAAAATGACTTTTTTAAATCGCTAATAACTTTTCAGGATCGAGTTTTACAGCTTTGGTGTGTTCTACAAAGTTGTAGAGCATTAAATTTTCAATAAGAATCTCACTTTTGGGAATATTTGGATGGAAGTAGCGCACCGTGCAGACCAAACCGTAAGAATCTTGGGTTTTCCATACATTTTTTCGATTTTTCCCATACAAACTTCACCTCCGAGTATCAATGGGTAAATGATGACCGATTTTGCTCATATTTGGCCCAGAGTCCTAAAATAGGTCAAGGAACAATATTCAGCTTGTGGAGCGAGGTTTTGAAAAAAAGTCCCATATTCTGGGCACCCTACTGTCCATACAAAAATGATGTATGAAAATTAAAATATCAGTATCTTTTGAAGGATTTTTTTGATCGGTTTGGTGTCTTCGGCAAAGTTGTAGGTATGGATACGGACTACACTGGAAAAAAATGATACACGGTAAAAAAATTTTGCTGATTTTTTATTTAACTTTTTATCACTAAAACTTGATTTGCAAAAAAACACTATTTTTATTTTTTTTTATTTTTTGATATGTTTTAGAGGACATAAAATGCCAACTTTTCAGAAATTTCCAGGTTGTGCAAAAAATCATTGACCGAGTTATGAATTTTTTAATCAATACTGATTTTTTCAAAAAATCGAAATATTGGTCGCAAAATTTTTTCAACTTCATTTTTCGATGTAAAATCAAATTTGCAATCAAAAAGTACCATAGTGAATTTTTGATAAAGTGCACCGTTTTCAAGTTATAGCCATTTTTAGGTGACTTTTTTGAAAATAGTCGCAGTTTTTCATTGTTTAAAAATAGTGCACATGTTTGCACACTTTTGGAAAAAATATTTTTGAAAAGCTGAGAAAATTCTCTATATTTTGCTTCTTCGGACTTTGTTGATACGACCTTTAGTTGCTGAGATATTGCCATGCAAAGGTTTAAAAACAGGAAAATTGATGTTTTCTAAGTCTCACCCAAACAACCCACCATTTTTTAATGTCGATATCTCAGCAACTAATGATCCAATTTTCAATGTTAATATATGAAACATTTGTGAAATTTTCCGACCTTTTTGAAAAAAAATATTTTCAAAAATGTAAAATCAAGAATAACATTTTAAAAGGACGTAATATTGAATGTTTGGCCCTTTTGAAATGTTAGTCTAGATTTGAAAATTTTGAAAATATTGTTTTCGAAAAGATCGGAAAATTTCACAAATGTTTCATATATTAACATTGAAAATCGGATCATTAGTTGCTGAGATATCGACATTAAAAAATGGTGGGTTGTTTGGGTGAGACTTAGAAAACATCAATTTTCCTGTTTTTAAACCTTTGCATTGCAATATCTCAGCAACTAAAGGTCGTATCAACAAAGTCCGAAGAAGCAAAATATAGAGAATTTTCTCAGCTTTTCAAAAATATTTTTTCCAAAAGTGTGCAAACATGTGCACTATTTTTAAACAATGAAAAACTGCGACTATTTTCAAAAAAGTCACCTAAATATGGCTATAACTTGAAAACGGCTATAACTTGAAAACGGTGGAAATTTCTGAAAAGTTGGCATTTTATGTCCTCTAAAACATATCAAAAAAAAAAAATTAAAAATGTTTTTTTGTGTTTTTTTGCAAATCAAGTTTTAGTGATAAAAAGTTAAATAAAAAATCACCAATTTTTTTTTACCGTGTATCATTTTTTTCCAGTGTAGTCCGTATCCATACCTACAACTTTGCCGAAGACACCAAATCGATTAAAAAATTCCTTCAAAAGATACAGATTTTTGAATTTTCACATATCATATTTGTATGGACAGCTGGCAAATTTGTATGGAAAATTATATGGACAAACTAATGATGCAAAATGGCTTCTTTGGGCATACCGAAGGCACAAAAAAAGTTTCAGTCGGATTAAAAAATACAAAAATTAAAATTGAAAAAAAAGACCGATTTCGTAGAGAATTACTCAACTAGGGGATTGAGGAAAGCCAAATACATATTTTTTTATTAAAAGAAATATTATTGGTTGGAGAAAGTTCCACTTATCCTCAGGTTTGATTTTGATTGAAATAATTTTGAATTGCTCCTTCAGAAATACCATTTTTTCTAAAGATCTCCTATTAAAATGACGATTCCATTCATGTCCTCTAAATGCATTCAAACTTTTTTTCTTCTCCTCTCCTCCCAGGTCGCCTGGATCAAGTCCGACTCGAAGGCCATCCTGGCCATCCACACCCACATGGTGGCCGTGAATCCGCGGCTCTCGGTCACGCACAACGGGCACAACACCTGGAAGCTGCACATCTCGCACGTCCAGCTCAACGACTCCGGAAGTTACATGTGCCAGGTGAACACGGATCCGATGCGGCACCAGGTGGGTCATCCGGTCACACCGCGGAGAAAATGATAATTTCATGGTGTATTACATAAATTTCATCTGTTTTTTTACTTTGCATTTTTCGCTCACTCTCTACCCAGTCTGGTAACCTGGACGTGGTGGTCTCACCGGACATCCTGAACTCCAACGACCCGAACAGTGCCTCGCTGGAGGAGGGCGTTGCCAACGAGGGCGGAAACGTGCAGCTGTTGTGCCAAGCGGTGGGAGTGCCCCTGCCGACGGTGCAGTGGCGTCGCGAAGGGAGCAAGGACATTATTGTGCGGTCCGAGGGGCGGGAGAAGCAGGGTGAGTACATGTTTGGTGATTTGGTGGATTCTTCTTTTTCGAGACAACAATATTTGATAAATATGGTTTTTGTTCCAAAGTTTTATTTCATTTTTATCTTCAAATAAACTTTCAATCTTTGTTTAAATTATGATTTATGATGAATCTACAAAGACAACCAGGGGCATTTATTTGTAAAAAAAATCAAAGTTTTGTTTACGAACGCTTGATTAAGTGCACCATATTCAGTAAGAGCTATTTTCAGTTAATATTTCCTATATTATGTCTTAACAAATTATTCAAAGAACTATTCTAAAGTTTTTTTTTAATAGGTCCTATAAACATATGAAAGACTAGTTTATAGGTCCTTTTAAAAAAAAAACTCTGGTATTGTTTACTGCGGTTCATATATTTACTTCTCAAATTATAATATGTTCTTTGTTTATAATAAAGCTTAAACTAACCAATATCAATAAAAAAAATAACAATTAAAATACTGGGCTCATATTTTGAAGATGTTGAAAATGTAATTAATTCAACCTACACATTACTTATTTTGATAATAATAGATAATAGATAATTATGGCGATTTTATGAAATTGAAAATGGTTATGAGGAATATGGAAACACATTAATTTTAGTGATATTTGAGGCAAAACATTGTTCCGCATTTTATTTTCGAGATTCATAGGAAGGTTTTTTTAGAAATCAATCGAAGATAATTCTCACCACGTGGGTTTCCCTATGGTTAATTTAGAATTTTTGACTCACAGAAGTCATGCCCTTGTCAGTGGGGACCAACTTTATAAATGACGTGCCATTAGCTAAACTTTTAACAAGTGAATTTTATCATTACTTAACTGAAATTTTTTAAGCTTTCTCTATTTCTATCCCCTTTTATTAGATATTGCGTAAGTTCATTGAAAACTTTTTCTAACTCTTTTGTTTATGCATTATTTAAACATATGCATTATTAAATATGTCTCTAAAACGAATTATGACGTAAAACACAGCTGAAATGAACATATAAACTCTGTTAGGTACATAAAACGAACAAATTGTAATTTGATTTTAAATTACAGCAGAATTGGTCAAACATAATAGCAGCTAAATAATTTTTTATTCAGAGAAGTCGATTTAAATGTGATTGATTTATATTTGATTGGATTAATACCATTTGCAGTCAACATTTGAAAATTTCAATGTTCCCGGATATCAAGTGGCCAAAAAATTTAAGATTTTTCGGCAATTATAACTAATCACCTTTTAACCATAGTTGCATAAACGCATAAAATTATTAAACTTTTTTTAAACTACTATTTTTCAAAAGCAAGTTAGTCTATTTATTAAATGTAATCAGGCCAATGTAATTTTTTATTATTATTTTTCTTTTGATTTATTTCATTTTAAAAATATTTATTTTCTTACCTCTGATTTTTTTTGAGATTAGAAAATTTCCTACAATGTTGTCTCTCGAACTTCAAAAATTGGGCAATAAGTCTCTAAAATACATCCTCACAAAGAATTCGAATCCATGAAAATGTTTTTTAAGTTTCACCTAATTAGCCTGTAACTTCAACTGACGATATCTCAGAGAGTATTGGTCATTTCTTCTAAACCAGCACTAAAGCTCACAAGACGTCTTTTTGGTCCCCTAAATCATATAAAAAAAAATTAGAAAATTATAAAAAAAATTAATTAAGTACTGAACAGATGAACCTTTGAGCACTAAAATGAGTGCTACACAGATATGAAAACATTTATACAAATCCGATAACACAATGTTTCTATGTCTATGTCAACAACCTCGTCATCTTTTTTTCGATTTCGGTGTAAAAGTTTTCAAAATCGACAACATTGTTTTCAAAATCGTTTAAAAAAAGAAGTTTTGTAGAAAAATACATAATTCAGAAAAGGGTTACATCAACTATTTAAAATTGAGCCATTTTTTAAATGAAACGTACACAAAATTCCAAATCTAATGAAAGTTCTCTAAGAATCGATTGCTAATTCATTCTAAAAATCTTAATAAGGGTTAGGAGGAAAACTGGATAGACAGTTTTTTTAAATTAAGTATTTATTTATTGAATTGAATAATTGATTTTGACATGACAATTGAATTTGATTGATTTTGACATGTCAAGGGTATTTCTTAAGTCACACTGTTGTACTTAATGTTTTATTATGTATCTTATTTATTTTGATTTCATATACTTCGTATCTTTTTTTTACAATTTTTTTCTTTATCCTAATTCAACATTTCAATTGAAAAAATAAAATGTAGCATTAAAATATTTGCTCCTTACAGCGGTGAAAGTCGTCGAAGGTGAACGACTCGTCCTGAACCAGGTGCAGCGAACCGACATGGGCGGATATCTCTGCATAGCTTCCAACGGTGTGCCTCCATCCGTGAGCAAGCGATACGATGTGCAAATCAACTGTGAGTATTCAAGCAAATTAAGCTTAAAATTCAATCCGTCAACCGTAAACAGAAAAAAATGCCAAACCCATTAAGCCACCCTCCCAAATTCATTACGAACATTGTGAAGAAGTCATGCGCGAGTAAATATTTTCGAAAAACTGCCCAAACAAATTGCTTGAATGACCTGGTCATTACCCTGCTTTCCCATAATGCACACACACCCCCCCTCGCCCAAAGTTAATTAAAAGCCCATCGAATCACGTTCTGGGTCAATTTTCATCAATCTCTGAGTGGGGCGCACACACACACACACATGCAAACACTTTGATCATCATTTGCGTTCTTCTTTTTTCACTCAATTTTCCATTTTTTTTAAATTTTCCATTTTCTCCACCCAGTTTCACCTAGCGTCAAGGCCGGCAACCAGCTGGTCGGAGCCCCGGTCGAGAGTCACGTCATGCTCCAGTGCATCGTCGAAGCTTTTCCCACGCCCCTCAACGGATGGTACAAACACGACGGTGAGTTGAGTTTATTTCTGGGGGTGGAATGTTTGGTGGGTACTCTTTGAGGTTTGGGTTGGAATTACCAAAGTCTGATGAACTTTGGTGTGTGCGTTTAAACTAGGTCCAGTACAGATGATTCTGAAATTATTTATATTTAAAAATGATGTTGTTGTTAATTTTAGATAACTGTCTGAACAAGGTAAAAGACCATATTCTAAGCCTTTAAGATCATTGCTTGATTTGTTACAGCTCAAACTTGAAAAATCTAAATTCGTGGAATTCAGGAGTCAATATTTACCTGCAAAAGCTGTGGTGTAAATGTTTTGGAATGAAGAATAAAGCCAATCATCATATACATTTTTATACTTTCTTAGATTTTTTATATTGGATCATCCAAAACTTAATAGAAATAGATTTTTTTTCTAGAAATCTTTTTTTAGAACATTAAAAAAAAGCCACATAGTAAAAAAAATCGTTCTTGAAAAATGGCTTAGGCTTTGCAGTGACGATGATTCAAGCAACAAGCAAAACATAATCAAATTTTGTTTGCTTCGTACTCAAACCCACCAGAAAAAAAGCTCCAAACCGCCCCTAACGTGAAAGCTGTGAGCCGAGTCGGGTCTTGTTATTGATGATGATGACGATATGTGTGTGTGTGCATACACACCACATGGTTTGTGTTTCCGATTTTTCCAATTTTACAAGTCATTTGGTACGACTCCCTACAATGTAATTTTGATTTATTTCCCTGCGGGCGCGTGTTGCTTTCGGTTGAACAACCACACCCTAAAAAAAGAAAGGTTCCTGCCTGCACTGAAATGCCCGTTGTTTTACGGTCCCAAAATAACGGCCACATTTCTGCTTCTTCTGGTCAAAGCACAAAAGTTGTCACATTCGCTCACTGCAGGACCGTTATAATCGAAACAAACGTCTGCTGTTGAGGGTTGTGTTGTTTTTCCTCCACCCCAGAAGTGGTCCCAGCGCTCCACCACAGACCGAGATTAATTTGTTACGAGCGATTTGAGTCGCACAAACCATGACCATGCACATTTCGGAGTTGCTGGAAGTTGTACTAAAAAAAGGTATTTTACGTTGTATTTTTTTTTTCTCTTTCTCTCCCACTCTCCAGGAATCAAACTATACGAAGGAGAAAAGTACGTTATCACGGAGGAAAAGCTGAACGTGTTTACCTGGCAGCTCAACCTGACGGTAAAGAACCTCCAGAAGTCGGACTTTGGGGCGTACCTCTGTTCCAGCATCAACGCACTCGGCAAGGCGGACGCACGGATACGGTTGAATGGTAGGTTGAGAATGTTTTCTCAAATTATTTGTACAGCTTGCATATGATTTAATAATAGTTTCAGTATTCCAAAAACACAAAATATTCAAAATTTTGCATGAATCTTCAATAAGAACAAGCATAAGACACATTCTCCGGACTGGTATACCAGTTGATCATTTCTCCAGCAAAACCGGAAATTTATTATATTTGTATTATATTTTCAGGAAAATTTGATTTTACATCAAAAACGAAGTCAAAAAATTAATTTGACCTCAATTTCTGATTTTTTTTCCAAAAATCATTTTTTTTTCCAAAAATATATACAGCAACAACACGATTCGAAAAAAAAGTTTTCCGATCGGGCTCAATTCCTGGGGGTTCCTTGGCCGAAATAATTAGACCAGTATTTTTTTTTTGTTTGGCCATTAGGGTGACCTACGCCGTGTTAGGGTGGTCCAAAAAATTGCAATTTTCGTCGATTTTCGCAAAAACCACTTTTTTGTTAAATCATATCTCCGCGCCATTTCATCCGATTTTAGCTGTTTTAGACGCAAAAGAAAGGTGATTAGTTTGGCTATTTGGGAAAAATAGTAAGAAGTTTCAAAAATCTAGCTAAACATTTGAAAAGGTCGTATGAAAACTCAAAATGCTGTTTTGAAGGTCTCGAGACCAAATAGCCTATGTCTGAAAATATTTTTACCTGATTCCTCGGAAAATTTTATAATTTATATAACTTAGTTCTTTTTCAAAAGATAGTAGTTTTTTTCAGCAATCATTTTCTTCTGCATAGTCTTCATCAATACCTTCAACTTTGCCCAAGACACCAAATCGATCAGGAAAGTCCTTCAAATGCACCATATTTTCTTTGGTCAAATGGAACGGAAAAATAATCCGATTTTTCAATAAACTAAAATCAAAATCAGTTTCTCAAAATCCATGATGAGCATGAGCATGAGCATGAGCATGGTAAAATCAGTTTCTCAAAATCCATGATCTGTATTTATTAAACATAATTTCTATGTTTCAGGAGACTAAAAACTTCAGCCATTTAGAAGTATGCATGGAGAAAATGCTAATGATTTTTTTTTTAATTTTTAGATCTTTTCAAAACATTTTTTTTATTTTGGAATCACGACTTACATTTCAAAAGAGAACTGAATATGAACTGAATTATGTTTTATGTTTTATGTTTTATGTTTTATGTTTTATGTTTTATGTTTTATGTTTTATGTTTTATGTTTTATGTTTTATGTTTTATGTTTTATGTTTTATGTTTTATGTTTTATGTTTTATGTTTTATGTTTTATGTTTTATGTTTTATGTTTTATGTTTTATGTTTTATGTTTTATGTTTTATGTTTTATGTTTTATGTTTTATGTTTTATGTTTTATGTTTTATGTTTTATGTTTTATGTTTTATGTTTTATGTTTTATGTTTTATGTTTTATGTTTTATGTTTTATGTTTTATGTTTTATGTTTTATGTTTTATGTTTTATGTTTATGTTTTATGTTTTATGTTTTATGTTTTATGTTTTATGTTTTATGTTTTATGTTTTATGTTTTATGTTTTATGTTTTATGTTTTATGTTTTATGTTTTATGTTTTATGTTTTATGTTTTATGTTTTATGTTTTATGTTTTATGTTTTATGTTTTATGTTTTATGTTTTATGTTTTATGTTTTATGTTTTATGTTTTATGTTTTATGTTTTATGTTTTATGTTTTATGTTTTATGTTTTATGTTTTATGTTTTATGTTTTATGTTTTATGTTTTATGTTTTATTTTTTATGTTTTATGTTTTATGTTTTATGTTTTATGTTTTATGTTTTATGTTTTATGTTTTATGTTTTATGTTTTATGTTTTATGTTTTATGTTTTATGTTTTATGTTTTATGTTTTATGTTTTATGTTTTATGTTTTATGTTTTATGTTTTATGTTTTATGTTTTATGTTTTATGTTTTATGTTTTATGTTTTATGTTTTATGTTTTATGTTTTATGTTTCAGACCGATGCAAATAATTTTCAATGTTTTTGTCCCTCGGCTCATTGCGTGGTCGAGAGAAATTAAAGATTTGACGGAAACAAAAATTTTAGCAAAAAAACTTAAACATCAAAAATTGATTTCAGCTGATTCTACTTAAATTTCCATTGAAATTTTGAAGTTTTTTGAAAAAAATATTTTTGTACCCCATGATTTTTTGGTCTTTTGAAGGAGGGAGGGGGGAATACAAAAACTTTAAATTAAATTTGTACCAGCCATATGTCTGAATAAAAAAATAATTGCGAGCCTAAACAATTGAGTGAAAAAAGTGCTTTAAAATGCATTAACAACTGTCCAGTTGTTTTGTAATCATCATTGATTTTTTCAAAATTTCATAATATTTTTAAACGAGCCCTTACATGCTTAGTATGATCATTAATGCAGAAAAATGCATTTTAGATTGTTTTCTGTTGATAATACTCTGATTTTCAATAAAATGTTGATTTTTGCCTTCCTCACTGAGGTAAGGCTATAATCCTGCTCTTAAATTGAACTTTTTATTTAAAGCTCGAAAACCCACCTTGATGTATACATATCGACTCAGAATCGCAAACTGAACAAATGTCTGTGTGTATGTGTGTGTGTATGTGTGTGGGTATGTGTGTGTGTATGTGTGTGTGTATGTGACTAATAATGTCACTCAGTTTTCTCAGCACTGGCTAAACCAATTTTGACCAAACCAGTCGCATTCGACTTGGTTTAGGGTCCCATACGGTGCTATTGAATTGTTTGAAGTTTCGATAAGTAGTTCAAAAGTTATGTATAAAAATGTGTTTTCGCATATTTTGGGAAGTTGAATAAAAGGCAGTAAACTGAACCAAACATCATCATGCTATACATTATTAGTTAGGTAATTGAAAGACCTTTCCAACGAGTCTTAAACATTAAAGATCTGGCAACCCTGTTTCGAGTTATAACCACTTAAGTGATATTTATGTACTTTTTTGTAGCCGGATCTCACTTAAATGTATGTAAACAATGTCCGGATCCACCATCCAACCCATCGTTGGTTAGGTAATCGAAAAACCTTTCCAACGTGTCCCTGTCTCAGGCTATGATCACTTAAGATTCCTCTTATGAGCCCTTGAGTGATATGTGTGTTTTTTTGTATTCCGGAACTTAACGAAATTAGACGAAATTTGTGTGCAAACCCATCATATCACATATCACCCATTGTTTAAGTTATTATTAAGTTAGTTTTTTAAATTAATATTTTTGCCTCCTGCTTTTTCGGGCGTCAGAAACAGGCAGAAAATTTACTGAAATTCAATTCTGTCAATTGTAGCATGTTCTGGAAGCCCAAATCTATCATTCCTCGATGAAACTGAAGCGTTTACTGACATCAACTTCAAACATGTTGAGTTTTGTAATCTTTTTAAACTTCAAATCTAAAGCCAAGGCCACACTACCCATCAAATTCGTATCAATCATGACGACGCATGGGTGGGTGGCCCCTTAAAAGCCCAACTCTCCAAACTCCATCAACTGGTGGTGGTCAAAAAAGCAAAAACAAAAATGGGAAAATCACCCCACGACTCAATGAGTTCCGGAAGGAAGGGAGCCTAAAGCTAAAAAGAGGGAAACCCATTGGTCCGTGGTAATTTTCCATCAATTTTACTGTCAGTCACATTTCACGGGGGACGTGCGACCGATGGTGCTTTGACTTTGACCTTTTTTTTCGTGGTCTAAGGGTATGACCATAAGAAAATCTCAGCAAATGCTGAAAGCTTTCTGATTTGAAAGTTTCTTAGAAGCGGTTTATAAAATTTTTCAAGGAAATCAAACACTACTAATAAGTTATTTAAGCTTTGATCCTGATTTCAAAACTTTGTACTATAATTTTGCTTTGTACTATAATTGATTCAATTCGATTCCAACCAGGTGAATGAACACCCGATCAAAATCAATGAACGCAACACCGCCGGCGGTCAATTTCCGTGAATCAATTACCAGCGAATTATGCACGTGTGTGCTCTGTAATAATTTCCGTCTCTTCTCTCTCGCTCTCTCCGCAACCGCAGAACTCCGGTTACCGCCGAAGCCGACCACGACGGTCGCGCCGTACATTCCGCCAACGGCCAAACAGCCCCGCCGGAAGCAGCACCACCAGAACCACGGCAAGGGCGCCCACGACAGCACCGGCAAAAACGGAGCCAACGGTGGCAATGGCTTCAGCCGGGACAGCTACATCATCAATCACATCCAGGAGAACGACCTGCTCGGCGGGTTTGCCTCGGACGGTAAGTTCTGGAGGGAGGAGCGGCGCTTCGGAAGCTGATTAGCTGCTAAAAATAGGAGGTTTTCATGTGTTGTAGGGAGGGCTTGGTGTTGGAGGTCAGTGACTGGCACTATGGTTTACTTTGGGTTTGAAAAATATATTTGAGGTATTTTTTTATCTCGTTACACAAGGTTCAACAAGTTTAAACATTTTTCTGATGAAACTTTTTTTTTATAATTGATTCTCCCAAATACTTCCGTACTATCCACATTTTCTTGTATTTCCCGCATATGTATGTCATATATCAGTGCATCGTTCTTGTTCGGAACTCCAAAATCCCCCACGACATGACACCAATCCGAAAATTCATTATCACAAACGCTTATTTTGGGGCAACACGGTCCTCAACGACCGTATATGTATGTGTGGTGGTCACTGAAAAATCGTGGCTTTGCATTATTAATTTTAAATGGCGCGCGCCCCGAAAATTGAAGGCTCAATTAATTTTTATTGCATCGGGATAAAACACTTTGGCCGCGCCAACGGGATGGTCGTCGTGTGTCGTGTTGGCCAGACATTCCACGTGGGAAGCTGAGTGGACAGAGAGGTCAGAGGCTTGAACACAATAAATTAATTAATGCGATTATCAGCTCTTCGCCGCGACCAAACATCGGATTTTCTCACTCCATTGAACAGGGAGAAAGGTGGGCAGGGTGAGGTGTTTTATTTTATTTTCAATTTTTTACCACTTTCAAACGATTATTCACTTTGATTGAACCGATTTTTTATTTGTCAGTGTGATTTTTCAACGGTTTATTTTCATTTTAGTTAAGAACTACATTCTCGGGTTAGTTTTCAAAAGGTCGTATGCGCCAGTTGTCCAAAATTGAGTTTTTGGCATGGTTGCACTTTTCTAACGCACTACTAATAATCTACTCGAGCAGAATTTCCAAAAAAAATAAATTTAAACAAAAATATCACCCGCATATAAAAGGTCGAATGTGCTTTTCATACGGAGAAGTCACATACGTCCTTGGTGATGCAAGGTCGTATGTACTGATAATTTCAAAAACGCCCAAAGAAAAAGGACTTAAGTTCAGTTTTAATTCCTTTATGATTATGCGCACATGAGTTTTTACGAAAAAAGATGAATAATTGTTATCCCGTTAAATACATTGCGCTGATTATATGACCTAAATGATGCGCGAAGAATATTTTCCAAATTGCCAGCCAGCAAAACGAAGTTTCAGTCGTTTATTACGGCAGAGGCGGCTAGCTTCCCCCAAAATTGTGTGGCAGCCTGAATCATCACAAAATCAAGATGCAGAATCTGTGCAGGAACGAGCGATAATGACCGCATCCATCTTATCAGGCATAAACGCCCTCTGAAAACTCCAGGAGCCCGAGTTCTCCAAGGTCCCATGGACCACTGAAGAAAAGATAAACAAATCAGTGGTAATTCGCCGTTTTGTTCGTGCTCTCAGCTGGCGTATGAACCAACGCGAGAGAGAGAGAGAATAAAATCTGTCAGTTGGACTTTTCTTCTCTGCGATGTTTTCTCCCAATCAACACAAAACATCGACTGCTCTTTTGCGGGGGGTGTTGAAACGATGTTTAAAATAAGAATGTTTGATTTAAATATGTTTTATTCACAAAACAAATAAATTTTGCCAATGGTCGTATTGTCATTCTTACTCAAAAAAGTCCCAAGTACAGGGACGTATGAAACAATTTGCTCATGTAAAAAGTCGAATCAACCTGGTGTTATAAAACAAGGCTAAAACACACATAAATTGCTCAAAATTTTCATTCACTTGATATGGCTACCATAGCTTATGGTCAAAGCAATCATTTTGACTAAAAATATGCCTTTGAAACTCTCTTACATATTTATAAGAATTAAAATAATGGTCAAAAACTTGTTCATCGTTTTCCTCCACTTGATGGATTTGGCTCTAAGGACGTTTTGAAAACTAACCCGAGACATGTTTTAATGCATTGTATCATGCTCTCACCTAGTGTCATCGACCATTAGATTTGGTAAGATAGCCTAACAAATCTTCGTAACTAGAGCGTCCATTTCAGGAATTCCCGGGATTTTCCAAAACCGGGATTTCCAGAAACCCGGGATTTTTTTATGATTTGTCCCGAGAATTCTCGAAATTGAAAAAAATTAAACTTTGATTTGGAAAATCAGATTTGGCTGTAAAAATAGATAACCAGATGAATTTAAAAGCATTAAAATTGGTATTCCTTAGGGTAGAGTAGTCAACAATGAGACCAGGAAACAATGACAAATTGGCTCTCACAAGTTGTAGTTTAAACCAATCAGGCTCAAATTTTGACTATTTCGTAAAATATATGGATTTTACAAAATTTAAATACTTTTTAGAATAACTTTTGTTAATTGAGGTTTCATGTTGACATAATTGCTTGAAAATGTTCAAAGTAAGTCACCTGCAATGGAACAATATAAAAACATGATGTTTTACTAGAAAAGTATTGATTTTTGTAGAGTGTCTCATTGTTCCCAAGCTGTCTCATTGCACAGTGGTCCATATCGCAAAATTAAGTGGAAAGCGGATTTTCCGAAAAATGGTGATGTTTTGGAGCTTTAATGTCTTGAAAAGAGTTGTTGCAAATGGAAAGGGGCAACTTTAAGTTTGGTTGAAAATTAGAGTGGTTTACTATTGGGTGATTTTGAAAATCTAACTTTTTAGGAATATTTTTGGATTTTTTTTTGTCTTCTAGAAAATTGTTAATCTTGCCAATCCAAGCAACTTTGTCCAAAACACCAAAATTTTATCTCGTAATCTACGCCTTCTACGACCAAATTTATAGAAAGCATCGAAGCAAACCTTCAAAAATCAGTTTTTTGAACGTGGTAATTCAGGGTTAAGTTATAGAGAGAAGTGATATTCCGGGCACTTTTAGAGCTCTAAAAACAAACATTTTTATTTTTTGACAGGTGAATTTGGACATAAAAGTCAAAAGTTACAGACATTTTAAAGTAAAAAAGATGGAAATTTGAAACTTAAATATCTCGAAAAGGCGCAAGCCAAATTTTCAGCACTATGTTGCATTTGAAAGGAGAGATCCAGCTCTACAAACGCTGGAAAAATCTCAGGGGTGTTTTTCTTTAAACTCAAAATATCTTCATTTGAAAAAGTCTAATTTTCAAGGGAAACCATACGGGACCACCCTAACGAAATTCGACATTTTTCCAAATATATGTTTTTCCATGTTATTTTGCCCACTGAATTTGAATCGGTCCTCAATATTGACCCAAATTGTCAAAAAAACGATTTTTGATCATTTTTTGGGTTTCCATGTAAAATTTTCGTTTAGTGAATAATAATAATAGTGAACCACCCTTATTTTCAACCAATCCAAAAGTTGCCCCCTTTCAATTGCAACAACTCTTCTGAAGACACCAAAGCTCCAAAACATCACTATTTTTCGGAAAAGCAGTTTTCCACTTAATTTTGCGATCTGGACCACTGTTCGTTGTTCCTGCCAAGTGCGTCTACAATGAGACAGTGGCATAACTTTGGCTGTAGAGGTCGGATCGATCTCATATTTTGGTCAATGTTAGAAAACATTAAAAGAAAGAAAATGCATCAAAAAGCTCATTGAATTATGCTGATGAAAAAAAATACAAAAATCGTTTTAAGTTAAAAAAAAATCCCGTTTGCCGGGAAATTCAAAATCCAAAATTTGGAGTCAAGATTAACTTAGCGAAAAGGCGTTATATTTTCTGCAAAGTACTTTTTAACTGTAAATTAGATTTGACAATGAAAAATAAAGTAAAAAGATAGATGCCTAAAATTTATATTTTCCAAAAAAAAAATCCAAGCAGTAGGCATTACAGTAGGTTGTTATGTTACACATAATTTTTTTTGTTTTGTAAAACTTTAATGATCGGCCATTACTTTTGAAAGTCAATTTTCATATCCTGAATTCAATCTACCTACAGGCTCCCTAGAGCCCTATAGGGGTTTCCAGCATCATGTCTGACTGTTTTTAATCCAGAATTATTCGGAGTTTTCGGTATAATCCCATAATTCTTGATAATTCTACTAATTACTGGTAATTTCCCGATTATTTGCTGTGAAAACATACGATAGAAAATCATAAAACAATAAAAATAACTGTTGAAAATGTAATGAATCAATGTAATGCCTACTAAATTTTATGTAAGGAATTTCCAGCTCCGTACCAAAATGTTAGGTAATACGGAGCCATTCAAATTCTGTGCAAGTAATTCAGTAATTCTAGAATTCTAGATTGAATTTTCACAAAGTCCTATCTGCATAGGAAACCTAAGATTGATAAGTAGTTTTCTATAATTAGCTCCAGAATTACTTAGTAGTTCCGTAGTAATTTGTGTTATTCCGGCCATATTGTTTCATCCTAATGGGTACTGTTGCGAGCACACCGTGCGGACTGCGCTGACTGTAGCTAGGGATTCGACGTCGTCGTGCTATCTTGTCGCACCCGCCATTTTGACGTTCCGAGAAAAACGCGTTTTAATGTTTGACCTTGAATATTCAAAAACGAGAGCACGCAATGTAAACAATAACAAACACGTTTTGTTTGGCTCACCATTCTGTGCATTGTCCCAAAGTTTGGTTGAAGTTGGTTGCTGGAGTCCCGAGTTATAATTACAAATGTTTACGGTAGTCTAGCTTGTACGTGCGACAAACGCATCCTAACTTTCCTGGCCTGAAATCCCTTTGGCCTTTTGTCGCACTTACATCAATTTTCATGGAGTGACAAGATAGCACGACAAGATTGAAACTACTTTCATTTGTAAAGTGACAAAAATGCACGGAGTTTCTTCGGTTTTTGTTGAATATCTCAGGATTGAAATCGAATTTTGGGGATCTGTGAAGGTCAAAAGGTGAGGCATTGTGAGTTGCACAAAATGGCGTTCTTAACTCAATTTGGCCCAAAATGCACGTACGACAAGTTAGCACGATGGCGACGGATTGAAATACATTTGACATCAATGATTTAGCAGTTTGAAGGTATCAGTTATCAACTAGAAATAACAGCAGTACCACTAGTTGAAATTTGGTAATTTACATATCTTTCATTTATTTGTATATTTCTGACCCGATCCGTAAATTTTAGCAGTTCGTTATCTGTGTGCTATCTTGTGACAACGACCATTTAGTACTTTTCGAGAAAATCGATTTTTAATGTTTGATGATAAATATTTTCAAAACTATGAATGGTAGAGCCAAACTTTTTGAAGCAATCGGTTCGTATACTATCGCTTAACAAACGCTCCAAGTTTCAACTAATTTGGTTACACCAGTTAAAAGATACAGTAAATTATGTAATCAAAAATCTGAAATGCACGTGTCACAAGTGTGTTTCGAAAGTAAAATTGTACTACGTGTCACAAGTGTGCACAGAATTCCCATAAAAACTAAAATAGGCTCAAATCAATAGTTTAACCGACTTAATCAGCATATTTTTATAAACAAAAGGTTGCATTGCCTTTAGAAAGTATGTGTGTACATAAATTTGTGAAAAACAAGAAAAAATTTCCACATCTTCCAACAACATGTATGACGTTTCACAAGTGTGCACAATCATTTTGATGATAAATTGGTCTATGTCACAAGTGTGTATTGCAATATCCGGGAAACGGAAGCGAGTTTCCAAAATCGGGTCAAAGCATCTTGTAGAGTTTGTTAAGTATAGCAAAACGTCATCATTAACTCATTTTCGACCAAAATGGTCTATGTCACAAGATAGCACACAGCTGACGAGTTATTGATTTACCGAGCATTCTGGCTCGTATTTAGAGTTCCTCTGTTTGAGACTAGAGTGAAATTAGGAGACTAAATGTAAGTTGGGTTCTAAACATGCAATGAACTTAAACTTTGAGCTGTAACTCTACCACAAACACCAGAGTTTACTAAAAGAAGTCCCAAACAATATCGTCGCCAACAGGTTCTCTACACTGAAATAAAAAAAAAAGTACCAAATTCCTAAATTCTAGGAATTTTGTCTCCATTTCTTATTAAGTAATTCAAAAAACCCAATTAGTAAATAAGGAAAGGAGCCAAAATTCCTAGAATTTAGGAACTTGGTACTTTTTTTATTTCAGTGTATAGATTCCAGATTTCTATTTTTTAAGCGGTCAAAACTTAAGACACGGTTACCAGATCTTTAAACTCTTGGAATCGTTTGGAACAGATTTGAGATGTAGGTTAGTTGAGGTTTAAAAGTTAAAAATTGAGGTTTTTTTCATTTAAATTGCGGCATGTTAGACATATTGCGTCCATTAAGTTGTTTTTTTAATTTTTAATTTTTATTAGTTAAAATTAAAACCAATTTTCTGAGGTTGCCTAAATATAATAAATAAATTATTCAAAAATGGTTTTTTGGAAGATTATTTGAGTATAAATAAGAGTGTAAACTCTTTCCCGCAAAAATAGCATCAATCAATCACACATACATAAATGTGTGTCACATGCGTTTAAAATTTGATTTGCAATGCCATCATCACCGTTAAAAAATTGTTCATTCCACACACTGCGCTGCTGTACTGTTCATCCCCAGCCATTACTATCTCCTAAAAACATAAAATAAAACCGCCATTTTGCATCACCCACAAAACATTCCGAGGTTCCGTTCCATGATGTTTGCAAATTTAATGGGCACACACACACTCCCACACACACATTCGACGGCGTATGCGTCATTCCACAAAATTCCTTTTTTTGCGTTGGTTTGTCCATAAAATTGATGAAATTTATGAAAAAAAGAGCAATAAAAACATTCTTTATCATCATTTGCAAAAATAAAACTAACTCTTGTCGTCGTTTCTCTCTCTCTCTCCCTCTTTTTTTCTAGTGCCCCCGCGGGGAGCCCTCGGCGGGGGTGGTCCGGGTGGGTACGGATCGGGCTCCGGCGGTAACGGCGGTCTGTACGGGTCCGGCGGTGGCAACGGCGGAACGGGCCCCGGCGGAAGCAGCCTGGAGAAGGCACGCAATACCCAGATGCCGGCGCCGAATCCCTCGCGGCAGCCGCCCCTTTGGATGCGCAACAGTGGCTCCAGGAGTGGCCACCGGTGGTGCTGGTGGACCGGAGTGGGGGCCCTGGCGTGGCTCGGAAGTGGCCTGACCCAGCAGCACCGGGGGATGACGGCATTCGTGAGCAGTTGTTGGGCGATGATTTATAGTCTGTTGATGTTGCTGACATTTACATGAAATTATGTCTATGGGTGTTATCATTGCTGTTAAGGGGAGAAATGCGGGTGGAGGTGTGTGTGAGAAGGATGTGCGTGTGCGGTGCATATTATCATTATTATAAATACATCTGTATCTATCTCTATAAACAGAAAAACACACTCACTCGTACTCAAAACATGTTTATATTTATAAATACATTTACGAATAGTCAATATAGGTCAAGTTAAGCATAGTTGGATCAATGGTTAAAGGTAGGTTGGGGGAAGGATGAATATAATTTTCCATTATTTGGAACTGCACAATATTTGGATATTTTTTATAATGGTCCGATAAAACAGACACAGAACATCACAAATTATGCATCTTTTTTCCAAATTTCTAGCTTTTAAATGCTCTAAAAACTGTTTTCTCTATTCAAACTGTAGTCCGGATTCACCTCTGTTTACGGTATCATACCAATAACTGTAGTTATGGTAAAGATTGTTCCTAAATTTGTTTCAACAGTAAATGATTGTGCATGCCTTTTTGATAAATTTGGTTTCTTCCTAAGATTATGTTTAATTTAAATTTTAAATTTACGCTTTCTACTACTTTAAATACGAAAGACTTTAAAGTGGGTGGTTTTTTGAAAGAAACCTGTAATGATTATATTATTGAAAAAGTATTTGTAGGACTCTTTTAATCAGTAATCAATAAATTTAATAATTCAGACGGCCTCGTGGCGCGGTGGTTAGCGGCTTCGGCTGCCGATACCTAAGTTGCTATGGGGCGCGGGTTCGATTCCCGCCTTATTCTCCTGGCCTTCTATCGGATGGGGTAGTAAAACGTCGGTCCATTTGCGTAAAAGAGGTTTTGGGTGACTCCCCAGCCCCACACATAACCTTCGGACGTCTAGAAATGCGCAGAAACTTGCAACAGAGCCCACAAAATACCCGGGGTCGTAAAAGTGGATTGCTTTGCTTTTTTTACATAATTCACTGTCTCAATTTATCTATTGGGGGTGCGCATGGTCACTTTTAAGAGGGCATGGTTGTTTAAGATCAATCTTTAGCATTACACCCAAGTTTGAAATTTTATTGATTTACCTTGAAATCATTACAATTCAATTCTGTCGATTGGAGCGTGTTCAGGGAGCCCAAATCTATCATACCTTGAGGAAACTGAAACGTTTACTGAATCAACTTCAAAGTTGTGAGTTGTTCTGTAACTTTCATTTATACTGTTGAGCAGTTCTCCACCAAACCCCATACAAGTCTCCATACAATTTTGGCAGCTGTTCATACAAAATTGGTGTGTAATTATTCGAAAATCTGTAACTTTTCAAGAAATTTTTTGATTGATTTGGTGTCTTCGGAAAAGCATCACCGTTTTCAAAATAAATCCAATCAAAGCTAAATTTTGTCGGACAAATTTCTGTTTTTTTTTAACTTTTCAAATAGTGCCCATTAATGTCCATTCGATTTTTCGGAATGTTCAGAAAATTTCCTAAAATATCGTCCAAAAAACATTGAAAATTTGACCTCTGGGTGCTGAGCTACAGCCAACCGGACCCTAAGATGACAGTTTTCGCGAGTTGCGCGCATTCACCGACAGATGGCAAGTGGGACTCGTTGGAGTTCGCCCATCAAAAACGCAACTCAAAATTTGCATAGGAAACTTTTTTTTCGTGACGGCTTTTGCGGCACGCTCACTTCAACTGTTCTAGACTAATATTTGAGCGTGGCGTATCTCTTAACAAGTTTTTAAAGAAAATTGTTCCAGAATGCTTATTTTTTCGTTTTTAACCAAAATAAGGCAAAACTATATTTATTTAAACTATTCGCCAATCTCAAAAGTTTGGCTAGATAATATCGAAAGCCGCCATCTTAGGCCCAATGGACCCTCAAAACGGGGTACGCTCCGTTTTATGGGAGCTGTCAACATGCTCCCGGGCTGGATACAGCGGCTTAAAAAAAAAGAAACAGGAAATTGAAGTTTTCTAAGTCTTACCCAAAAAAATATCTTCATTTTTTTGAATCAAGACAAACATTTCAAAAGGGTGGAATAATGAATATTTGGCCTTTTGAAATGTTAGTCTTGGTTAAAAGTATGCAAAATATTGTTTTCAAAGAGATCGGAAAATTTTACGAATGTTTTATATTTTAACATTGAAAATCGAACCATAAGTTGCTGAGATATCGATATTAGAAAATGGAGGGTTTTTTGGGTAAGACTACGAAAACTAAAATTTTACTGTTTTCTTTTCGTTTAAAAAAAATATTCCAATTTTCCTGTTTCTTTATCTTTCAACCTGCTGTATATCAGCAACTAGACGTCCAATCTTACATATTTGTTAGGCAAAATTGTAGGAATTTTTCTGAACTTTATGATAAAAATATGTTTCAGAAATGGACAATCTTGAGCACAATTTTCAAAAGTTCAAAAACCGGAATTTTTCAAACAAAATTTAACTTCGAATGGCTATATTCTCTTTATTCTGCTGAGCACTTGATATCAAACATTTCATCAAGAATGATCTGGAATCCTGGCAACACTGTATATCAGTTTAAAACACAGTCAAAGATGACCCAATTTTTTTTCGAAACATGAGCAAAGTCACTCTAAACAAATTTGATCATTATTTCCAAAATGTTATTCAAATTGAAAAGTTAGCTTTTTCTATGCTTTATGACGATTCAAAAAAGTTTTAGCGAATTTTTAGATCAAGAGGTGAATTTGTGTTTAAGAAGATTAATTTATTTGATGAAGTTTATTTTTCGCCGAAATGTTTACTAGCAAAGCTGGACCTTTTTTAAAAAAAAATATTGATTCAGGATTGGTTCCGTATTAACACCAGGTTTGGAAGAAAACGAAAATTTCCCTAATTGCTCTCATTTCAATAATGTCACACGTCTTATCTCAACCCAACCTACCCCAATGACCCAAACAATGCAAACGAGTCTCGCGCTCTCTAGTCAAAACCAGAACCCTATCAAAATATTTAATCAGAAGTGTGGAAAAAAACAAACAAACAAATCCCTAATCCATCAAATCACTGGCAATTACCACCAGCGCGATTGATTGTGTTCGATTGACAAATGACCGTGACCGGCTGACAGAAAAAACATTTCAAATTATCATCACGTTGGAAACGCTAGTGAAAGCCCTCTGAGCAAAAACCAACAAACCGAAAAAACAGAAAATGTGAAACTGATCTATCAAATAATTAGGACCGGCGGTGTGGGGATAGCCAGCGTTGGACCACAGGTGGTCCCAGTTCCGAAAAAAAAAGTCACGTGAAATGACAAACATGACCTGGCCGCGGCTACGCGGTGGTCATTGGCTAATGCAAAACTAATGGTTTTTGCCACACCACCGGAACATGGTGGCCACCGGTGGGACCACGGCTGGACATCAGGTTTGAAAAAAGGTGGATAATTTATGAGGTGTGTGTGTGTGTCTGAGTGGGGAAAGGTGTGCGAGGGAAATTGTTGTTTTTATGTATAAGTGCACTTTATGAGTATTTGTATCGATGACAGTTGAATATCACGTGGAATTACGGATAACATTTATATGAGTGCAAAAAAGAAACACTTGAACACACATTTCAAATTGATACTCGATGATGCGATAATGAAAGGATGACAAGCTGCTTTGCGATAGATAATGCAATTGCCATAAATAATTGCTACATTTTTTTGTTTTTGAACAAAATCCTCATGACGTGTAAATAATGCCAGTTGAGCAGATTTAATGAGTGTCCAACCCCTGGTACCTCCCCCTAAAACCGGGACGGGTCTCCCAACTCAGAGTGACGACAATGAGTCATGAAAACCTCCCAAAGGATCGCAAGATTTAATTGCCGAAAATGTTCATTGAAGGGAAAGGGAGAAGGAGTAAAAACCTTAATTAAAACTAAACCATGAAATTGCAAACAGGAAAATTAAGCGACCTCGTAAAAAGGTGCCACTGAGGGTCGGCCTGAGGGCGATGACGAAGGCGGAAAATTATGGGCCCAAGCACCGTCCGGTAGGGAAATTCTTCTGGTTCATCGGATATGAAGCTGTTGGGTTGATTCGCGTGGTAACACGGTGGGTTTTGGTATTTTAAAATTAAATTAAATTCAACCTTCAAGCATCTCTTGAAATAATGCTAACATTTTAATTGTGGCTCTTAAATTCACACAAAATGAACAAAGCAACCAATTCGCGACGAAAGAAATAAAACTTTGCTACCACATTTTAACCTCTTCCAACTGGGTCGAATGTTGTCCTGTGCGGTTCCACCCATCATCGTAACCTTCTTGGTGCGGTTACTGTTAATTACTCCACCCCACCCCACCCCTCATCACCATCATCGTCGTCATCATTCTAGCAGGCCATGAAACCCGTGACTTACTAACTATTGTGCAAGTATCGCAGCATCACAACATCAGAGAGCGACGTAACGCGATGGTGGAGCGATCTCATTTCCTTACCGCGTACGTTGGGTATGGTGGAAGTCATGTGGGGGCCGCCTGGAGGCCATCCGCCCGCAGAGTTCACTTCCTGACCCTTGCGTCAAGCTTGTTGAGGGGTGGATTTCATTCATGCAACACTGTTGGACTGAATCACACATTCTTGAAGGACTTTGATTTTATGAATGTTTTAAAGGCAATTTTGAAAATTTGTGACCACTTAATTATTTTGAAGTCATTTTTTAACCTCTAAAACGCACAGTCAACATTTTATGATGGGTCAACTAAGTAGGGGAAAGTAGGGCAAGTGTAACAAGCTAAGTAAATGCTCGTTATAACTCATTAAAAACGTTGAAAAATCTGTCGGATTTTTTTATAATCTTCTTATTTCAGGTCTTGCTAAGACTTTGATTGAACAAGTTTTTGAAAAATCTTGTTTTTTTATGTAAAAAATTGATTTTAATTTTTTTGATTTTCCGTACGTTCTACTTAACTAGTGGGGCAAGACGAACAACCCGTTGGAGCAAGAAGAACAATGCATGAAACAACATGTTATTTTGCTAACAATTGAACTGTTATCACTTAGATACATCAGATCCAATTCAATTCATTTCGGTTTTATTGGTTAATAATCAAGATACAATTAGTTCTTTTGAGGTACATAACAGAGTTTTGGAGTTCCTTACAGCTGTGTGTTACATCATAACCCATGTTGGAACAGTTATTGCTTGTAAATAAAGGTGTCACCAAGAGTAAGAAAAAATATAAAAAAAGCTTACTACTGGAGAATTATTCTTTTTTGGCGTCGGCACTTTTTCCATGCACGACCAGCGTCGTCGTCGTCGTCGGTAGTGCTGCTACCGTCGGTGTAGTTGTTTTCTTCGTCGTCGCTCAGCATCTGGAACTCGTTCCTGATGGGAATGTTGGTCGTGGCACCGGAGGTACCCGAACGGGTTAGCACTGGTGATCTTGGAACATATCCGGGGTGTAGTAACTTTTTGTCGATGTCTTCTGCGCTCACGCTCCCCTGCGCGATGGCGGCCGACACGGCGTTGGTTTGTTTACCTTTTTGCACACGGCCAGTAGACGAACTTCGCGGGTTTTTCGAGGCCGCACTCGAACTGCCACGGCCACGGCCGGCCTTTGGCATGCTGGAGAAGCAAACTCGCGGGTAATCACAATCAACTACGGCGAAAAATTTCGAAACAAAAAAACGGTAGAGCACAGAGCACTTGACTGCTGCTTGCTCTCGTGCGTACTCGAAGGTCCTGAGATACATCAGATAAGCATGTATTTGAAACGTTTCTTTTATTTTTAGATAAAAATAATAATATTTTACTTAAAACTTTATCGTTTTTACGAAAGAAAATTATTACTTGGATGATAAATAGTAAATTTTCGCCGGCAGCAACACAAACAATATCGAGCCGAACCGAACGAGCGCCTTGCCAACCACACTCAAAAAAAATGAATCAATTGATGAGATCTATATGTTTCTTTTAGTAAAAGTTATGTTTCTTTTTGAGGTTTAGGAGCATATTTTATTCTTTTTTTATATAAATAAGAAGAAATTGAGTTCAGTTTTTTAATAAATTATTTTATTTATCGAGGCTTGAGCCAAAATTCTTAGTGGGAATAATTGCCCCGATGATGTGCTTGACCGAGGATCGAGTCCTTTGCCTTGCCCACTGACCACGTTTAGCTACTACTCCCGTCATGACCGGCATGAGGGTGACCGCAGAGCACCCGTTGTAGACGATTGGATCAAAGTTGGACACCAGCCCCATGGCCTGGAACGAGTACTAGCACTTCTCCAGAACACACTCGGCGATTACCACATCCGTGACATTTCTGGTGGCGTCACCACAGTTGCACCGGTCCGACCGAAGAAACCGGGATCGCCTTCTAGCGGTCCTTCAGGATATCACTAATGTTGGCAGTGGCCACCATTCCAGAGGCCACAGGGAAAAGAAATGCGTCTGCCAGAGACCAGTCTCTGAAAAAAAACATCAAATAAACAAGAAGAAACAATTTATACTTCATATTACTAACTAAATTTTACATTTTTAAAGAAATTTATTGAGCACAGTCCGGCAGCAAGTCTTCACTATGCGCCGTTAATTTTCTTACTAAAAGAGTCACGTAGAAATTTGGCGAACTCGAGAAAAAGAGGTGCGTTGAAGTTACATTTCAAAACACATAAAAGCTATATGGGGACCATCCACAAACCACGTGGACACTTTTTTGGAAATCTCAACCCCCCCCCCCCCCTCGTGGACAATTGTCCATACTAAAAAAATCTTTTTTGTATGGATCGTGGACAATCGCCATACCCCCCCCCCTAAAGTGTCCACGTGGTTTATGGATGGTCCCATGAAAAAACCTAGTGGAAAAATACCATAAGGTTTTTCACGTAACTTCAACGTGAAAACCTTTTTTCCGAAACACTTTCACATTATTTTGAACGTGTGTCACGTAAAACGAGCCTACGAAGGGAAAATTTAAGTTACGTGATTTTTCAGGTAGCATCAACGTGTGGATTATTTTGAGTGGCATCAATATGAAATGAAAAAATGTTTTGAAAAAGTCGAATTTATTGGAATCAAACGCAATTTCCTGAAAAGCACGACCGGAAAACCAATCCTCGATCAATCTCGGACCGATCCATCCAAACACGGAACACCAAACTCGTAAAAACAAACACCACTCTAAAAAATAACCCTGCCAAGTTAAAAAAACACGAAATTTAAAAACGAAAATTTATGTTCTAAATGACTCTTCTGGGTCAATGTTGTTTCGAAAAGTACATTAAATTTCCCATATATTTTCCAAAAAAAAATACAGTTAAATAACGGAAAATGGTCGAGTTTTTAAAACTTTTTTTGACATTTTTATTACACCAAATTTCTATCTCATCACGGTTTCAGGCTGCAAATGGAAAACACCTCTTTTTTCGCATGTTCAAAAATTGAAGGGGTCGTACCGCCCCTCCAAAACGAGATATAAAAAACGGACTTTGGATTCGTGATCAGGGACAAAAGTTCGGGGCAACTTTTCCCGAAATCGTGTGAGTTGTCAGAGAACTACCCAAATACATTAAATTTCCCATAAAACGACATTAAATTTTCCATAAGAAGACTCCTTATTTTTGTCAGTTGAAAATGGGAGCGATTTTAAATTATTTTTTTACTTTTATGATGGGAAATGTGATTTTTTGGTGTTTTGAGTACGCCATCAAATCTGGCGTCTAATATTACACAAAAGTACCTTTCACAGCAAATTTGTACCTCTTCAGTCTTAAAATCTGGGTGCAGAATAGTGGTTCGCAAAGCGGCCTCAATTTAGAACTGTCAAAGCGGAACCAATTTACTGTTCGCAAAATGATACCAAGAAGTGGCAAGTATTGTAATCGATCTATATTTTTTTTTGTCAGGAATAAAAAAGTCGATGGCGTCGAGCTTTTGAGGTAATCGAAGTCAACAAATCTTTAGAAGAGGGTTGAAATCGAGATTGGCATAATTCATCCTTAACATTTCAATAAGCGCTGTGTCTCACGGAAAACCTATGTTTATGACGCTTTTTTGAAATATTTGCGACGAATTATCAATAACTATAAATGACACCTGCTAAATACTCCGGTATTGTCACTGCGCTACATAATCGATACTTAATCTTGGAACTAGCATTCGGTTGCTCTTCTGATTCATAAAATTCCACTTACTTCTGACGCAATTTTTTGTCACGTGGAATACAAAAAGGCCACTTCTGGCCGCCTATCGTTTAGTCTACGAACAAAAAAAAAACCACGAAGCACTTAATTTTTGTTAGTTCTTAACTCGGAGGTCAACGCCTCCAGACAAATCCACCTCTCCCTGGTCTAATAGCCACGGGGATCGGTGGTGGGCTCTCCACTGGCCTCTTTTACCAAACGCGGCGAGCTTTCGGAGAGGACTCCTCAGCTCTGGGTCGAGATGCAACAGGGGGAAGCTGATCAGCATTTTTCACTTGCTTTTTAATTACTTACGAAGTGTTCGTGTGTGTAAGTGTGTGTTCGGGGCCGGCCGGCGGTACTGCGTGCTGCTGCTGGTGTTCTGCTCTCCAGTTTGCTGCGAGCTGCTGACGATGATCTCGGCGAAGCCTCGTCAGGCTCACCGAGTCGCGCACAGGTGTGCTTCTGGACGGGTGCGGATGGACCGACGGAGCCTAGCCAGGCTACCGAACGTCGGCGGATGAACGACCACAACGGGCGTGGTGCTAACCAAAGGGGGTGCTTTACCTCGCAAACCGAGGACGGCGGTCTGCGGGTGCCACGTCAGGACACGTGGTCAACGGGACCTTCTTGGTGAGCTTTTTGGGCGTGCTCTTCTGGCTGAGACGTTAGGCGTGTCTACAGCCTGGACTGGCCGGGGAGAACTCCGTTCCCCGACGATAGCGGTTCTACAGCTTAAAACTGTTGGGTCCTACACGTGGGTTTCGCACAATGGGGGAGGGTTAGGTTGGGTTTGCTAGTGGGGTTTGGGTTTGAGGTTATCGGGACTGGGCATACCTGATTCCAATCTAATCACTGCTCGGGTTCTTGTCTTTTCCACTCACGGGGGGATACTGCGTATCCTTTGTCGGTTAAATAGTGTGGCACAACCGGATCTTATATGAACTAACTAGTGACGAATGTTAGTCAACTCGCGTGTAATTGGCTTCGCGGTCACGGTGGAAAAGACCGATGGAATCGACCCGACCCAGTAGCTAACCTCCCCCAAAGATCATCAAGGTTCATCATGACCCTTTTTATTCATCCCATTCGTTAGTCGCACGGCAGTACACATAATTGGTGAGGAGTGTTTAACAAATTGTGTTAGGTGTATTCAAAATGACCGTTGCTAATCCTACTGAGGAGTTTATTCAAACTAGTGCTCCTAAACAATTTCCTTCTATTAGCCATTGATTAAAGGACGAACGAATAACATACAATGACTAACCTATCATATATTACGCAAAACATATAGAAAATACTATTGAAAAACATCGAAACTATGGAAACGAATATTATGGCACGGGTCATCATAGTGAGTTCACTCCGAAGAGTACTATGACCGTTTGCTCTCACTCTCTATCTCTTGTTGCTCTTAGTGAGTAGTAGGGTAAAATGCCACAACGGTAACATTTTTCAGCGAAAACTTAAACATTAACAGATTTAAAATGTTTCAAAAAATTCTGCAGCAAAAAACATGCCTCGCTTGAGCTTGAACAAAGCCTGTGTTGTGCAGCTGTTGTGCAGTTGTAGTAGTGAGGAGTAAAGGGGAGCATTCGAAAATTACGTTACGCATTCTGTCTTTTCAGCTCCCAGCTTAAAATGTAAAAAAAATGAGAGGGGTCGTATCGCCCCACCGTCATGAGATATCGGAAAATGGATTCAGATAAGGGACCTTAGAGCAATGTTTCACTGAAATCGAAGAGGGGTCGGGGCAACTTTTTCCGATTTAGTGTGAGTTAGCGGAGAATGGTCCATGGTCTATCATAATTTAAAAATAGTCAATCGAAATTTGACCAAATCACCTTCCTTTTTTCACTTGAACTTTATAGATTTGAAACCTTTTTTTCTTAAAAAAAGGAGAAGAGTGATTGAAAAATATGTACCATTTACGTGTAAACGTGTGATTTTTCTTTCTAGTGGATTTTTTAAGCGATCAAATCATCACACCACCCACTTACACACTAACGTTTACGATTTAACGATTTTCTTTACTATTTGAATTGCACTTTCTCTCTCTTTCTTTTCTTCTGGAATATGGCCCAAATTTTACTATGCACACATACACCTCATCACCCAACCCCCAAAAGTGTATTCCAAAGTCAAATACTTTAATTTCCTTTATTTAACGAGCATAATGTGCCCGCCACTCCCACAGGGAACCGCAACATCACACAAGTCTCCATGCCCTGACCTGAGTAACAGACAGTTGTTGAGTCCATTTAATTTTTCTAATATAGAAATTGATCAATTTTGATTTTTATCAGATATGTAAAATAATGCAAATTTGAGAATTTTTCAATGTTGTAAACGCTCTAAACTTATGAATTCTAAAAAAAAACATTGGGGAAATTTGTCTTTTCCATTACTCAGGACATGAGCAAACTTCACTGCACTCCCACGAAAATAAAAGGATCCACTTCATTGTTTCCTTCAAGAGAGAAGGGACATGTTCCAGTTTTAGGAGAGCCCAGCAAAAAACTTTTCCCGTTTATTATTATGACCCCTCTTCGGTGGAGGGCACTGTCCTTGATGTCCTCCCGCAATCTGGACCTAAAACACTAACTTTTCCGGAAAATTCGACACATTCCCCTTCGCATCCCCCCGCGTAAAATATCGATTTTCCGTCGAACAAATTTTCCTACACGAAATCTGCTGACGCGTGTGCACCACACACACACACACACACGTGAGTTTGTGTTTGAGTTTGAGTGGGTCGCCAATTTTTCCACCCTATTAACGCGCGGTGTCGGAAAATTTATGACCCGCGACGGAGCGCTGGAAAACCGTTTCAAAACGCCCTGTCAAGTCGGAAACGTCCACGTTGGGCGCTCGACTAATCGACGTCACACATGTGTCAAGCAATTAATTGAGTTATAATGAGTTTCAAAATAACTTCTAAATTGCTTTTCAAAAGTGACATCCAGCAGCTTACCCGGGAGGGGATTCGGTTAGGGTAGGCGGTGCAGGTTGGGAAGTTTTGACTTGAGAGTAGGACTGCGTTTACACAAGGTACTGTGCGGAAGTAGCAGATTGAGTAAATTTGCTGAGGAAAGCAAAAAGTGACTTTTAGTTACTTCCGGTTTTGTGACGTAACTAAGAGGTCAGAAGCGTTTGAAACCGAAAGCTGCTTTGAAGGTAGTAACAGTAACGCTTTATTCATCTGTATTTTGTTCAATGATCAGAAATGCATTCAAGGCAACTTGAGTTCTACCAAACAATCATGTTCTTTTCTTTTAAGGACCACGCTTGGACACATTTTTAAACTAAAGAATCTTTTTAAATTCCATGGCACTATCGAAACTATTAAGAAAAAATAGGTAGATGGAAGTTTTTAGCGGTGATTTAATTTTTTTTTTTACATTTTTTTTCAATTGGAAGTATGGGCTTAAAGTATAAGCTAATTGCATTGCTCATATCTGAAAACAGAACATTTTTTCAGTGTATTTCAGTGCATGGTAGTAACCTGGATATTAAATTAGCTTAAATCATCAAAAAACGAGTTATTTTGAAAAGTGGTCAAAGACATTCTTATGGGAAATAAGACGAGCATTCCGGTAAAAATATTTACGAGACTAAATAATCAAGTCTGTCATATCGAAATTGTCAAAAACCATCAAAAATCCATTTTTATTTTTAAAACCGCTTCTCAGTGGTCAAGATCGCAAAATGAAATGTATTTTCCAAGAATTGGTGAGGTTTTGGAGCTTAGGTGTCTTCAGAAGAGTTGTTGCAATTTGGTTGAAAATTAGGGTGGCTCACTATGAGGGTGGTTTTAAAAACCTAACTTTTCAGGAATATTTTTGGAAATCTTTGTCCAAGACACCAAAATTTTATTTTGTAATCTACACCTTCTACGACCAAATTTATTGAAAGCATCTGAGCAAACCTTCAAAAGTCAGTTTTTTGAACGTGGCAATTCAGGGTTAAGTTTTAGAGAAAAGTGATATTGAGGGCACTTTTAGAACTCTAAAAACAAACACTTTTATTTTAAGACAGGTCATTTTGACTTTAATCTAATCTAATCTAGTGCAGCCAGTCCGAAGAAAGCATCCTGGAAGACCTTTGGGTTAGATTACGCCCCAAGTCCTTTCTTGTCAATATGAATGATTGCATTACATTCGAGTAACCCCGAACATGTATTTCAAAAATTAAAGCGGCCAGGCCTACTGCGTTGCATTAACCGCAGAGACAGATTCTGAAAACGGATCACATTTCACAGAATCAACAGGGGAGGAAGGATGCGTGGACATACCGTACCAAACGCTCGAATGAGTTGTGGTTGGGTGTGTAAGTGTAAATTTCGCAAGTAATTATTATTATTTTAGGAGGGGGAAGAGGGTGGAGAGGGGGGGGTGGAATTTGGATGAGGGACATGGAGGATGGGGTGGGGTAGAAGGATATTTCATTTGATAAATAGAATATAATATGAATTATCTAGCAAAAAAACGTATGGAAAATTCTCACCAAGGGTCTCCAATGCATTCGACAAACCGAATATACATCGAATACGATGCTGTTGCTTCACTTGAGATGCTGTTGCTTCACTAGAAATCATCGAATCCAGGCATCCACGGGTTGTGGACAACTTCTGGCCTTGCCGGAACGGCTGGAACTAAACGGAAATCCTTTCTGTAACGCCACACAAAAAAAAAATCTCGCGGAGCTTCTCTTTTGTCTTCAGCATGTAGATTCACTTACACCACAAACAAATCCGAGAAAAAAAAAAATCAGAGACTTTCTTGGAATTTGCCAATGAAAAAAAAACAATAAACCGAAGAAAAACGTCAAATTTTCGGCACCGAACAAATTTCACGTCCGATCTCGCGCATGGCTACTTCGATCCTTCTTTAAGACAGGTCATTTTGACTTTAAGGTAAAAAGTTTCAGCCATTTTAAGGTAAAAAAAGATGCAAATTTTAAACTTAAATATTTCGAAAAGGCGCTAGCCAAATTTTAAGCGCCAAGTTGCATCTGAAAGAGGAGATCTAGCACTACAAACGCTGAAAAAATCTCAGGGGTGTTTTTTCTTTAAACTCGAGATACCTTCATTTGAAAAGTCTTACTTTCAAGGTAAAAGTGTATGGGACCACCCAAAGGAAATTCCAAAATTGTCCAACTATATTTTTTTCCACGTAATTATGCCCGCTGAATCTGAATCTGCCTTCAGAAATCAGCCAAAGTGTAAAAAACGGGTTTGGGCCATATTTTAGGTTTTCTATGTAAAACTATAATTTAAACCCAACATATGACCAAAAACCCTTCAAGTCCAAATTGACCTTCCTTAAAATAAAAATGTTTGTTTTTAGAGTGCCTAGAATATCACTTATCTCTAAAACTTAACCCTGAACTGCCACGTTCAAAAAACTGATTTTTGAAGGTTTGCTCAAATGCTTTCTATAAATTTGGTCGTAGATGGCGTAGATTACGAGGTACAATTTTGGTGTCTTGGACAAAGTTACTTGGATTAGCTAGCCAAACAACTTTTAAGAAGACAAAACAATTCTTAAAAATATTCCTGAAAATTTAGATTTTCAAAATCACCCTAATAGTGAACCACCCTAATTTTTCAACCAAACCAAAAGATGCCCCTTTTTCATTTGCAACAACTCTTCTGAAGACACCAAAGCTCCAAAATTTCACAATTTCTTGGAAAAATCATTTTCCACTTATTTTTGCGATCTGGACCACTATGCGCCATAACTTCACAAGGATTGGACATAGGACAGTGGTCAATACGAAGACTTTTATGTAAAACTGTCTGGAGAATCGATTCCGATTGCTTTTATAAACAGGAACGTGAGCTGAGGATCCCCACGTTTCTTCCTCCCCTGTAGATTCAGAAATGTTTTGCTGTTTGAGCATTCGTGTTCAAACTCAATCCACTTCAACGAATCATCTTTGCGGTTAACTTTATGCAGTTGGCCTGGCCGCTTCGACGTTTGTGATGTTTCAATGCAATCTAATGCAGTGGGGCACTGCAAATGTTGATAATGACAAGAGGATGCTAGGCGTTGATCAATCTGAGACATTTTCCAGGATGCCCTCGAAAGACTGGCTGCGCTAGGGTTAATTTAGATAAGATTAGATTAGATTAGGTGAGTTGCTCCATCCTGCATTTCTGTGAATCTTTTTGTAACATCTTAGGCTTTTTTCACGAAAAATTCGAATGAAAAAAAATCGTGAGCTTGGAGGTGAGCTCACTTGACTTTTAAACATAAAATTCAAAAATCTCATGAAAGTTGTTTGTTTTTTGTTTCAGTGTATTTTTTCGGAAAGCCCATTTCCTACAAGTTTGTCTTTGACCACTATTTGATACGATGCAACGGCTTCGAGATACAGCGACTTTTAAATTACGAATCAGAAAAATTTTGAAAACACTTACGCCCTTCTCAAATATACACAAAAATGGTTTACCTAATCAAAGTTGTCTACAAAGTTTCGTTGAAAACGGAGAGGATCGAGAAAAAAGTACCTACACATTTTCTATTTTCGGCTGTCTCATCCAAAGATATCCGCATGTTAAATGTTAAAAAAATGAAACAATTGCAAAATTGCATGATATTTTTAAAATTTTGGATTCAATATTACAGTCATCCCACATATTCGGAACACCCACAAATTCGGAACACTTTTATGATAATTTGTCAATAGCATGCCAAAAGTAGCTTTTCTGTCGACCTTACTATTATTAGAACCTTCATTTGGACATTATCTTGCTATTTCACTAGTAAAAGTAGTACTTTTTGAACAAAAAAACTTCATTCCAAGACTATTTTGTCCAGAGCAGCAAAACACTGCCTCAAAATGGCCTGTTTCAAAATTGTGGGATGTTATTGTGCCTCCCACTATTGTGGAACACCTGAATTTAACTGGTATTTTCACAAACAAAGTTATCAAACCATGTATAAAACATCACTAAGCTTGAGTTTCATTGGTTTCAGTGTGAGAAGTCATTATTTGGTAATAAATATGTACTCCTGGAGAGATCCAAAGTTTGTTTATATTCGTAAGAAAAAAGTGTTCCGAATTTGTGGATTTCAAGGGTCAAAGTAATTCTTAAAAAACTTCATATAAAAGTTCAAATTTGCAGATGTTCGATACAGCATTCAAAAGATCGCAAGAAAAGCTTTCAAATGAAGGTAAAAGCGAATCATTAAGTTCAATTGTCGATTTGCTATGATTTTTTGAACATCTGGAAACCGTTCCGAATATGTGGGATGACTGTAACACTTAAAATGGGCGAAATATTTTATGTTTGGTCCTTTTGAAATGTCAAAAATATTCATATTATTTTTGTGATATTGAAAATCAAACTGATAGTTTACGAAATATCGAGAGTTGAAATGAGGGCTATTTAGATGGCACTGAGAAACACTTATTTTCATTTAATTTAACATAAGGCCGATGCAAATATTTTTCAAAATTTCTTTCGACTTTGGTAGTGCCGGAGGCGGGGGGGGGGGCTGATAAAAAAATTGATGTATCAAGCTATAATTTCAAAATTTCAATTAAAAATAATTTGGAAAATGCACCCTTAAATAGTTAAATGCAGTCATTAATTTTCAGAAATGTAAGATTTGACAAAACAAATGTCATAAAAAATCTTTTTTCGGTTTTGTACATCAAAAATATATTGCAATTCAACTATGCTTATAATGCTAAATATAATTCTAAATGCAGAGAAGTGCATTTAAATTGATTTCACTTCTATGCATTTCAATTTCCACTTTTTTGAAAAAGTCTCTTTGGCAGACTTTGTACCAGACTAAATAGACTGTATTACAGCAAGCAGATGTCCGATTGACAAAAGAAAATTTTCTCAGCAATTGCTGGGTGATTAAGAAAATTTTAAATCCAAGATGGTGGTTAATTCATACGCAAATATAAACTTTTCAATTCAATTGGTTGTTACTTAAATGTTGATCAAATTTGGCTAGCATCAACAAACTTCGTTCACGCTTTCCGCTACCAAAAAGTGATTTCGAATGTGTTGCAAAATATCCGAATTTACACATCCCTTCAGCACAAAATTGACATGTTCGAATAAATGTGACATTACACATCACACTCACACACGCACCTGGCAGCCAGTGCATAATTATGTTCGATCATTTTGATTGGCATTTCCCGCCCATCTGTCGACTGTGTGTGAGAATCACCCAGAGGCAGAAATAACACACAATAAAACCACGTGTCACTGTTGCTGCTGTCGTGAGAGGGACAAATTTCGATGTCGATTGCGCGCTTTCAAGTGACATGTCACGTCGAGAGAGTGTGCGTGTATGTCGGGCCAGATGTCACCCAAATTGGCACAGATTACATACGGGATGTGAAGGGGGGAGGGGGTTGCATTCGTCAAGTTCAATGAGCGGGGAGCGGGGGTTCCTGTAGATTACATGTTCATTGGACCAAACAAATTTGGTTGCATTTTTCACGTGCCGCAATAATTTAATTTGAAGTTTCAAACTTCTCTGATTTTAACAACAAATGAAATTTGTACGAATTAACTATGTACGTGAAATGTTTTAATTTGATTCATGACAAATTCATGATACTTCTCTAATAATTTTCTAAAGAATTTACTAGAAGAATCTTGCGTAGGTTCACCATTTTAGGTAATTTGTTTTAAAAAACAATCCAATCAATAAAATTAAAGTAATTTAAAAAAAACAAATCGCTTTCAAAAAAACCTTTTAACTGAACGTAAAGCAGTTTGTCATCCTCCAGTTGCAATAAAAAAAACTCATCAAATGAAACAAAATATGTACACATTTAAAGAAAACAAAAAAAGCATGACATAAACGCAAATTAGCTAGCCCATAAACAATAATTACGCCAAGCCCAAGCAGAACAGTATTAAAAAAATACCAGGCGGGAAATGAGAGCCTCAGTTTTTATGACACACCCGCGAGGGCACATTAAAAAAAGGAGCAGTTCCCGTGGAAGGACAGAACCCAATATGGTCACTGGTGCAGAGGACAAAAAACAAACAGAAAACAAAAACCTATATCAAAAGCGAAACAGGCAGTACACAAAAATAATCATTATAATAATAATAGATGTCTTCCGCAAATTTATGCATATAAAAAAGAGAGAATTAAAATAAAATATACCAACATCAGCAAACATCACCGTGTATAGGAAGCGAAACTGTTTTGGGCTTGGAGGGAGGGAAAACAAAATGGTTGGGAGAGTTGATACAAATGAAGCAAAAAAAAGTTGTGTAAATATAATCGTAAGTAAACAAACAACACTCACTGGTATAAATAAACATGAGCGTCTATGGGGGTAACATATATTGAGCTAGGTGATAATAAAAACCAATTGTAATTTGCTATCGATATTAGACTAGCAGAGCCAGACATGATATTTCAACGGACGGGCAAATCGCTCAAATGATTTCAGATGAAGTTTAAAAAAACATGCTGTGGTTACGAGGTGGTCGATGATTTTTCATTATTTTAAGAGATAATTAGGTTTAATCACAAATTTTGTCAAGTAATTTATGCATAAAAAACCATTTTCATGAAAAGGATGAGTTTTTTAATTGTTCTATTTATTCATAGCAAAATTATAAATCATTTCACACCATGTTTTCCATGATTTTTCTCTGCTTTTAATTTTTGTTTAAACTTTAAAACATGTGTTTTAAACGGTGATTGTCAAAACGTCAGAAAAAAAACTGAAAATGGGATTCCAGCTTTTCAGAAATTGCTGATTCCGACTCGGGGTTTTCAAAAAGTTCCAGCTTCAGTTTATTCGACTTAACAGCTAACAAAAACAAAATCAAAATATTGAAATTGTGAACCTTCAATTTGGTTTGATACTAACTTGATATTTTCATTTTTAAACGGAACGAAATAATATTTTTTAAACAAAATTAATAATAATTCCAAATTCTTCTAATTGTCTTTTTAAAACTGCAAAAAAAAAAATAACTTTACAAAAAGTTGCAAAAAAAAAATTGTGCGATTCCATCGTTAAACAACATACTTTTCCTGTCATTCTCATAGGACGAAATAGCCTTCTTTTCTGTACACGGAAAAAAAAACAATTCTCTAAATCGTGAATTAAATTCACGAATGCGAGAACCACGAAGGACGTTCGACGTATTAACGTTAATAGTGCAAATGCACCATACTCATGAATAAATTCCTTCGTCGTTCTCACTTTCGTGAACTTAAATCACGATTTCGAGAATTGATTTTTTTTCTTTGTACCTGAAATTACAGAATCGAAATGGTACACTTTTCGATACCGAAAAAAATAGTAGTTTATGCAACAAGTTCAACGAATTCCAAGCAACTTTTTTTTACAATTCCGGAAAACACCATATAAATGGAATTGTAGAAAGAATGTGGAAAAGTATAGTTATTCAAAACTAGTGCGTAAAATTTCTACTCTCAGCATCCATTTCAGTACTGAAAAGAAGAACATTTCAGCATTTGTTTGGAAAAGTGGATCTATTCTATTCTGTTCTGGTAGAGCAAAGTAGGCTGTTTCGTCGTTTGAGAATGACATGAAAAGTAAGTAGACTCAACCCAATGGTTGACACTTCTTTAGATTGTACCCCGTTGGTCAAAGACAAACTAAAAAGTGACGAACTGTCACTACTTACACAGCGCCCACGCACGCTGTCAAAACACTCGTTGGTAGTATGTGTGAACTCCGTGTAAAAGCCGTGTAAAATGAGTGACTCCGTTCGTTTGACAACGAAAACGTTTGGTGTCAAACCATCGGGTTTTCAGTGTAGCTTAAATGCTTTTCAGCACTGAAATGGGTGCTGAAAATTGAACTTTCCAGCACTTGTATTGAAATATTAATTTATTGTTGCATATTTTGTTGCTATCAAAAGATTTTTTCAGCACAAGTTGTACGAAATTCAACGATTTGGACAAATACGACGAGTGCTGAAAGAAATCAAGTTTTGTAACGAGTTGAATTTTTTTTTACAGTTAAATTGGATTTCCCAGTGATACGTTTGTTTCACCACTTGAATGTTATTTTTCGTCAAGATACGTGTCAAACTCCAAAACAGTATTGAAAAGTTTAACTTTTCGATACAACTGTATAAAAGTTGTTTGTTTTGTGGCGATTGACAATAGGCCGTTTCGTCATTCATGATGACAGAAAAAGAAAGATGTTTCACAAAAGAGGTGCAAAAATATATTTTAATTAATTTCAATTGATAAAACATGCTTTTTAAGTAATTTTTCAATAGATTTTTGAAACAAACACGATAGAACCGATATATTTTGAGTTATGAAGCTAAATAAAAATTAGATTTATCCAAATAACAAAAGCCATAGTAAAATTTAAAAAATCAATTCAATAGAAACGCTAAATAGTTCATATTTAAAATAATTCGATAGGTCCTCAAAATTCAAGTTAGCTTATTCATCAACTAAAGCCGCCTTCCCATTTCCATATAATGTTCCAAAAAAAGATTTTCGGTCACAGAAATTCTGGTATCACTGATCTGAAATGAATAAACTTGAATGCAATGTCATCGTGAAAAATCATAGAAGACTAATTCCAGCTCAAATCGAAAAATTTTCTGATACTTTTGTACCCGACCCTCTCCGATTTCAATGACACTTAGTAGACATGTTATCCTAGGCCTATATAAGCTATTTTCATGTACATGGAGCCAATTGTACTCAAAAATTACATTTGAGAAGGGCGTAAGTTATTGAAATATTTTTGTATTATGAAATTTAAAAACTACTGTACTTCGAAGCCGTTGCATCGTATCAAAAAGTGGTCAAAGACAAACTTGTAGGAAATTGGACGGGCTTTCTGAAAAAAAAAAATGCACTGACATAAAAATACACGCCATATCTATTAGATATTTTGATTTTTAAGTTTAAAAGTTATATTTTAAGGCGTTGTCACGATTTTTTATCGTTTAATTTTTTTAGGAAATAGCCTAAGATGACAGCAGTTCAATTGGATGTATGTATTGCTCATAACTGAAAATAGTATATTTTTCAGTGTGGTAGAAACCTAGGTAGTAAATTGTCTTAAATCATAAAAAACGAGTTATTTTGAAAAGTGGTCACAGACAAACTTGTGGGAAATTGGACAAGTTTTCCGGCAAAAATATTTTCGAGACTGTGAAATCAAGTTTGTTTTATAGCAATTGCCAAAAAGTCACAAAAAAAACCTATTTTTTCAACATTTTTTATTTTTAAAACCGCTGTTTCTTTACAATGATTGGACATAGGACAATGGTCAATATGGAGACTTTTATGTAAAATTGTCTGGAGAATCAATTTCCTCTATCGTTTTTTTAATTTTTACGTTTAGACCGCTTTAAAAAAACAGTTTTAGTAAATGATTTTTGTATTTTTTGAAGGAGATACTTAGTATGCTGCATTTTTGTGAGTCTTTTTGTAACATCTTATGTTATTTCCTCAACAAATTTGAACGGAAAGAAATCGTGACATCACCTTAAAATTTAACTTTTAAACTTAAAAACCGTAAAATATCATAGAAGTGTTGTGTATTAATATTTCAGTGTATTTTTTTTTTTTTTTCAGAAAGCCCGTCTACAAGTTTGTCTTTAACTACTTTTTGATACGATGCAACGGTCTGAGATACATTATTTTTTAAATTACAAATTACAAACATATTTAAATAACTTACACCCTTCTCAAATGTTATTTTCGAGTACAATTAGCTCCATGTACACAAACATTGCTTACATAAGCGTATGATTACATGTCTATAAAGTTTCATTGAAATCGGAGAGGGTCGGGTACAAAAGTATCAGAAAAAATCCCGATTTTAGCTGGAGCTGCTCAGAAATTTTTTCCAGTTGTTAGCTTTTTGGTCACTAGACCTTCAAATTCCTCTCTAGAATTTGTTTGTAAAGATCCACATTTTTTATAGCTTTTTGTGTTTTTGAGTGCAAAAAAATGTGTTTATTGGACTTTAAAAAAAAAACTTCAGATATGATATGTAAGCGTATTCAGCTGAGCAACTCTCTACAAAATCGGCCGATTTCAACCATTTTTATTTTTTGTGTATTTGATTTGACTCAAACTTTGTGGGGGCCTTCCCTATGACCAAATAAGCTATTTTGCGTCCTTGGTTCACGCATACAAGTCTCCATACAACTTTGACAGCTGTCCATACAAAAATGGTATGTAAATATTCAAACAGCTGTAACTTTTGAGTGAATTTTCTGATCAATTTGGTGTCTTCGGCAAAGTTGTAGTTGTAGTTGTTGAGGACTTTTGAGAAAAAATAGGTACACAGAAAAAAAATTTGAGGATTTGTTTATCAACTTTTTTTTTCACTAAAACTCAATTTCACAAAATACGTATTTTTTGATTTTCGAGACTTCAATTATCGTGTTTCTTTTTCTTTAAGCCGCTGTATCTCAGCAACCAGACGTCTAATCTTCAATGTCTCTTAGACAATTCTATAGCAAATTTTCTGAAATGGTAATATTTTTAGAAATGGTCACTCATGGTCACTGTTTTCAAAAATTGAAAAACTGCAAATATTTCGATAAAATCAAACTTTCGGTGGCTATATCTAGAAAACGGAGCCCTTTATCAAAAAATATGTAAAGTACTTTTCGATTGCAAATTCAATTTTGCATTAAAAAATAGTGTCAAACTTGTTTTTGCATGAAACTTCGATTTTTTCCAAAAATCACTATTTTTCAAAAATTCATAACTCGGCGGCAGATTTTTTTGACCATGTTTCTCTATGGCTCAAAAGTTGCGGATTTTTGTCCCCTAAAACATATCAAAAAATCTCGAAAATCAAAAAATACGTATTTTTTGAAATTGAGTTTTAGTGAAAAAAAGTTTATAAAAAATCTGCAATTTTTTTGTCCGTGTACCTATTTTTTTTTCTCAAAAGTCCTCAAAAATACCTACAACTTTGCTGAAGACACCAAATCGATCAGACAATTCACTCAAAAGTTACAGCTGTTTGAACATTTACGTACCATTTTTGTATGGACAGCTGCCAAAATTGTATGGAGACTTGTATGGGTGAACCAATGACACAAAATAGCATATTTGGTCATAGAGAAGGCCCCCACAAAGTTTGAGCCAAATCAAAAATACAAATAAAATCCATTTCCGGTTTTGGTAGAGAATTGCTCAGCTATATTTTATTTTGTCTCAATTTCAGATCAAACCACCTTAATCGCCAAACAAAACTTTGTAACCGTATTGTTTAAACTGATAATATTGGAGTATTTTTCACATTTCAGCGTACAAATATTTCATCAGACAACTTTTGCAAACCACGTTGAACAATTGTTTGACACGATTTGACTTTGTGCTGATAGTTATGCTGCAACGCGTATAGTTTAGGTAAGGTAAAGTTAGGGGTTTCAGTTCGACGTCGTCGTGCTATCTTGTCGCACCCGCCATTTTGACGTTCCGAGAAAAACGCGTTTTAATGTTTGACCTTGAATATACAAAAACGAGCGCACGCAATGTAAACAATAACAAACACGTTTTGTTTGGCAGACCATTCTGTGCATTGTCCCGAAGTTTGGTTGAAGTTGGTTGCTGGAGTCCCGAGTTATAATTACAAATGTTTACGGTAGTCTAGCTTGTACGTGCGACAAACGCATCCTGACTTTCCTGGCCTGAAATCCCTTTGGCCTTTTGTCGCACTTACATCAACTTTCATGGAGTGACAAGATAGCACGACAAGATTGAAACTACTTTCATATGTAAAGTGACAAAAATGCACGGAGTTTTTTCGGTTATTGTTGAATATCTCAGGATTGAAATCGAATTTTGGGGATCTGTGAAGGTCAAAAGGTGAGGCATTGTGAGCTGCACAAAATGGCGTTCTTAACTCAATTTGGCCCAAAATGCACGTACGACAAGTTAGCACGATGGCGACGAGTTGTCAAAATAGTCGACATGAAAAAGGGACGTTATATGAAGATTTTCAGAAAAGTGAAAATTTTACCATTTTCTAGGCAAATGGCAACAGTTTTATTCTGTAGGGTTGTTTAGCATGCTGAATTGGATCCACAAAGTTTTTTTTTAAGTCAACTTAAAGCATTTCTCCAGAAAAACCATAAAAAATCGTGAATTTCAAAAAATCCATTGTTCGTGCCAAAATTCTATGGAGGCTTATGTCAAATTTACTTTGGAAAATTCATTATTCGCTGTATGAGGGTTTCCAGGATGCCAGATAAATCTGGGAAGCCAGAACAGGATAATCATTTTCTGTACCAGATTTTGACAGAATGTGTCAGAGTCTCAAAGTTTTCTTGTTTTCTGCCAATTTTGAAAACTTTTTTGACTTGACTTATCCTAAAACTGCAGGTAATTTTCAAGTATTTTAAAAAAGCTCATCATTATCACAATTTTTAAGATTTTTGAAGATTTAATCTTGCAGGTAGCCTCAAAATCTTTCAAAGTAATGTAACTTTACACATACCGTTAACAGGGGTGTCATTGGGTGTGGTGGGAGAAATTGGGTCATACAAATTTCAGCATTTTTGTATGACCCAATCTTACCCCCAGACCCAATGTCACCCCTGATGACGGTACTCAACAAAAAGAATTTATGTTGACGAGAAATTAAAAAAAAAACCCTAAACTTTTCCTCTTGAAGAGTTCATGAAAGCTCGACAAGTTCTCACCCCCCAAACTACCTAATTGATTGTCATCGATAGGCAAACAATTTTCTCTGCCCTTTTCGAGGAAACACCTTTTCCCGTAGAAGACACCTGATCGGGGTTTCAGCTTCCCCCAAAGTCACAACCTTTGACCCTGCAATCGCTGTGACCTGCATCCTTGCATGAAGTTTGCGTGGTTGGAGTAAATGTAGCAATAGTTGCCGAAATTCTGAAATTTGTGTCTGAATTCTCGCTCACACGGTTTAAAAATTGAATTTGTCTAGAAATGTTTAGAAAATTGTAAACAATTTAGTTTATCCAATAATGCCCCAATCACCCTAAACCATCACCATAAACGAAACGCTCTCGCTCCAGCCCACAATTGAATTTATCGTAATTGCTTATAAAACTGCACTTTTCGGTTGTTTGCGTCCCAAACTTTGTCTATTAATTATCTTCTGCTCCCGTTCTCTGTCTTCCCAGTGGGGGGCGTGCTGGAAAACCAAGCCCCCATGGAAATAAGGCTTCGTCGAGCTCATGCAGAGCAAAAGTTTGCTCACAAAACAAGGCTTTTCACACATACATGCACGTACGCCCAGAGGGGGAGGAGGAGCAGTGGGTGAGGTGTCGAAATAATAATGGTCTATTATCATCCAGCAGGGAAAATGGGACAACTTTGGACAATGTTGTCCCGTGTCGGAAAAGTGGGATGCGAGGGAGAGGGGTCGGGTGCGTTTTGTGGGATAAAATCTGACACAGTTTTTCACTTTCACTGAAGAAAATGGGATATTTTTTGCAGAAAAGTTACTCTTTTAGATGAAAACTGAAAAATATGTGAAAAAGAAAGTTCGAGTTTAAAAAAAAATCTCTTTTCTGTAAATCCATTCAAAGGAAGGCAAATAAAATGTCCCTGACTAACTTTTTCATCATCCATTCAGTAACATATTTTCCAAGTTTCTCTTTTTCATGAGTTCTGGTTACCAGTTTGAGGGTCGGTAAAAAAAACTATTTCCAACTCACTGTGAATATGAAAAGTTTAAGGGAAACTATGTCCAGGATGTGTGTTCCCAAAGAATTCCACTTTAATGTTTGCAATTCATTACTGGAGTGACAATTGTATTAAAATGCTAATTTTAAAATACCAAATTCAATTCATCATAAGAAAAGTACAATTTTTTATTCAAATTTAATCGTTAAAGTTTATAAAATGATAAACTATTCAAAATCAGCTCAATTCCCCTACTTTAACAGAACAACTCCGAGTTTGCGAGTAACACATATGTGGGATGATACTGCAAAAGTTGCGGTGTAAAATGCATTGTTGGGAAAAAACTTTTCAGTTTTTGGTTTTGCGCACTCATGGTGGAAAATGAATGCAAATGCAAACGTGAAAAGCCACTGAAAGCTGCTTGTTTGCATGCGAAATTAGATTCATTTCAGACTTTTGCTCAAACTTTTTGTTGAAATTTAATCCTGTTTTATTTCGTCGACCATCGCAGCTCATGTATCTAATCTATTTGTAAAAAAAAAAACAAAAACTCATAACACTCTATTGCAGCAAGCACTAGTCAACAGTCAACAGTCAGAAATTAAAAAGAAATACAGAAAATATATCACTTACGGGAAAAATGGCGCTAACTCAGTAACGGTTAAAAGCCCGTGAAATGTATAGTTAAAATAATAAACATGTGTAAATACAGAATGCTTCCTCTCTAAAAGAAAAAAAATCGTTTCATAAGTTTGCCAAAATTATTCCGATTGAGTTACGAAAAAAAGTCAATAAAGTTGCTCCGAATTGTTTCAGTGATAATCGAGAACATCAAAGTAGCATTGTAGTGAGGAAAATGGTAGATTTTTTATGAAAATATATACATAAAAAATGACAACTCAAAAAGATAAACTCACAACGTTAGCAAATCTGTATTATATTTTTATTGAAATACAACAAAATACTCTTTAAAACAATATCGATATAATCACAGCACAATGACGATTTAAATTTATTTTTTTCTCAAGCTAACAAATATGAGAGAGTGAAAGTAAAATGGATTTATAAAATGTTATCAAAACTGTACAGAAGAGTAGAGCAAAATATCAGCATTGAATTGAGTTCTGTCACACTGAGCGTGTATGACTGTGCGCGAAAGTGGCAAAAGATGCAGCAGCAGCAAAGAATTCAAAACATGACAATAAGTACTTTAAAAAATACAAATAATCACTACATTTACGAGCGACGAGGTATTAGTATTGCAAAGCATTGATAAAGTATAAACAAAAAAAAAACATAATATTCCAATCAAAAGTATAGTTGAATTTCGTGACGGGGTAAAACTGATGAAAAGTATAACAATATTGTGAAGGAACAGAGAAACGATAAATTATTGATAATAAAAGTGAATGAAAATGTTATTTTATAGGCAATTTTAATCAAATATCACATTCCTTGAAAAAAAATGGATAATAATTTATGATTTATGATTTATGATTTATGATTTATGATTTATGATTTATGATTTATGATTTATGATTTATGATTTATGATTTATGATTTATGATTTATGATTTATGATTTATGATTTATGATTTATGATTTATGATTTATGATTTATGATTTATGATTTATGATTTATGATTTATGATTTATGATTTATGATTTATGATTTATGATTTATGATTTATGATTTATGATTTATGATTTATGATTTATGATTTATGATTTATGATTTATGATTTATGATTTATGATTTATGATTTATGATTTATGATTTATGATTTATGATTTATGATTTATGATTTATGATTTATGATTTATGATTTATGATTTATGATTTATGATTTATGATTTATGATTTATGATTTATGATTTATGATTTATGATTTATGATTTATGATTTATGATTTATGATTTATGATTTATGATTTATGATTTATGATTTATGATTTATGATTTATGATTTATGATTTATGATTTATGATTTATGATTTATGATTTATGATTTATGATTTATGATTTATGATTTATGATTTATGATTCATGATTTATGATTTATGATTTATGATTTATGATTTATGATTTATGATTTATGATTTATGATTTATGATTTATGATTTATGATTTATGATTTATGATTTATGATTTATGTTTTATGATTTATGATTTATGATTTATGATTTATGATTTATGATTTATGATTTATGATTTATGATTTATGATTTATGATTTATGATTTATGATTTATGATTTATGATTTATGATTTATGATTTATGATTTATGATTTATGATTTATGATTTATGATTTATGATTTATGATTTATGATTTATGATTTATGATTTATGATTTATGATTTATGATTTATGATTTATGATTTATGATTTATGATTTATGATTTATGATTTATGATGAGTTTAATGCCGGTGACTTCAATGCTTGTGAGTTACGAACCCAACTTACCATGACATTTCGCCACATGTTTCTTGACTTAGGACTCTCCTCTTTCACTTATGTAAAACGAAACCAATAACAAATGACTCCAGCTAACCAAAACCATGATGCCTTGGAGCTCCGAGCAAAGGTCGTAATGGAAATGTCAATCCAGCATGATTACGCTCTACCCACAAGGAAAGAGAGACAGATGACATCGTCCTCCCCAAAAGTTTGCCCATTCTTTGCCGTTTGTTGTCGATCTGTGTTCTCCACACCCTCCATCCTGAACTGTGTGTAAGGAAGGATGTGCACATCATCTGCCAACACGATCTGCTACGATAGTGATTTGTGGTGCCAACCAAATGACACATACACCAAGAGTCTCTTCAAAAACGCACACACCCTCACACATACACTTGGGAACAATTCTGGTGAGCTGGTCCTGGTCGTCGTCCTTGCCACAGACAGATAGAACCTGATACCGACGACGATATGTTCCGTCTCCAGTCTCTCCTGTTTCTGCTGGTGGCAAAGGGCCAAAGCAATTTATTACGGACTCTAATCTGAACTTAATTGAAAGGATTGCGCAAAACATTGCTAATTAATTGGGGATTGTGAACAATTGATGAGACGAGAGAGATAAAGTTTATGAAGCGCATGTGTGTGTGTGAGTGAGTGAGTGAGAGGCAAAAAGAGCAACGTGTGAGAAAGGGAGAAAGAGTGCTGAAGAAATGTGTGTGTGAGCATGAGTGAGTGACTGTGGTATTATTTGGTGATGGAATTTAAGCCTCCCAAGTGCTCTTTGTGGGTGATAGTTGAGCAGGGGTGGGAAGATCACACTCGTTTGAGATTCTAATCACGTTTTTCTAAAAAAGCTTCTCTCAAAAAATATCATAAAAATACTATTTCTGCTGAGGACAAGTTTCAGTTTAGAAATTTTATAATTTTTACTTTATAGTTCACCGAAGAATTAAGATTGGAAGTCAAGCAAAATGGCCAATAATTGATTTACCTACCCTAACCAGAACGAACGAACTTTGGTATCGATGGCACTAAGCTTTAGGCCGTAGACTTCTCTTCTCCAGGTTTGTAGACTGATGGCATGATGATGACGGGCTAGAGTGAAATATGAACAGCCATCGTCGTCTGATGTTGGGAGTTCGGCACATCACCGTATCGGTTGAGTGTGGTCGGAATGGCAGGATAAGTTTTTGGGGCCATTGCTTGGAAAGATCAATTAGATTGATCCCTGGGGAAAGGTTCAGTTGGGTTGCATAGAACACTCTTTAAGTGAATTTCGTTAGGAGCAATTCTCTAAGAAAGAGCAAATATTCAGAAAAAATAATTCTTGTGTTTTTAGATTCTGCTATAAAGTCCATTGTGGCATTTTTTTCTGATCAAAAAAGCCATTTTGCATGATTCGTTTTCGCAACTCCAAAAAAATCTGATTGATTTGGTGTTTTGGGCAAAGTTGAGGACTATTTTAATAAAAACTGGTACACTGAAAAAATGCCGATTTTTTAATTTTCCTTTTTTTCTTACAAAAAAAATAATTTCTCTAAATCCGAATTTTTATGATTTTCCACAATTTGTTGATATGTTTTAGGGGACAAAAACAGCAATTTTTGAGCTACAGTATGCCTAAGACACTAAATCGATCAGAAAATTCCTACAAAAGTTACAGATTTTCGAATGTTTACGTACCATTTTAGTATGAACACCATCAAAAATTGTATGGAGACTTGTATGGGTGTACACAAAATGGCTTCTTAAGTCATTGTTTCAGCCAAATAAAAAAATACAAATGGTCGAAATAGGCAGGTTTCGTAGAGAATTCCTCTGCTGCCTATTTTTGTCATGGATTCATCTAATAAAATTTCGCGTTTTCACGTGCACAGCGAAATCCGTGAAATTTGCTCTGATCCGTAATACATTGATCATACTAATAAAATGAAGTAATATTCTGAATATTCATGGACATTTCTCGATAAAATTTCCTCAATCATGGAATTGCAATACAATAGTGAGTTATATAATCATTACACTGACCTACAAAAGATTCATTTTTCATTTTTCTTTATTAGGATCTACAAAAGTTGAAAAAAATATTCTCCATACAAACATTGGAGAAATCCATTTAGGCCCTATCTAAATATTGTTGAAAAATCCAAGGTAAACGTGTTTCTGGTGAACCCAAATTTTATGCTTCCCCTCGAGTTGAACCTGCTGCACTAGGGTGACAATAAAACAAATCGACATCTGACTCGTTTCTTTAGGCAATAATAAGCAACTGTGCCAATTTTGAGCCATATCGGTCCAGTTACCTACAGAATTTTGCCTAAAGAATCAAGCCGGGGGGTGTTTTTTGAGATTTTACAAAATTTTATTTTTTTCTTGTTACCCTAACCTGCAAACAGATTTTGTTGGATATTCTTTTACTTATATTAATATCTACAGGGTGGTCCAAATCCAGGCTTTCTCGGGGCTACCCCCGGGAATCAAAGATTGATCCATCACAAGGCTAAATTCCGGCCGGCTCAAAGGGCAACATAACATGCGCACAGCCTGGTAGACAGGCAGGCAAGTGAACACGCACGTGTAGGCATTTAAAAATAGCCGTCTGCACAAAACTGGTCATTTTCGGAAGCTAATAACTATTAAGCAAAACATCCTTAAAATATGGTGTCTTCGGGTAAATTGTTCTAAATTTAATAAAGGTCATACATCTGAGAATTGATAAAGATTGAACGACTTTTGCGCCCTCCACAGGTAAAAACTGAAACAGTTGCTTTTCTCCATACATGAGCTCAAATTTGGAATTTTGCCTAATGATGGATCAATCTTTGATTTCAGGGGGTAGCCCCGAGAAAGCCTGGAGTTGAACACTAGTGATGGATATTCAGATTTTTATTTTCAACTTTTATTTAATTTAAGATCAATGTTTTTTAATTGCCATGCAACTAAATTTCAAATTGACAATTTACAATCCCGTTTCGCAGAAAAGTAAACTCGGATCAAACTGAACAAGCAGAAATAGGTGTATTGCTAATATTTGAACTCAATCCATGCTGAGAAGCCATGCTAATCACACGACCAAGAGAACTTTGAAGTATTGTGAAAAAAATTACTTAATTAAAAAATGTATTAATAAAAAACTTGTAATATGATGTAAGTGCGTATTGTCATCTCAGACAAATCGGGGCAAATGGGGCAAATTGGTTTCCGGCTCAGAAGAAGACACTGAAAAAGTGTTTCTCATGAGTATAACAAATTTCGATTTCGAAATATTTTCAGGTATTTTTTTTTTATTTTTTGAAAACAAACCATTCACCTGAAGAAATTGAATTCAAATGATAAGTTGAAACATGACTTTTTATCTTTTTATTTAAGTTAGTACACCGGAACAAATTGTTTCATTCCTTTTTTACAAATTTCACGGAGATTTGAGCCAAAATTTAAGTATTTTTATCGGTCTTTTAGTTTACTGAGTTGTAGATCAGATTTAGTTTGCAGAGTTAATGACAGATATATCCACAGATTAGTTTCATTATAGTTTATATTTTACTACACTGTGTCAAACATTACCGGTTCATCAGTATCAAAATGACTCCTTTTTTGATGTTTTGTGATGGGCATTCCGTGAAATTGAGATTTGTGATGTGAAAAATCAAATTAATTATAATTGGATCCCCCGAGGCTGCTTCAATGAACACAATTAAATTCCAGGTTATTTACAGCAACAAAATGTTAGCTCAAATATTTTTTTGAGAAAAATTGATTCAACGAAGGTCTAGCTTTGATTAACCGAAGCCTTGATTAACCGAAGTTGTGTGTCGAAACGTCTTCTGACTAAAGTTTTTATGGCCAGTTGTCTCACTTGCAGCAAGGTTCAGGGTGTATTAAAAAAGCACGATCAGTTCGATACATCTTTCAAGAGTGATAACACTGCACTAAGTTTATCGGGTTTTGTTGAGTATCTCAGGATTGAAATCGAATTTGTGTTATCTGAGAAGTTCAAAAAGTGTTTTTTCCTTTACAAAATGGAGTTTTGAACTCAATTTGTTCCAAAATGCACGTGTGTCAAGATAACACGAGCAAGACGATACTACTCACTAAAGGTGGCTCTCTATATAATGTTTGATTCATCCCCTAAAGTACTTTCGAAAAATAGAATTACAACAAAGTTTGATTATTTTTTTACAATCAGATTGTTGCAGGATTAGGGCCATAAGTTAGTTAGTTTTGGAATTGGTTTTCAACAACTTCCTTGATTGTTCTGCACCCTTAAGTATAAAACTATTTAAAGTCGACCCGTCGAAAATGGTTTCCAAACCCACTTTTTTGTGCATCAAGAAAAAGGTCGCTCACAGCAAAATAACACACATGAAATGTTATTTGAATACTTTTCTTTAATCATGTCAATATTTTAGCAATCAATTTCAAGCAATTTCGTAAAAATTGTCTCATTTAAAAGCAAAAACCCTCTTATAAAGCTAGCCCTGATGCTACCGTAAGACCAAGTTTAATCCCATTTCCGTCATAATTAAATCGCCCAAGCAATCGTCCTAATTGGCCCCACTAACCGATAAAGCCACTGAACAGGCCAGACGCTTTCGACATTGAACCACATTTCCACGATACATGTCATAGTTGTTCAATTTCACACCCCACCCACAAACACACAAACAGAAAACGCATCGGTCGACATTCGATGTTATCATTCCGATGTCATAAATTTTTCTTGTCAGCATCAGGCCATCTGGTGCAAGGGGTTGGACACACATAAACTCACACATTCCGATTTAATTGAAACTGTGTTGCTATTTTGCGTGCAATACCTAGTAGGGGCTGTTGTTATGGTGTGGATAATTCATTGTCTCCGCCCGACTCGTCTCATCCGTCTCGAAAGGAGCCTGTCAATGCAGCGATTAATCATGTTCGTGTCTGTTCATGATAAGCGGGTCATGTTTAGGGGGAGATGTTTGAAATTGGAATTTGAACGGGACAAGATGCATTCGTAATGAAGTTTTACTAAAAACAACAAACTGGAATTTAATTTGTTCGAACATGTTGCAATTTTGCGATACACTTATTTTCACCCAAGAAATCGAGCCAGGGTGTATCGGTAGTGCCCATTTTTATTATGATTTATGAGGCATTTGGAAAAAATCATAGTTTATAAATATTTAATCGTATTTTGATCGATGTACAGCACTAACATTATCTGTTATTCTCAACCAAAAATTACTTTGAAACTTCAATCCATACAAATAAACCAACATTTAACGCTTTCCAACATTCTACCAAGTACCCATTCCAAATCATCCTGGCCACAAAATCATCGAAAACATGCGAGCCAGATGTGGTGTTGGCCATTTCGAACACGCCTGCACGGGCTGGTCAAGCTCTCACACAACTGGACCTCCCGATAGGCTGTTGATAGCCCTAGCCGTGCCAGAGTTAGAAAATGGACATTTCAGCAACAACCGAAACAAATAGTCTCGACAGAACATGAACGGGCCAGCACGTATTGGCCATTACCACAAAACCTCTCTCCGAGAAACAAAAAAAAAACGTCTGCTGGACAAGATACACAGATTTGGTTTGGTTTTTGTCTCGATTGAAACAGTTGTGAACGAAATGATCTTTAATTGTGGGAGTCGTGACTTTCACCGTGACTTAATATCGCGTAGAATTGCCGGACATCTCTTCAACCTCAACTGAAAAAGCCTGCATTTGACACCAAATCCGGCCCTGTCTTCCGGTACTTTATTCCATCCGTCAAAGAATTTCAGTCATGCTCGCCTCAAAAACTCAAAGCACGTGCCACCGAACCGGATGGTAGTCGACGACAGCCACTTCCAGCTTTCACCCCTCAACAGGGACAGAAACAATCTTTAAACTGTTGCTATTTGACCAAAATCACAGCGAAACCCCGGCAGGAAACCCGCGTCAACGGCCACCGATGTCGTGCTGTGAATGGGAAATTAGAGACCTCCTTTAAAGGAAGAAGATGACGGGGAAAAAATTGAAAATGGCATCATTATCCTTTTCCTTTTCTTTGGTTGGTTTTTTAGAGTTTAGTCTAGATTTCACCGGCAAGGATGCTTCCGGAACGCACCCTGTCATATCCGTTGGGACTCGTCAGTTTAAAATGTTCTCTTTTTTTCGAGGTAAGTCGAGTGACACGGCCGGAAAAGGGCAAATATTCGGTGGTCTATTATTGATTCGACGAAGTATGTCTTGTGGTTTTAATTGAAAGCATGAGCTCACTCTCTTACCGTCAGTGGGGGTGACATTAGGTCTGGGGGTGAGATTGAGTCAAAGTGATTTTTGACGGATTTTACCATTTCTCAGGTTCTTCTCAATGAAAATAAATTCTGTTGAAAGGGTTGTGTAGGGGACATCTTAAGATGACTTCGCTGAAAAAATCTCGTTCCTAGACCAAATCCTGTTATTTTGGCAGCTGTCTAAAGTTGGGGTACGTTTTTGGCCAAAAATGACCTCTCGAAAAATCATTTTTCTAATATTTTTGTTAGAATTGCTCGAAACTACCCAAATGTTTGAAAATCTCCACTTCAAACATTGTAGCATGTCAATACGATTCCCTCGAACAAGAAACACTGTTGCATGACTTGTTTTTACCATATCGTTGTATTTGAGAATCATTTTAGTTTCATTTGACCCAATGACACCCCCTCTAAGGGGTGAGATTGGGTCAATTTTCAAACAATTGGCATTTAAGGTAGTGTTCATCAAAATCCACCATATTTTGGGAAAATGTTAGTAAACTATCTTAGAACAAATCTACGTTGAAAGATTTTCGATGTTATTTAAATTGTTTTTGTTATTAAGAAAATACGAGAGGTGTATAGTTTTTTGACCCATAGTCACCCCCACTGACGGTTCTTACTAACTTAACAATTCACTCACTCAATCACTCAATCACTCAATCACTCACTCATTTACTCACTCACTCAATCACTGAATCACTGACTCACTTTATGATTCACTCGATCACTAGCTGACTCAATCACTGACTCACTTTTTCATTTATTTGAGTTTTTTCAGCAGTATCGTCAATGGGGGTGACTATGTGTGTGTGTGTGTGTGTGGTCCAATCCAATACCCGCTAACCGGTAGCGAAATTATGGGAAAGTATAATTTGTATCAGACTTTGTATATGCCGAATGCTGATACAGCTTATCTCAGTCCCGGGTATTAGGTGGTGATAGCCCTCGCGCTGCTTCCAACGACCCATTTCAGAATGACAGAGCTCCTTGCGGTCCAATTCCGAGGTCGCTGGGCATTGTTCGGCCCCGCCTAAACATAGAAGCAAGCATCTGAAGGAAACTCGATCTATATTTAGACTTCCAATCCCCTCAGGCAAATCAGGGATCAGCGCGTATTTAATAATATGAGAAGAAGAGATAACATGTTTCAACACTACGGATCAATTCACTGCTAGAGTGTAAACCTTCTGATAGCCGACTGCTTAGCGTCCCAGACCATCAATCCAAAGGTGTGAATTCGAATCCCACCTGATTCATTTTAGTTTTTATTCATATTCAAATTCCTGATTCCAAATTTCAAAGGTACCGACCGGGAATTGATCCCTGAACCTTCTGCTTGGGAGACAGAAGCCGTAACCATTAAGCCACAGAGCCGGTTGATTGGGAAGTGGTTCTCTGTATGGCTTTTTGCGAGATGAGAGCAGAGGACAACAATCATCTCAACGTTTCCATTTTACCCGGGCTAACGACCGGCAGTTCCAGTTCACGATGATTTCCCTTCATATGTTGAAAACCACTTATGATTTTGGCACATATTCCGTTTGTCAGCGTTTCCTGTCATTACTGGCGGGAAAAATCTTCGTGGAATCAGCTGTGCAGACCTCATGTGTGTCAGGAATGCAGGTTGAGCGACACCCACGGGCTCGTCAATGGGGGTGACTATGGGTCAAAAAACGATACACCTCTCGTAATTACTTAATAACAAAACCAATTTAAATAACATCGAAAATCTTCCAACGTAGATTTGTTCTTAGATAGTTGGGTCAAATGAAACTAAAATGATGCTCAAATACAACGATATGGTAAAAACAAGTCATCCAACAGTGTTTCTTGTTCGAGGGAATCGTATTGACATACTACAATGTTTGAAGTGGAGATTTTCAAACATTTGGGTACAGTCATCCCACATATTCGGAACGGTTTCCAGATCGGCCAATGTTCAAAAAATCATAGCAAATCGATAATTAAACTTAATTATTCGCTTTTACCTTCATTTGAAAGCTTTTCTTGCGATCTTTCGAATGCTGTATCGAACATCTGCAAATTTTAACTTTTATATGAAGTTTTTGAAGAATTACTTTGACCCTTGAAATCCACAAATTCGGAACACTTGTTTCTTACCAATGTAAACAAACTTTGTATCTCTTCAGGAGTACATATTTATTACCAAATAATGACTTCTCACACTGAAACCAATGAAACTCAAGCTTAGTGATGTTTTATACATGGTTTGATAACTTTTTTTGTGAAAATTTCAGTTAAATTCAGATGTTCCACAATAGTGGGAGGCACAATAACATCCCACAATTATGAAACAGGCCATTTGGTGGCAGTGTTTTGCTGCTCTGGACAAAAAAGTCTTGGAATGAAGTTTTTTGTTCAAAAAGTACTACTTTTACTAGTGAAATAGCAAGATAATGTCCAAATGAAGGTTCTAAAAATAGGTCTACAGAAAAGCTACTTTTGGCATGCTATTGACAAATTATCATAAAAGTGTTCCGAATTTGTGGGTGTTCCGAATATGTGGGATGACTGTAGTTTTTGAGCAATCCCAACAAAAAATTTAGAAAAATGATTTTTCAAGAGGTCATTTAAGGCCAAAAACGTACCTCAAATTTAGACAGCTATCAAAATAACAGGATTTGCTCTAGGAACGAGATTTTTTCAGCGAAGTCATCTTAAGATGTCCCCTACACAACCCTTTCAACAGAATTCAGTTTGATTGAGAAGAATCTGAGAAATGGTGAAATCCGTAAAAAATCAGACCCAATGTCACCCCCAATGACGGTATTTTTTAAACTTTTGTCAAGTCACCCAATCTCGCAATCACTTACTCATTCCAAAACACACTAACTCACACACTCACTCACTCACATATTCAATCAATCAATCACCCAATCACTTACTCACTTAGTCACTTTCTCATTCAACGACTCAAGCCAAACTTAATCACTTAACCAATTACTCAATCCTTGGCTTACTTAAGCATTCACTCACTCTCTAAATCATTCAATCGCTAACTCGATCACTTACTCACTCACTCACTCACTCACTTTCTCATTCAACCACTCACACACTAACTCACTTTTGCTTTTGTCTGTATGCAGCAATTCCCTACGGAAACAGCACGATTCGAATAAAGTTCTCCGATCGGGCTCAATTTTTTTCTGGGGATTCCATGGCCGAAATAATTGGACCCGTATTTTTTTATTTGGCCATTAAGGTGACCTACGTCGTGTTAGGGTGGTCCAAAAAATGGCAATTTTCGTTGATTTTCGCAAAAACCACTTTTTTCAAAAAATCATATCTCCGCGTCATTTCATCCGATTTTAGCTGTGTTAGACGCAAAAGAAAGGTGATTCGTTTGGTTATTTTGTAAAAATAGTAATTAGTTTCAAAAATCAAGCTTAACATTTGAAAAGGTCGTATGAAAACAAAAAATACTATTTTGAAGGTCTCGGGACCAAAGACCTGATTTTTACCTGATTCATCGGAAAATTTAACATAATATATCAAAAAATAGTGAAGTTATGTTTTTTTTAGATACGATTTTTTAAAAATAAAACTGGGTTTTCGACGCGCCACGCGCAAAAATGGGAAAATGACGAAAACGGGAAAAAATGTCTTTTTTCACAGCGGTAACTTGAAAATTTCAGCGGTGACCTATACATGTTAGAGTACCAAAAATTTTAGTAATTTTATTTTTCAAGTTATCGCTGTTTTAGTGAAAAAAGACGATTTTTTCCCGTTTTTGTCATTTTCCACACTTTTGCGCGTGGCACGTCGAAAAAACCCCAGTTTTTATTTTCAAAAAATCGTATCTCAGTGTGTTGAAAACATAACATCACCATTCTTTGATATATTATGTAAAATTTTTGAGGAAGTTTTGAGTCCGATCGGAGAACTTTTTTTTCGAATCATGCTGTTTTCGTGGGGAATTGCTGTTTGTACTTTTGCCCTTACTGATTTCATCAACATAGCCTATTTATTGTGAATTCTATAAACATTATTGGGAATGTTGAGCTTCTGTCAATCATTCACTCACTTACTCGCTCACTAGCTCACGCAGTCAGTCACTCTCTCTCTCTCTCTCTCACCCACTAACTCAATCAATCAATCACTTACTTACTCACTCAATCACTTACAAACTCGCCCGCTCTGTGACTCTTTTAAACACTTACTATTTGATTCACTCATTAACTTAATCACTTAATATCTCACTTACTCACTCACTCGCTTTTTGCTCTCACTGGTATATTCAGTGCTTGCGAAATTTCAACTTTGTTTGTGATAGCTGACAAAACACTCCAATCGTCTTCACCACGACAACCTGATTTTTACATTCTCCTTTCGTTCGTTTCACACACAAAGAAATGAGTGCTACGCAAAGTCACTCGCACAATCATTGACGTCCCTCCAGGAAAAAATCGCTTAGAGAGCGGTCGTTTGACATTCTACCGAGATTCCGATCATCTTCTGTCGAGTATCGAGCAGTCCTATTCAGTGATAGATCCCTTTTCAAGCATTGGTTATATTCAACAATCTTTTCAATGTGAATTTTTTCAAAATACAGATATATTTTGACTTTGAAGCTTCTATCATTTAATCACTTACTCAATCACATGCACACTCACTCAATAAATTAACTCACTCAGCTAGTAACTCACTCACTCACTCACTGATTTATTCAATCGATCAATCAATCAATCATTTACTTACTCTCCCATTCACCCTCTCCGTGACTAATTTACTAACTTTCCGACTCACTATCGGGCGCACTCATTCACTAACTTATTTTTACCCTTATTAATTATTTTTTCAACGCAATCTTTTTACTTAAAATTCTTGCCAATTTCAGCACCGCATTGAATTTTGGCTGGGACCGTTATGTAGGAGTAAGCGTGGTTGCCTCTCATCCAGTCGGCCTGGGTTTGATCCCAGAAGGTCCCGGTGGCAAATTTTGAGACGAGATTTGTCTGCTCACGCCTTCCGTCGGACAGGGAAGTAAATGTTGGCCCCGGACTAACCTAGAAAGGTTAGGTCGTTAGCTCAATCCAGGTGTAGGAGTCTCGGTGAAGTCGCTGGTAGGCAGTTGGACTAACAATCCAAAGGTCGTCAGTTCGAATCCCGGGATGGATGGAAACTTAGGTGTAAAAAGAGGTTTGCAATTGCCTCAACAATCAAGCCATCGGACACCTAGTTTCGAGTAGGAGTCTCGAAATCGAGAACGCCAAGGCAATGCTGTAGAGTGAATAATTTGATTTGATTTTTTGATTGAATTTTTAGCTACAGAATCCAACGAAATTCAACTCTACACTTTTTTCTACCCGGATTCAGATACCATCAACCAACACCTTTTCAATCGACTCCCACGCCAGTAAGCTCCGATAGGTGGTCCGTTATCAGCCGCGGATTTCGGAGGTGTGAGCCTGCAGGTCACTTGCAGACATATTTCATCCCCCGTACGGGGGCGGGCGGTTGCCAAAAATACACAAAAGATCGCAAATGTTGGTGGTGTGCAGCAGCGATTGTTTTTCCCCGAAGTTTGCCGCAGTCTACCCAAGTGGACCACCATTCGCGTCATTCCTGTCAGAGTTCCTGACTCTCGATTTCATGTGCGGATACGCTTCGAGTACGTTTCAATTTCTGCCGCTGACAGGTCGAGTGGATGAATTACAGCTCTATTAAAGTGATTGTTTTTTTTTTTTCGACGGGTTGAACGAGACCGGATTGTTCTCCCTCTTGGTTGGGGCAATTTGTGGTTGGGTTTGAGGGGTTTTACATGGGGGCGAGACCATTTTGGAAGTTCATTTTGACGGGTTGCGGACAAAAGAGGATGAAATTTATAAATGTCACGGCAGCTATTAGTTTGAAAAGCATTCATTTTCGAATTATTATTTAAATGACAACAGCCACTTCAGTATTTTGCGATGATTTATTAGTTTTCCTTTTATTCATTAATTTTGAAAGGGTTTGATGTGACAGTTCATTTTACGGAGTATTTTAGTTTTGCATATTAATTTGTGAGTCCGATTGGCTGCCAGAATAAAAATTGCAAATTGGGAAAAACAACGCGTTACGTTGGAAAGTCTAAAGGAAGCTTGTTCAAGCTTATTCAATTTATTTGGATATTCTATCTAGAGTCCGTTTATAAAAAAAACCGATTTTATCCCACCTGGGGTGAGATAGAGCCAAAAAATGGTCCATTCATGAATCAATTCAAAAATCAACCTGATTTTTTCATATATCTGATAATTCGTCATTCGCCATAGCCGGGTGTAAGCTGTCCTCGCACACAAGCATTTTCGATTTTCAAAATCAGAACAACTAATTTTTGAGTCAGAGAATTAGCTCACAATTTGCGATGTTCGTAATGTTTTCTGCCTATCGATAAATTGTAAGGATTCTCTGAGTGTTTTTACACTTTTCAAAATATCGAACTAACGAGGAAACAAAAAAATCCTTCTTGCTCCAGAGCGTTAAAGCGGTTACAAAATGACTGGCAGAAAGTGTTTCCACACCCAAGATTTTGCCGTGTACGGTAAATTCGCTTAAAAGATCTTAAAAGCTTCAAAACGCCTACTGGAATTCACTAAACTGACATTTAGGCGTTAGGCAAAATTGTGAGCTTGAATCTAGGCAAGCCAGAAAATTATGTAGTATGCATTTAGGCATTTTTGGGATAGGGAAGTATACTGCGACTGCCAAGTCAAATCAAACCGAATTCTGAAACGGAGTCTAATAAGAATCGTACACAAATTCCGTTTGTGTACGACCAACTTGTCGACGAGGCGAAGGAAATCGATCATCCATGATTTTTTGCAGATGCAGAGTCGAAGCCAAAAGCAAACCCTATTCCATTCTTTAGTAAGAAAGGCAAAAATGGAAATTTTCTAAAATCTGAACGGTAAATCCGAATAAGGTCAAATTTGTTTCAGAACCTCGATTATGGTCTAGATTATGATGTGGAGAAAAAAAATTAGATAAAATGTCAAAGGAATAGTTTTGGCATTTGGTGAAAAAATTACTTTCACCCTTTTTAGGGGTTTTTCCCCCTCAAAGTAAATTAGTCCAACAGGTGTAAGTCAAGAACCACATTACCGACATGGATGAAAATTTGGGAGGATGTAGGGCTCAAAAAATGCAATTTTTCGGATAAACTAACGATTTCCAAAAGTGAGTCGTGTGGTGTTCGTCGGGGGGATCGGTGTGTGACGTCGCGCGCGAGAATCCGCGAGAAAGTGGTGGAAGATTCTGGAATCATTGAAAAGAAGTTCGCGTCAAGGCCTTGGAAGTTGGGCCATTAGTCGTGTGGTGTTCGTCGGGGGGATCGGTGTGTGACGTCGCGCGCGAGAATCCGCGAGAAAGTGGTGGAAGATTCTGGAATCATTGAAAAGAAGTTCGCGTCAAGGCCTTGGAAGTTGAGCCATCAGTCGTGTGGTGTTCGTCGGGGGGATCGGTGTGTGACGTCGCGCGCGAGAATCCGCGAGAAAGTGGTGGAAGATTCTGGAATCATTGAAAAGAAGTTCGGGTCAAGGCCTTGAAAGTTGGGCCATTAGTCGTGTGGTGTTCGTCGGGGGGATCGGTGTGTGACGTCGCGCGCGAGAATCCGCGAGAAAGTGGTGGAAGATTCTGGAACCATTGAAAAGAAGTTCGCGTCGAGGCCTTGGAAGTTGGGCCATCAGTCGTGTGGTGTTCGTTGGGGGGATCGGTGTGTGACGTCGCGCGCGAGAATCCGCGAGAAAGTGGTGGAAGATTCTGGAATTATTGAAAAGAAGTTCGCGTCAAGGCCTTGGAAGTTGGGCCATTAGTCGTGTGGTGTTCGTTGGGGGGATCGGTGTGTGACGTCGCGCGCGAGAATCCGCGAGAAAGTGGTGGAGATTTCTGGATTTCGTTGAAAAAGGGATTCACGTGGTCGTGTGTATATTCACTTTCATTTAGTTTTGGAAGCCCTTCCCATAGCATCTTTGCTCGGATGGCACGCCGGCGGTAGAAGTGAAAAATCGCGATTGAGGAATTGATAAGTCCTTCTCATAGCGTCGTAGCTCGGAAGGCAACGATTATGTTTCCCTGATCTATTTAAAATTGCACGTCGCCGAATAAATCGATAAATACAATAACATTTAATTTTGAAAGTCCTTCCCATAGCATCGTTGCTCGGATGGCACGACGGCGGTAGATGTGAAAAATCGCGATTGAGGAATTGATAAGTCCTTCTCATAGCGTCGTAGCTCAGAAGGCAACGATTATGTTTCCCTGATCTATTTAAAATTGCACGTCGCCGAATAAATCGATAAATACAATAACATTTAATTTTGAAAGTCCTTCCCATAGCATCGTTGCTCGGATGGCACGCCGGCGGTAGAAGTGAAAAATCGCGATTGACGAATTGATAAGTCCTTCTCATAGCGTCGTAGCTCGGAAGGCAACGATTATGTTTCCCTGATCTATTTAAAATTGCACGTCGCCGAATAAATCGATAAATACAATAACATTTAATTTTGAAAGTCCTTCCCATAGCATCGTTGCTCGGATGGCACGCCGGCGGTAGAAGTGAAAAATCGCGATTGAGGAATTGATAAGTCCTTCTCATAGCGTCGTAGCTCGGAAGGCAACGATTATGTTTCCCTGATCTATTTAAAATTGCACGTCGCCGAATATAAATACAATAACATTTAATTTTGAAAGTCCTTCCCATAGCATCGTTGCTCGGATGGCACGCCGGCGGTAAGATGTGAAAAATCGCGATTGAGGAATTGATAAGTCCTTCTCATAGCGTCGTAGCTCAGAAGGCAACGATTATGTTTCCCTGATCTATTTAAAATTGCACGTCGCCGAATAAATCGATAAATACAATAACATTTAATTTTGAAAGTCCTTCCCATAGCATCGTTGCTCGGATGGCACGCCGGCGGTAAGATGTGAAAAATCGCGATTGAGGAATTGATAAGTCCTTCTCATAGCGTCGTAGCTCGGAAGGCAACGATTATGTTTTCCTGATCTATTTAAAATTGCACGTCGCCGAATAAATCGATAAATACAATAACATTTAATTTTGAAAGTCCTTCCCATAGCATCGTTGCTCGGATGGCACGCCGGCGGTAGAAGTGAAAAATCGCGATTGAGGAATTGATAAGTCCTTCTCATAGCGTCGTAGCTCGGAAGGCAACGATTATGTTTCCCTGATCTATTTAAAATTGCACGTCGCCGAATAAATCGATAAATACAATAACATTTAATTTTGAAAGTCCTTCCCATAGCATCGTTGCTCGGATGGCACGCCGGCGGTAAGATGTGAAAAATCGCGATTGAGGAATTGATAAGTCCTTCTCATAGCGTCGTAGCTCAGAAGGCAACGATTATGTTTCCCTGATCTATTTAAAATTGCACGTCGCCGAATAAATCGATAAATACAATAACATTTAATTTTGAAAGTCCTTCCCATAGCATCGTTGCTCGGATGGCACGCCGGCGGTAGAAGTGAAAAATCGCGATTGAGGAATTGATAAGTCCTTCTCATAGCGTCGTAGCTCGGAAGGCAACGATTATGTTTTCCTGATCTATTTAAAATTGCACGTCGCCGAATAAATCGATAAATACAATAACATTTAATTTTGAAAGTCCTTCCCATAGCATCGTTGCTCGGATGGCACGCCGGCGGTAGAAGTGAAAAATCGCGATTGAGGAATTGATAAGTCCTTCTCATAGCGTCGTAGCTCGGAAGGCAACGATTATGTTTCCCTGATCTATTTAAAATTGCACGTCGCCGAATAAATCGATAAATACAATAACATTTAATTTTGAAAGTCCTTCCCATAGCATCGTTGCTCGGATGGCACGCCGGCGGTAAGATGTGAAAAATCGCGATTGAGGAATTGATAAGTCCTTCTCATAGCGTCGTAGCTCAGAAGGCAACGATTATGTTTCCCTGATCTATTTAAAATTGCACGTCGCCGAATAAATCGATAAATACAATAACATTTAATTTTGAAAGTCCTTCCCATAGCATCGTTGCTCGGATGGCACGCCAGCGGTAAGATGTGAAAAGTCCTTCTTATAGCGTCGTAGCTCGGAAGGCAACGATTATGTTTCACTTTCTGGTCATATCATCTACCAAGATGAATCCTGACCTTCCCTTTCCTTCCCCTACTAACACAATTCCCCCACTTCCCGTGATGCTTGAAGGAGATGCTGTGGATTCAACGGTCTCATGCGGTGTCAACAGGTATAGAGCGACAAACTCTGTGTCTGATGAGTCTGCAACTTCAACTATCGGACTAACATTCCTACCTTTGTTGAACTGCATCTCCTTGGGGGGGCGCCGGTATTGACTTGAAGCAGAGATCTTCAGGGGTTATACAGTGAGGATGATTAGCTCCCACTAATCATCTGTTGGTTCATTGTGTAACTTCAGCTGATCCGTCAATAACGGAGTAGCAGCTCATTGGCAGTCAACCATGCTCATGCTCATGCTCATGCTAAACTAACGATTTCCAAAAGCCAAAAGCAAACACTTTACCTTTTTTAGTAAGAAAGGAAAAAAATAACAAGGTTTCACCATGCATATAAAAGAGTACTTGATTATTTTATTCCAAATATCATTCTCGAAATCTTTAGTTTAAAAACTACTGGAGTTGCTATTTATAACTTATAACCACTACCAAATATTTGAACTTCAATTTTTCATAATTATTTCATTGATTGAGATAAAAATCAAATTTCAATGAAACGTTCCAACTTACAGAAACTTTAATATTTTTAAACAATATATACCTGGTGATTTTTATGTAACTCCTAAAAATACATGACTTTCATGACATTTCAAAGCTTTATACATGAGTCTACTTTACACAGCTCACTTAACCAGACATAAACTCCTTAAAAGGTACAACCTTTAAAAAAACACCCCGTTGCCAAAAGCGAACACTTCGAGGAAGGTCCAGCCTTAACCGTAAAGTGTCACAACAAATCTCATCCAATCATTTCGTGAAGGTTTTTATAATTCTAATAATCGTCAAATAGCATTAAAAACCCGACCGTCAACCGAGAAATCAGCTTACGGAGGTACAGCTTTTTTTTTTGCTTCACTCTTCATCGTCCGGCTTCCTTCCTGCTACTAACGAATTACTGAGCACTGAGTAGGGAGAGTGCGGTGTGGGCTCAGAAAGCTAAGCGATGTGAAACTTTTCTTACTTTGGTTGGATCAGTGTTGTATGCATTTGAAATTCTTTAAAGAAAAATACCAAAAAAGAAAAAAAATGTTTTATAAAGTTTCATTTCAATCGTCAAATATCCAAAAAGATAAACATGCTAAAAACTTAAGAAGAGAATTTGTTTTTCACACTTTAAACCAAAGCTGCATACCCCCCTGACAAACGGAAAGTACCATTCGGCCATAAACGAGAAAATACCGGCAAGAGTATCGTTAAGATTATGACGAAGGAAATGAAGACAGCCTCGGAACAGCTTTCTCTGTAAGAGCCTCTGTGTGTGTGTGAGTGGTTATGGCAATATCGTAAGAGTGTGATTGTAGTGGGGCCTGGTTCACCCCCAACTGCCATTGCTGGCCATTGGCCATCTCTTACGTCAACGACGGCGGTGGCTAAAAAGTTTTGCGGTCGGTGGAAAACGGAGATGTGTTTTTCTTCCTGAAGAGTTTCCGGGAGGCGAAAAAAAATCTTTGGTCGGGAATAAAGCGTGCGCTCAAAAGAAAGTTTTGTAATACTGAAAACTTATTGGAATTATGAATACATTATTAAATTCTGTAACAAAATTGTTGGCATGCATCTAATAAGTTTACAATTTTTACAATTTTGAAGTTAATATTGATAAACTGTTCACAGAACACGCTCCAATCGACAGAATTGAGTTTCAGTGCCAATTAAAAACATTTTAAATTTGTCAATAAATACTATGGAATTGTCTTAAGTTACCATGCGCTAGACTGGCTCGTCTTTATATGGAAAATTTTCAAATTGGTCAAATCAACCCAGAACAAAGTTTTTTCGGTCCCTTTTGGGTCCCTGAACAACCCCCCAAAATATGGAAGCGATTGGTTCAGCCCACACTTTGCGCAAAGCGATTCAATTTTGTATGGGATTTAGTATGGGAAAACTAACTTTTTTGTATTTTGATTTTTATAATTTTCAGGTTTCACTGAATTTAAAAACCAATACCGTAGAAGTGTAGTCCTGATTGTCCTCTAAAACTTTCCCGAAGAAAGTATGGTCCTATCTCTCTTCTGAAAAAAGATATAGCGATTTCAAAAGTTCGATTGGAAAATAAGTTGAGAAAATTATATTTCCTGACAACACTGGCAGTACATTTACGTAATATGAGTACGACATTTGTTTCTAACTCGTTTCAAGTGCATCCTAGGTAAATGGTGTCTTCTGGAAAGTTGTTGTATATACACAGGGCTATCTTTTAAAAATATTGACGTACAGGGTGACACCACTACAGGGTGTCAACTCAATCCTAACTTTTTCTGTTGGCTATTTGGAGCATTGATGTGTTCGGCAAAGTTGTAGGAAAACATATTTTATGTGTCCTCCAACAATGAATGACGTGGTGACACCACAACAGGAGGGAGGGGAAGGTTACTCAACTCAACAAATTCTCAAGATGGTCTTTTAAAAAATTGATTTTTGCAGAAAAAGTGCAAAGATGCTTATTTCATGACATTCGGTTAAGAGGATTACACGACAACCGGGTGTAATTTCATAACTAGGTCGTGCTAATGATCTAATCTCCAATGACTTCAGACAGTTTCCAGATATATGTTTTAGAAACTAACTTAATCCACCTATGTGGTTGGAGCCTTCCTCACTCATTACCAACAATGGCTGATTTGATGGGGTTGTACACAAATTTCATCTATTTTTAGAACCGGAATAATAAAGTACATAAATATGACTTAAGTGACCATATCTCGAGACAGGGTTGCCAAGTCTTCAATTTTTTGGACTTGTTGGAATGGTTTTTCGATAACCTAACCAACGATGGGTCGGATAGTGGATCCAGACATAGTTTACATACATTTAAGTGAGATCCGGCTACAAAAAAGGTACATAAATATCACTTAAGAAACCATATCTCAAGACAGGGTTGCCAGATCTTCAATGTTTTGGACTGGTTGGAAAGGTCTTTGATAACTTAACCAACGATGGGTCGGATGGTGGATCCGAATATAGTTTACATATATTTAAGTGAGATCCGGCATCAAAAAAGTACATAAATGTCACTTAAGTGACCATATCTCGAGACAGGGTTGCCAGATCTTCAATGTTTTGGATTTGTTGGAAAGGTCTTTTGATAACCTAACCAACGATGGATCGGATGGTGGATCCGGACATAGTTTACATACATTTAAGTGAGATCCGGTTTCCAAAAAGTACATAAATATCACTTAAGTGGACATATCTCCAGACAGGGTTGCCAGATCTTCAATGTTTTGGACTCGTTGGAAAGGTCTTTTGATAACCTAACCAACGATGGGTCGGAAGGTGGATCCGGACATAGTTTACATACATTTAAGTGAGATCTGGCTACAAAAAAGTACATAAATATCACTTAAGTGACCATATCTCGAGACAGGGTTGCCAGATCTTCAATGATTTGGACTCGTTGGAAAGGTCTTTTGATAACCTATCCAACGATGGGTCGGATGGTGGGTCCGGACATAGTTTACATACATTTAAGTAAGATCCGGATATATGTGAAAACACATTTTTATACATAACTTTTGAACTACTTATCGAAACTTCAATCTGTATACAACTCGATCTATGGGACCCTAAACCAAGTCGAATGCAACAGGTTCGGGTCAAATCGGTTCAGCCAGTGCCGAGAAACATGAGCTAGTTTGTTGGTCACATACATACATACACACACACACACATACACACAGACATTTGTTCAGTTTTCGATTCTGAGTCGATATGTATACATGAAGGTAGGTCTACGACGTTTTTATACAAAGTTCATTTTTAGAGCAGGATTATAGCCTTACCTCAGTGAGGAAGGCAAAATACATGTGTCTGTAATCAACATGACTTCTAATCTCCAATCTATCATAAGCATAACAAATCAGACGTTTTTGTTAAATTCAAGTATTGGTATCGAACATAAGTTGATCTTGAGTGAAAATTTTGAAAATTGTTTTTTTTATGGTTTTATGTATGACGTTGTTTTGCCAGTTAAAAGTCCCAGTTCTAAGTATGCTTTTTACTTGGCAAACATTGCTAACCGAGTTTCAATATATATTTTCTAAGGAATTCATTCAAACCTTTTATTTTTTTGCCTTCCTCACTGAGGTAAGGCTATAATCCTGCTCTAAAAATGAACTTCGTATAAAAACGTCGTAGATCAGCCTTCATGTATACATATCGACTCAGAATCGAAAACTGAACAAATGTCTGTGTGTATGTGTGTGTGTATGTGTGTGTGTATGTGTGTGTGTATGTATGTATGTGACCAACAAACTAGCTCATGTTTCTCGGCACTGGCTGAACCGATTTGACCCGAACTTGTTGCATTCGACTTGGTTTAGGGTCCCATAGATCGAGTTTTATACAGATTGAAGTTTCGATAAGTAGTTCAAAAGTTATGTATAAAAATGTGTTTTCACATATATTTGGATCTCACTTAACTGTATGTAGACTATATCCGGGTCCATCATCCGACCCATCGTTGGTTAGGTTATCAAAAGACCTTTCCAACGAGTCCAAAACATTGAAGATCTGGCAACCCTGTCTCGAGATATGGCCACTTAAGTGATATTGATATACTTTTTTGAAGCCGGATCTCACTTAAATGTATGTAAACTATGCCCGGGTCCATTATCCGACCCATCGTTGGTTAGATTATCAAAAGACCTTTCCAACGAGTCTAAAACATTGAAGATCTGGCAACCCTGTCTCGAGATATGGCCCCTTAAGTGATATTGATGTACTTTTTTGAAGCCGGATCTCACTTAAATGTATGTAAACTATGTCCGGATCCACCATCCGGCCCATTGTTGGTTAGGTTATGAAAATACCTTTCCAACGAGTCTAAAACATTGAAGATCTGGGAATCCTGTCTCGAGATATGGCCACTTAAGTGATATTGATGTACTTTTTTGAAGCCGGATTTCACTGTAATGTATGTAAACTATGCCCGGGTCCATCATCCGACCCATCGTTGGTTAGATTATCAAAAGACCTTTCAAACGAGTCTAAAACATTGAAGATCTGGCAACCCTGTCTCGAGATATGGCCACTTAAGTGATATTGATGTACTTTTTTGAAGCCGGATCTCACTGTAATGTATGTAAACTATGCCCGGGTCCATCATCCGACCCATCGTTGGTTAGATTATCAAAAGACCTTTCCAACGAGTCTAAAACATTGAAGATCTGGCAACCCTGTCTCGAGATATGGCCCCTTAAGTGATATTGGTGTACTTTTTTAAAGCCGGATCTCACTTAAATGTATGTAAACTATGTCCGGATCCACCATCCGACCTATTGTTGGTTAACTTATCAAAATACCTTTCCAATGAGTCCAAAACATTGAAGATCTGGCAACCCTGTCTCGAGATATGGCCACTTAAGTGATATTGATGTACTTTTTTGAAGCCGGATCTCACTTAAATGTATGTAAACTATGTCCGGATCCACCATCCGGCCCATTGTTGGTTAGGTTACGAAAATACCTTTCTAACGAGTCTAAAACATTGAAGATCTGGCAATCCTGTCTCGAGATATGGCCACTTAAGTGATATTGATGTACTTTTTTGAAGCCGGATCTCACTGTAATGTATGTAAACTATGCCCGGGTCCATCATCCGACCCATCGTTGGTTAGATTATCAAAAGACCTTTCAAACGAGTCTAAAACATTGAAGATCTGGCAACCCTGTCTCGAGATATGGCCCCTTAAGTGATATTGATGTACTTTTTTGAAGCCGGATCTCACTTAAATGTATGTAAACTATGTCCGGATCCACCATCCGACCTATTGTTGGTTAGGTTATCAAAAGACCTTTCCAACGAGTCCAAAACATTGAAGATCTGGCAACCCTGTCTCGAGTTATGGCCACTTAAGTGATATCGATGTACTTTTTGGAAGCCGGATCTAAAAAATAGATGAAACTTGTGTACAGCCATTGTTGTGAGGAAGGCTCCAACCACATAGGTGGATTAAGTTAGTTTTTAATTACCCTATCACTAAAGAATTTTAATTTGAAATAGAGTATCTCAACAACCTCTAAAATTTTAATGTGTGAATTTCATGTTAATCAGTTAATTGTGCTCAGAATTACTTAAATTATGATCGAATGATTAATTGAATATTATTGAAAGGAAAAAAACGCGGATTAAATTAGATCTTTTGATACTCCTTTATGCAAATCGAGGGAACCGCAATTGAAATGATTTTATAAAAAAGATGTTTAATCAATAACACTGATATTCCTGGCTCAAAGTTGGCAATGATTCTTAAAAGTACAATACAGTCGGGAATAATGTACGCTACAATACTCTTCGATAATAATTTAATAACCTAAAAAACAAAGATTTGTTAAAAAAATAGCTCATTCTGCTATCTAAAATTATTTCAAGAAAATCCAATAACAGAGGACAAAAATATTCTCGATAGCTCAACTTGGTATTGGCGAGATAAATTTATTGGCAATGGTAATTAACTGTTATAAAAAATAAAACAATACTTAAAATAGTCCAAATAGTGATCTTAAAAAAACTTCAATAACTTTACTTAAGTTTGAAAGTACCCTTAAGTAAAGTTCTAGCAATATTAAAAAAGCAATAGCAATAAAATATTTCGCTACACGCAATTAGAAAATTTTCGAACAACCTTGGGTTACCTTGGGCGGGATATCAATGATTAAATAATCCGTTCGCAATTTATTTTATGACCGGAATAATTTAGTATATCTGGCGTTTTTTTTTTTAATATTTGCAAACATGCCGAAAATGTTGTTGTGGAAAACAAATTGTTTAGTTTAAAAATTGTGAGCTGCAAAAAAATTACTATTTCCTTACTTACTTTTACTTTTATTGGCGCTACACCATTAGCTTGGCCTGCTGCACGATTCTCCGCCAACAAGCTATTTCCAAAAGGTTTTAAAATTTGCTCAAATGTGTAATCGAATAAGAAAAGGATTTTGCAGTGTTTAAACTGTTGAAACTTATAATTACATCAAAAATTTGGAATCATTTTGAAAAATTATCAAGCTCCTGATTTTCGAAGGCAATTTTAAAGGGAAGATGAATGAAAAACTTAGATTTTTTTATTTCCAATAAAAATGTCATAATGTTCTACAAACTTTTAAAGCTAAATTAAAATAAAAATATTCATGAAAAATTTGCTAGAACCCTTCACGAGTTTCAAGTGCATTTCAAATCATACATTTTTTCGGCTAAACAACTCTGCAATAATGAATAAAATAGAATTAAAAAATATGTTTGAATTGATTCCATTGACTTATCTCCTTGTTTTGAAAGAGCAATCCGAACATGTTTTAAAACCTCTGTTTTGATAAAATCAATGTGGGTGACATTGGATCTCTTTCCAAACATCCCAAAAATTCCATTCAGTTTTAAAAGTCGTGTGGGTTCCTCGCAGTTTTGCCCCTAAGCGAACAAAGTTTGTTTCAGCGTATTGGCTGTAGTTGCAAAATAAAAGAACAACCCCCCCCCCCCCCCCCCCCCCCCAATTGTTTTTATATATTTGGAAAGATCCCAAGTAACAATTTTAGTTTTACTGTAGTTTTGGAGAAGTTATGTAGAATTCCTGAGAAAATGTATGCGAGATGCCTTTTAGTCCCACATGCTGTGTTAAATAAGTGTTAAATCAGCAATAAAGCTAAAATGGACTACTTTAGGAGGTTAGCCAGAGTAAAAATTAAGAGTATCATAAGACATTATAATTTTATTGTGTACCTAATAAATGCTTTATAAAGCTCTTCAATGCTCGAATAAAACTTTTTAGTTTTGAAAAGATTTTTGTAACAACCTGTAGGAACTCCTGAAAGTTATAACAAAGCACGAAGCATTTATGAATGTTCTCTCAAAGAGAACCAAAAGCCTGTACAAAAAGGGAACAGCATGCTGATTTACTTGATTAAAGACAAATATTCTTATGCGAAATGGAATTCTAAAAGGCTTATGGTAGTTGATTATTCATTTGATAATAATTGTATAAATATATTTAAGCACTTGCATTTTTCCAATGAAATGTACCGTTACAGTAGTGCCAAAAAAAATTACCGAACATTTTTTCAAGATAGCTCGAAAAAATGGAACGCGCCTTTAAAATTATCACAAAAAAACTAAACTTTTATCGAAAAAAAATCTTTTTCGACGGTTGTTGCTCCAAAATTCAACATGGCTACGATTTTCAGCACCTCGATTTGTTTGGCAATATGGCGAAAATTTATAAATATTGAAATTCTTTTTTAAGTCTATTTCAAATTCAATGCTTCTTCAAAGACTCTTTCCCAAAACTCGCTAGGAATAACTTGATTTAAAAAGGATTTATTAGGGTTTAAAACAGGCTCACAATGCTTTATCGTGGTTTTACCCAAGATTAAATTGCACACGGCTGGGAACGTAGCGCATGCGGGCTTCATGAACTGCAAATAGATCGACTTGCACAACGGATTTGAATTTGGAAATAATTCAATAAAAAACACATTTTTGTTAGTTTGCATGGGGTTTATTTATTATATAACAACTAAAAAAGCACAAACTCGGTCACTCAACACAGTTCAATGACCAAACTTTAAACAGCGAAGGTGGGTTGGACACTGCCTTAAAAAGCAGCTACTTTCACTATTTTTACCTTCTGTTGCTATTACAATCTTTAACTCCACCACAATATAGACTGCGCACCACAAACAATGATATTTTAAAACGATTATCACTCTCTTTTCAAATTAAACATACTAGTGAACAAAAAACCGCTGCAATCAGCACAAGCAAAACTGTAAATGACAGCGCGTAGCAATACAGATAATAAAATCTTGATAGTTTTGAACAAGGTAACTCTAAGAATGAAAAGTTTTATCAACTACTTTTCGAAAACCATATGTATTTAAAGAAGTTCTAATCAAGACTGAAAGGCTTTGATAAAAGGGGCAGGACGAAGAACACTAAAACGAAAACAATTTGATAAAATGCCTCGTTTAGTAACGATAAATTGCAAAATAACATGATGTACATCCACTTTGACACAATAATGATAATGCACAGCACCAGTAAATGCAACAATTGCAAAGCAAAAGAATTTCTGGTTCAGTGAAATGTTCCGATTTCTCACAATTCTATCACAATTCAAACACGATAAAAAACCACCAATTAAAAAATATTTTATTATTATCAACACATAGTTATTAAGTCATATGTAATTTTAAAACTTTAACCGAAAATTCACTAGTAATTATGCCCAGAAGCGTTTTTCAAAAAATCAGCTCGCCTCTCAATGTATTTAACTGCGCTGTTCACTTACAACTGAATATGTCAAAGTGAAAGTACAAATCTAACAAGATTGATAAAATGCTTACGGAAGACTTAACAGATTTAAAGCAGCATTTGTTAAGTTAATCAAGCTATATCAAGAATTCTTCAGGCGTACTTAAAGTGTAAAGTTGAAAGCTTAATTAAAACTTCTAAACAAAATTCTTCATGATATCTTGAAGAATTCTTTAAAATATGTTTAAGTTTGTGGAATGGTAAAACCTGTTGGATTTGGTGAAAGATGTAACAAATCGTTATTGCATTTGATAAAACTATTATAAAAATGCTTAAGAATCAAAGGCATTTGTCTTGCTACTTGGGATAATTGATTTTCCTACAAATAAATTTTATGAAGACTGAACAATACTGTACCTGTGCTTCTCCTGGGGGTAATTCTCTACCAACTCACACAAAACCGGGAATAGTTAACCCGACCCCTTCCATTTTAGAACATGCTAAAAAAGTGGTATTTTTCAATAATTTGCAGCCTGAAACGGTGATGAGATAGAAATTTTTTGTCAAAGAGACTTTTATGTAAAATCGTACGCCCGATTTGATAGCTAAAAAACGTATTATTCATCGACAAAAAAAAATGAAAAAAGTTTTAAAAACTCTGCCATTTTCCGTTATTCAACTGTAATTTTGTTTTGGAACGTGTCATTTAAAGGGAAATTTAATGTACTTTTCAAAGGGCTATTTTTCATTTGGAACAAAAAATTTTATTTTAAAATTTCGTGTTTTTTTCTAAATTTGCAGGGTTATTTTTTAGAGTGTAACAATGTTCTACAAAGTTGTAGAGCAGTCTATGTTCAAAAATGAAAGGGGTCGTACCGTCCCTCCGACACGAGTTATCAAAAAATGGACCTCGGATTCGTGATCAGAGACAAAAGTTACCCCTTAGGACAAAGTTTCACGCAAATCGAAGAGGGGTCGGGGCAACTGCTGTGTGAGTTGGCGGAGAGTTACCCCTGAATGAAAAAAGTAGTGTGACGGGACAACATCGTAAAACTGGAATTTTAAAAGGCACTGTAAGATAATCGCCACTGTTTTGCCAGCATATATTATTTTTATTTTGCTCTTCTACAAATTATCAAAAATTGAAAAACGAATCTTATACGCCATGAACTGAACGAATTAGTTGAAATTTGAGTTTTTGCCAGCCATTTCTTTGCGTGACGGGACAACGAAAGGAGCAGATTTATGAAAAAAACTCATCTCCCATTCAATGGCTTGCAGTCCTTATTTGATCAATATTTTTAGCGTTTGAGGTAAGAAAACGTATTTAAAAACATAGCAATTTTTAAATCATAATAAAAATTAAATTTTTAATTTAAAAAATCGTATTGAAAATTGAATCAAGTGACTTTTTAGTGTAGCTTCACTAAGAATCGGTCTAATGTTGAATCGACAAATTTATACCTTTCTTTGCATCATTTTTGTTTCATTTGATCTAATTTCATTTTGAGATTAGGCTTACTTTTAAACCAAAGTCATTCAAACAAATTTCATCAAACTTCACTAAATTTTGGGAAAATTATGCTCAATTATCAGATAATTTTCTCCTTAGGTGACTTACTAAATCCATTTAATACCAGTAAACTCTGTTCCTCACTTTGAATTAATCAGCTAGTGCGTCAATCCTGAGATTTCCCGGGACAGAATGACCGGGAAATTTTGAAAAACTGGGAATTCCCGAATCCCGGGAAATTTTATATTTTGTTCCGGTTTTCCGGAAATTGTTAAAATACATATTTTGGTCAGGAAATTCAGATTTTTTTGTGAAAATAGTGGAACAGTTGAATACTGAGTAATTGATTAGTTTTTTTAATAGCGTTCAAAATGATATTGAGACAGCGTGAATTTTACTTTTTATGGAAAATTGTAGAAATTTTAGAGTACAAATTTAAAAAATGTTTATTCTTTATGTAATTTTATGCATTATGAAAATGTTAGGTTATAATTTAAGATAACTAATGTTATTTAAATTCAAAATAAATTTTCATAGTTTACCATTTTTTCTTCGGTGCAACCATCTTCTGTAAATTGGGACAAATGTATCGTTTTGGGAATAATGTTGAACCCACATTTTTACACAGTGTTTTGATATTTCTGATTGATTTGGTTAAAATTCAACATAACAACAAAACAAAAAAAAACTAATGCACCAAAAAATGCTGTAAAATTTACTATTCCAACTTATATTGAAGTTCTGATTTGCACCAAAAGGCGGATTTAAATGAAGATAATCGATAATATTAAAAATATAAGTTTTAAAAAAACCAAAATTCTAAACTTATTAAAAATGTAGCAATGAATGGATGTAATTTTTATTGTTTCTTTTTTTTTCTTTTTCTCATACCTTATAAAATACATATTTTTTATAAGCTTCTATTTACTTATTTAATCTGAAACACATTTTATAAACAATTGCAGTTGATTCAAAAGTGGGTCTCGTGGCGCAGGGGTAGCGGCTTCGGCTGCCGATCCCGATGATGCTATGAGACGCGGGTTCGATTCCCGCCTTATCCACTGAGCTTCTATCGGATGGTGAAGTAAAACGTCGGTCCCGGTTTCTCCTGTCTCGTCAGAGGCGCTGGAGCAGAAATCCCACGTTAGAGGAAGGCCATGCCCCGGGGGGCGTAGTGCCAATAGTTTCGTTTTTTCAAAATTTCAAGCATAACAAAGTACATTAACAATACCAACTGCTTTCCCCTTTAAGATTGTAGTCTAGACTCTCACCAGATCATGACAATAAACTTATTTTATGATTTTAAGGTTTTAAAACATATGTACTAAAAAATAGTTTTTGTGGCAATTTAAAAAATAACCTGGGATCCCTGGAATTGCCGGGATTTAAATTTATGTTGCCCGTTTTCCAGGAAATCCTAAACCTGGTAAAATTGTTGATGGAAGGAGGTTCAGCTTGGGCTCATGACGGAACACGAGTTAAGCTAAAACATCGAAATAAATTTATGTAGCTTGGAGAAAATAAAATTAATATCTATGCACTTTTGCTGCAAAAATCAATATTTTAAAAGACCATCTTGAGAATTTGTTGAGTTGAGTAACCTTCCCCTCCCTCCTGTTGTGGTGTCACCACGTCACTCATTGTTGGAGGACACATAAAATATGTTTTTCTACAACTTTGCCGAACACATCAATGCTCCAAATAGCCATCAGAAAAAGTTAGGATTGAGTTGACACCCTGTAGTGGTGTCACCCTGTTCCCCTAATGATAAAAAGTTACGTTAAATAACTTTCTCAACAACTTTGCCGAATACACCAATCCTCTAAATGGCCAACAGAAAAAGTTAGGGTTGGTTTGACACCCTGTAGTGGTGTCACCCTGTACGTCAATATTTTTAAAAGATAGCCCTGTGTATATACAACAACTTTCCAGAAGACACCATTTACCTAGGATGCACTTGAAACGAGTTAGAAACAAATGTCGTACTCATATTACGTAAATGTACTGCCAGTGTTGTCAGGAAATATAATTTTCTCAACTTATTTTCCAATCGAACTTTTGAAATCGCTATATCTTTTTTCAGAAGAGAGATAGGACCATACTTTCTTCGGGAAAGTTTTAGAGGACAATCAGGGCTACACTCCTACGGTGTTGGTTTTTAAATTCAGTGAAACCTGAAAATTATAAAAATCAAAATACAAAAAAGTTAGTTTTCCCATACTAAATCCCATACAAAATTGAATCGCTTTGCGCAAAGTGTGGGCTGAACCAATCGCTTCCAAATTTTGGGGGGTTGTTCAGGGACCCAAAAGGGACCGAAAAAACTTTGTTCTGAAAAATCGATCATGTCGAGCCATCCATTGCATTGCGCACCCCTTTATGTTTGCTACCCCCATTGAGAAACGTGGTTGCGCTTGGTTATATAAGATGATTTTTAAAAATATTATATTGTTTATTTGGGGTTTCTTAAAATAAAACAGAAAATTTGAAAACCTACACCGAGAAAAAAGTGTTCCCAAAATCGTGAACAAGCGTTCATGAAAATAGGAACCTCGAACAAAAAAACATTTTGAAAAACGTACCATGAAATTTGAACACTTTGTTCGTGGTTCTCATTTTCATGAACGCTTGTTCACGATTTTGGGAACTCTTTTTTTCCGTGTAGGTTCCATTATGCTAAACGTTGGGAAGTTTCACAAGGTACTCAAGGTTACCAGGTCTGAACAGAAAACAATCGGGCAAAGAATCTGGAACAACCTAGCTAGCCACATTGTGTTCAAACATTGTGTGTTTTCACTTTTTATACATCATAGCTTTACAAAATAAACAACGTACGTAAATTTACCTAAGTTTGGATGAAAAGAAAATTTAATTTTTCAAATTGTCACTCAAAAAAATTATCTGGCATCCCTGCTCGTACTGTTGTGATGTCGTTCTTCGACGAATCGTTGATCGTTGTCCCTCGCCGAGGTCCTTGCTTGATCCGAGGGGTTGGGGGTTTACCCCTTGTGCTACCTCGTCCAGAGGGAATGGTTTCATAACATTTATACATTTATACAATTTTATTTATTGGAATTTCTCTCACTAAAATTCATTTCTTTCAATTGGAGGATGTTCAGGGAGCCCAAATCTATATTAACTTGACAAAATTGAAGTAGTTAATGACATCATCTTCAAAAATGTCGAAATGTGTATTCAATTGTGTTTTGTTTCCGAGGATCAATTTTACTTAGAACGTACAATTTTCATTTTCCTGGAAAAATAGTTGAAACTGATCAATTATCTACGTTTTTGCAAATTGATATTTAGTTATTTTTTAGTAGTTTTATTTATTAATTCCTTACATCCAAATAAGCCATTTTGCTGTCCAGCTGTCCATACACAAGTGCTATGAAAATGTAAACAACCCGTAACGGAAGATGAGATTTTCTAATCGATTTGGTGTCTTCGACAAAGTTGTAGGTTATAATTAGCTTGATTAGAATTTTTCAGAACAAAATGAGGACACGGAAAAACATCCTTTTTTTATTTTTGAGCAAAAAATCTATTTTGACAAATTTTACCCCTTCGATCAAAATTGTTTTCAATATGTTTTCATGGACCAAAAGCGCAAAGTTTTGGGCAATAGTGCGTGACAGACGTTTTTATTTCAGCCAAGTAATGTTTTTTTTCAGTTTAAAAAAAATGTTTTTTTTTTCCAAAAAAGATAGATTTTTTTTTTAATTTGAAGACGTGCACCGTTTACACTTTATAAATATTTTTATGTTTTTTTCATCGTTATTCCATCGACACCTAATTTTGGAACAGTAATATTTGGTAACAGTTTGCGAAAGGCATTTTCACTTGAAATCAAGTAATTTATATCTCAGTAGGAAGTGAGCAAGCAAGTTTTCATCAAAAGTTTATCAACATAATTTATTCAATTAGTGAAAACAACAAATGGAATGGATATGGGACTGAATTTCACCTGTCAAATATCTTAGAATTTTCCGACTGAGCCATGTTGCCCAGAAACTGTTTTAGAAAAGTTTAGTTTTTTTTAATTGAAATCGGATCAATAGTTTCCACGACATCATCAATTTAAAAATTAAGGCTCATTGAGTAGCACTTAAAAATATTTGCACATCACAGTAACCAAAGGTCAGATAATTAATTTTTTGCAATTCCGTCGTGAAACTACTTACTTTTCCTGTCATTCTTGAACGACGAAATAGCCTACTTTTTTGTACCAAAAATAACAGAATCGAATAGCAACAGTTTTCAAAATAAATGCTGAAAAGTTGAACTTTTCAGCACTTGTTTCGAAAAGTAACACTTTTCAACATTTTTTTGATATAAACGATTTATTGACAAAATACATGAAAATTTGACATAAAATTTCACTCAGTGTGTGTTTTTTGGAATTGCAAAAAATGTTGTATGGAACTCGTTGCAAAACTTGATTTTTTCAGCACTCTTCGTATTTATCCAACTTGGTGAACCTCGTTGGATAAATGTACGACTCGTGCTGAAAAAATCCTCTTTTTGCAACTTGTTGCATAAACTACTATTAAAACAGGTAGGGAATTTTCTCAGCAATTTAAAAGAAAGATTTCAGATTGGACTTGAAAAACGTTACTTAATCCAATCGTGATTTGTACAGAGAAAACTCTTTTACGCAGTGGCAATACGATTTTTATTTCGTCGATTTCTCTTAAACTACAATATTTTATATACAATATTATATATACAATATTATGTATACAATATTTTTGCAAGCTTCAAAAAGCATTTTGTAGATCTGCACAAAATCTACAAATTGCTTTCAAAAGATTGCAAAAATGTTGCGTCGTTTCAGAGAAATCGAAAAATTGGAAAATCGTAACGAATCGCGAACCACCTTGTTTGGTCCGTTTATATTGTTATGCTTGGATTAAACTTAACGGCACAACCCTTTCGTCATTTTTCATAGATTGAAATGATCCACATAAACAAAATCAAAGGGCGACGAAGTCCTTGTAGTGAAAAAGAAGACCTAGTGGTTGGTACTAGCAAAGGTGGCTGACAGCTATAAAGTCAACTTCGTAAATCTTTTCGAATTAAATTTCATTTTTTTCAGACACAAAGTCAATCAAAAATTCCCTATGTCAAATTACCATGATATTTTTACTGTGTAGAGCCATCCTCAAATGAAATATTAGATAGTTAAAATTAGGATGAAATAGAAATTTTTCTTCCAATATTTCAATATTTTCCTATTCCTTAGCAGCGGCTTATGAGTAAGCTCAGATTCCAGCATTTAGAAGAAAATGTACAGCCCCGGCGGAAAATCCTAGATTTTCCTCAAAATAAAAAGTTCCATTTAACTGGTCGCTGTGGTCACAAGGAATGAACGTGGTATGCGTGTGTGTGTGTTCGCACAGAGCCAAGAAATCCATTCCCACCAACCAACGTTGCCCGGATTCCACGCGCTGGACGGACCCTTATTAGATGTCGTAATTTATGGCAATTGTATTGCCATGCTGAGAAACCGTCCTCCACAACGTCGTCGAACGTCGCCGCTGACCCGAACGACCTGGAAAATGGAGTTTCCCGGTAATTGAACTACGAATGTGTGTGTTTGTGTCATTCCAAGTACCGAACCCGAAATTGAGTTTGTGTGTTGGACATTTTTGGTGCATTGAATGGCAGTGCCAGCGATAAACCCCGTTTTGCGATGTACTTTGTGGCAACTCAACTGTTAACGATAAATGGTTCTTTGTTAAGATTTTTTTTATTCTTTTAAATACAAAGTTCTCATTGTAACTCATTGTAAGTCACTTTGCACAAGACCTTTTAAAACGAGGGTAGAAATCTTTTGTTTCCAAAAACTGCTGCTGCAACTCATTACAAATATGACATGACACTCATACATGCACCACAACCAGAGGGAAAAAACTTTATTTCTTTTTTTGCTTGTTTCCTCAAACCAAGGATGGGCGCAGCTGCTGTTTGTGCAGTTTGGGGTCGGTTTTGTCTCCAACTACATTCAAAAGTAGTCATAATCACACCGAACAGCCATGGAGTTCCCTCTTGGTTCACACTTTTGGCACTATAGTTATGAGTTACATCATCATTGTAACGATCTCTTGGTATACTGCAGGGCTGGCAGAGATTTTTGGATAATCAATCGCTGAAATGTTCAGTCTTAACTTCAGTCTTAAGTTCATGAATCAAAATTTCTTGAATTTTTAAAAGACTTTTTCAAAAAAAAATCTTCAAAATTGGAAATAACTTTGTCGATTTTGAAAATATAAAAAAAGGAATCCAATTACCGGAAAACAAGCCAAAATACATTTGTCTGCTTTTTTTAATTGTAAAAACAACATCAAATCGTCGTGAGAATTGTCTAATTCGTATGTATTTTTTAATTTTTACTTATTTTTCCTCTGTTGGCAACATTTGCACTTCCTCAAGTCAAACATTTAGTTTGGTTTCGCTAAAATTCTGGCCCGTTTGCAAATTTCTCAACCAGATGTTTTCCCTCCTTCAACTCTCCCTCTTCCAGCAGCAGCAGCATCTGCTTCTTCCGCCTTCGGAACTTGCGCGGCTCCCTCGCTGATTCCTGAGCTTTGTGAACTTCTCCAGATAACAGTGCATACACACACACGGCCTCACACAATGTAGCTGTGGTTTGTTCCTCGTGGTGTGGAGGAGCTGCTGCTGACTGTGATGGAAAGGATTGAGTCACCACCAGCTCAAGCAACTCCAACAGAGGCAACATTTTTGTGCGAAAATTTTCTCCAGCGAAATATTTTCGGAAAAGCACCCGAGGCAATTTGTGTGCTGCTTTTGCGAAAATTTGTCATAATTTTCTCATTTTCGCCGTGGACTAAAACTGCTGCTGCTAGTTTTGTGGTAGGGAGGAACCGTAGAGTGATGCTGCTTTATTATTATTTTCTATGCTTTATTCTTCCCTACTCTTATCAACTCTAACTCTAACTCTAACTCTAACTCTAACTCTAACTCTAACTCTAACTCTAACTCTAACTCTAACTCTAACTCTAACTCTAACTCTAACTTTACCTTGAACTTAACGTTTTCCATTTTGGACTTTTGCAAATTACATTTAAAAAAAGTATAAATAACTCAATAACCAAAATCACCCCAAAGTACCCAAAGGTCCTTTGTTGCGGAAAACGAAGGAATTTGAGTTCCCTTCGAGCAATTTAGAGACGCGCTCGAAAGCTTAGCATAGAAGCATATTTTCTACCCCTCCACAATGGGTTGAAAGGAGGGGGGGTGTTGCTGAAATTCTTCACAAGAGCCCACTTTTCGAATATTAAGAGAATGTACCTCTCGAAGGACTATTTTATCAACGCAGTGCCATTCCTTTCGCGGTTTCTAAGCCTGGTTGGGCCTTCCCGTGTGGGGCCTCTGAGAATCCGTTTGCGAAGATAATTTAGCTCATAACTATGCTGCAAGCCAGTCTAAATGGCTTGGGGAAATGGTTTTGGCTTGAAGGCTTGCTGATAAGAGGGAAAGTTTTGTAACAAATGAAATCAAATAGTGTAATTAAAATCAAAATGCTTTGTTTTAAACTTGATCAATTGATGAAACATTTGCACTGATACAAATTTACAATACAAAATGAAGTAAATTTGTAATGATTTAGTAAATTTTATTTTGTCAATAAATCAGTAAAACGAATAAGTTCCAAAATAATTTTCTGGGCAATAAATCACAACTCAGCAAATACAAAATGAACAAAATTTTCCACCCGATCCGCTCTGTAAATGATTTCACCATTTACAACATCCAAACAAAGCCAAAATCCACCACAATTTTCCCAGAACAAAAAGAAAAACACGCAGAAAAGTCAACACACACACACACAAAACGCAATAAAATTATGACCTTTCACAGCCATTCGTTCTCCAACCCCCCCAAAAAAGTGCGAATACAAAGTGCACACAGCAAACAATATGCAATTCACCCCCATTTTCACAATGGCTACCATTTGTGTGCGTGTGAGCATTACTTTACACTTTCCATGGTCCAGTTGTCGCTGCTGCAGTTGGACATTTCAACAAAAGGGTAATTTTTATCGCACACTGTTTCACATCTCGGCCAAGAGTTTGGAGTGCAAGGCAAAAAAAATACTGTATTCACCCACGTTGTGAGCTAGTGTGTGAGCTCTTTGATAGTGTTTGAGTAAGCATTTTTGGCTGTATCTCTTTATAAGACTGAAATAATATTTTTCAAATATGTTTTTGGTTAAACTGCAATCAAAAATAAAATTATTAGTCACTGCTTTTAGAATTTAATAAATTGTTCCCAGATAACTGAAATACTAACGAGTGAATGCTACATTTAATCCAAATATGATAAATATTCTATGATTTTTGAACAAAATTAAATGTTAAACAACCCCTCATGGTTTTTACAGTCCTTCTCCGGTCAAAACAAGAAAGGAGAACGGTAACTGATAATGATTAAACGAAATTTGAAAGTGCTCTCAGTCAGCCTTCATCATCAACAACGAAATATAAATGCTGTCATTCCGAAGCGACCGTCAGTGAACTCACATGAAGTTGAAACGAACGAAACCAAACTCATCACTCAAACAGCCGCTCGACACCAAACCATAGGCGCTCTCTTTCTTACACTCTCAACTTCTCTCTTTTTTGCTAGTGCAGTGCTGCGTGGTGACAGCAATCCTTTAGATGCAGTCTGGGGGAAAGTGAGAGAAAAATCTAAATACCTTTCATTTTAAACGGGATAAAACAGAAATGGAGCCTAACATTTCAAAAGGGCACAAAACTTTTGTAAACAATAGTGTATCCCTTTCACTCAAATGACAGTTTGCATAAGGTGAGAGAGGGATACACTATTGTTGTGCCCTAATGAAATGGAAAGCACGAAATGTCAGGCTTTCCAATAATCCGTTTTTTTCTAAAAACAAATAACAATAACACGGTATCAGATATTTCGCCATCTTTAACTCAAAAAAGTTATAAAACTATCGGATTTTTTTCGGATACTTATTTTTGTCTGAAAGCTCGGATGAAATCGAACTGAAATTCAATGCCTGAGCTTTTCATGTGGTAACCAAAACAGGCTTTTTTTCAACACTTTCGCTGACACGGTACAATTAACATGAAAAATAAGCCTTTTCAAATAATACCTTCTTTTTTTTAAGTTATATTTGCAAACACTGAAACAAACGCTTTTAAAATATTTTAAAAATATCTTTGAATTTTTTTTTTTAAACTTCATCATCCCGGTACGAGAATCGAACTCACGACCTCTGGATTGGAAACCCAGCACGCCGCTAGTCGAAACCCATCCCCTACCGGTCAGTATTCCCAGTGAGTAGAATTACTCTTTGAAGGGATCTGACTTTGCCGAGCCAGACAGGAATCGAACCCATCACCTTCCGCTTACAAGGCGAAACCCGTAACCTCACGGCCACGGAAGCTCGGCTGTTTATACTTTATATCGTACTGAGTAATTTTCACATTTATTTAAACTGGTTGGAAAGAGATTATAAACCTGAGCAACTATCTACGAATTCGGCCGATTTCAACCATTTTTTTTTTGTATTTTTTTATTTGGTTCAAACATTGTGGGGGCCTTCCATATGACCAAAGAAGCTATTTTGTGTCATTGGTTCACCCATACAAGTCTCCATACAATTTTGGCTGCTGTCCATACAAAAATGATACGTTCATATTCAAACAGCTGTGATCAATTTGGTGTCTTCGGCAAAATTTTAGGTATTGTTGACTCAATTTCCCAAAATATGTAATTTTTTGATTTTCGAGATTTTTATGTTTTAGAGGACAAAAACCTGCAACTTTTGAGCCATAGAGAAACATGGTCAAAAAATCTGCCGCCGAGTTGTGAATTTTTGAAATAAATAGTGATAGTTGGAAAAAATCGAAATTTCATGCAAAACCAAATTTCACGTATTTTTTTAATGTAAAATAGAATTTCCAATCAAAAAGTACATTACAGATTTTTTGATAAAGGGCTCTGTTTTCAAAATATAGCCACCGAAAGTTTGAAGAATAGTGACCATGAGTGACCATGGTAAAAAAAAAATTGAAAAGCTCAGAAAATTTGCTATAAAATTATCCAAAACCTGTACCTCTAGTTCCTGAGATACAGCGGCTTGAAGAAAAAGAAACAGGAAAATTGATGCTTTCCAAGTCTCACCCAAGCAACCCACAATTTTCTAACGTCGATATCTCAGCAACTGAAGGTCCGATTTACAATGTTTAAACATAAAACATTCGTGAAATTTTCCGATCTTTTCGAAAAAAATATTTTGAAAATTTTCAGATCAAGACTAACATTTTAAAAGGAACGTACCATTAGTCTGATCGCGAGTGGTCGTGTTTTGCTGCGGTCGTCGGTTCGGTCGTTTTTCGCTGTTTTTTGGGAGTTTGTGCGAGTTTCGGTGGCAGTGGTCTTCGCTGAGGTAGTTTTTATGGTGGGAGTGGTTGGAGTCTGATGTTTTTTCGCGAAAAGTGCCGGAATTTTGCTTTTTTTGGAAGCCTCTCACCAGCAAGAGGTAGCCTCAAAAAGTTGGGCTACGCCCTCCGGAAGATGAGTGAGCGAGAAGAATTAGTACTGTTAAACCAAGCCTTGGATACATTTAGAGATGTCAGGCGGCATTTAGTACAAACCGAGGGGTTATTTTTCGGGAACGAAATCCAAAAATAAACAGAGAGAGGTGCCGAAAAATGAGTAAAGTGGCAACGGGTGTTGAGACTGTCAAGTGAGAAAATTGTGTTCGTCTGGTTCGTCTAAAATTGGCGTAGTTGTAGAATCTGCTTCTGGGAAAGAAATCAAGTAGTGTTTTTCTCACATGGAGTCTAATTTGATCGCTGTTACTAAAGCTCATATTGTTTTGAAGAATCTTAGCAGCTTTGACATCGCGAGTGTTAGTGAACTGCTGCATTCGTCGCTGAACCTGGTGTGGAACCGGAATCGGATTTTCACACAGCGAGTGCGTGGGGGAGAGTGTTGTGTTAGAGGGTTGGGTTTCTATCCGCAAGGATGTTGCCGGACGTTTGACGTGTTCAATGAGTGAAAGGGACAAGCTTTCCTGCTAGACTTGTGGAGGTGAGATGGCTGAACGATGGACTGGTCCACAGTAGTGCTGGCGTGCTGGCTCCTACAATGTTTTTTGATCATCGGCAGAGGATTGCACATCACCAGATGACCGGATAATCTGTAGAACTCGGGTGAGACCTTTCCTTTTTCTTTACTCTTGATTTTTTGATTGTTTTTTTTTGCGTTCTTTTATTAGATATACATTATTATTGTATTTATTGAAAAAATATTAAATATGTTGATTAATCCCATTACACAAACATTTAAATTTTAACTAAGTATGCCTTTGAATCGGTCGTTAAACTTTAACTTCTAACTCTTACATTTTATTAAATAAAACAAACAAATAAATATTTTTTGTTTCCTCTGCATCGCTGTAAAAGTTTAAAATCAAGATTCTAATTATGCGTTAAATCATTTACAACCTCGAATTTCGCTTAAACATATAATAATTTAAAGGAAAATATAAACTTCTCTTTACTTTTACAGTCGATAGCTTGAGTTTAATAGCAGATATCTTAAAACTGTGTTTAATCAACATTGCTTTTACCGGAGAAAATGATTTGTTTAGTAATACAACAGTCAATTTATTCATGCACGGCTTCGTCGCGTTGTTTCTGCCGTTGCTTTAAATAGAATATCTATAAATCATGCATCTTTTACACTGTGCAATCTGTACTGTTTAATAATAAAAAAAACTAACTCTACTTGATTCGCCCGCAATACCTTTCGGGGTATATCCTAGGGTTCTACCTCTCCTACTAACATTGAGTCCAAAACCTCCCTACAAACATCTATACCACTAAGGTGACGTAGGGGTCCCTGCGCACTTTAGATAGGTGTTTACTAACATTCCTTCATTTCCCTGAGGATAGCTTGGACCCGGCGTGGACCCCCTTATGCCCTGGGCTGTATTACACACTCATCAAAAGATGAAGACATGGTATCTCCCGTGTTGGATTATTGTTCCGGATGAGGGTCTAACACAACCAGACCAAACAGTGGGATAAGCGTTGTGGAGCCTTCCGGTGGTGGGGCGTCCTCCAAATGCTAATGCTAATGCTAATGCTAATCAAGACTAACATTTTAAAATGGTTAAACATTGCATATTACGCCCATTTAAAATGCTGTCTTGATTTAATTTAAAAAAAAAAATTCGAAAAGATCGGAAAATTAATGCTTTATTATTAAAAATCAGACCATTAGTTGCGGAGATATCGACATTAGAAAATGGTAAGTTGTTTGGGTGAGATTTCCTGTTTCTTTTTCTTTGAGCCGCTGAACTAGAGGTACAGGTTTTGGACAATTTTATAGCAAATTTTCTGAACTTTTCAAAAACAATATTTTTAGAGATGGTCACTCATGGACACTATTTTCAAAAACGAAAAACTGCAAATGTTTCGCTAAAATCAAACTTTCGGTGGCTATATCTTAAAAACAGAGCCCTTTATTGAAAAATCTGTTAAGTACTTTTCGATTGGAAATTCAATTTTACACTAAAAGTTACGTCGAATTTATTTTTCCAAAAATCACTATTTTTTCAAAAAACTAACTTAATCCACCTATGTGGTTGGAGCCTTCCTCACAACAATGGCTGTACACAAGTTTCATCTATTTTTTAGATCCGGCTTCCAAAAAGTACATCGATATCACTTAAGTGGCCATATCTCGAGACAGGGTTGCCAGATCTTCAATGTTTTAGACTCGTTGGAAAGGTCTTTTGATAACCTAACCAACGTTGGGTTGAAAGATGGACTCGGACATAGTTTACATACATTTAAGTGAGATCCGGCTTCAAAAAAGTACATCAATATCATTTAAGTGGCCATATCTCGAGACAGGGTTGCCAAATCTTCAATGTTTTGCACTCGTTGGAAAGGTCTTTTGATAACCTAAACAACGTTGGATCGGATAATGGAGCCGGACATAGTTTACATACATTTAAGTGAGATCCGGCTTCAAAAAAGTACATCAATATCACTTAAGTGGCCATATCACGAGACAGGGTTGCCAGATGTTCAATGTTTTAGACTCGTTGGAAAGGTATTTTGATAACCTAACCAACAATGGGTCGGATGGTAGATCCGGACCTAGTTTACATACATTTAAGTGAGATCCGGCTTCAAAAAAGTACATCAATATCATTTAAGTGGCCATATCTCGAGACAGGGTTGCCAAATCTTCAATGTTTTGCACTCGTTGGAAAGGTCTTTTGATAACCTAAACAACAATAGGACGGATAGTGGATACGACATAGTTTACAGACATTTAAGTGAGATCCGGCTTCAAAAAAGTACATCAGTATCACTTAAAAGGCCATATCTCGAGACAGGGTTGCCAGATCTTCAATGTTTTGGACTCGTTGGAAAGGTCTTTTGATAACCTAACCAACGTTGGATCGGATAATGGTGCCGGACATAGTTTACATACATTTAAGTGAGATCCGGCTTCAAAAAAGTACATCAATATCATTTAAGTGGCCATATCTCGAGACAGGGTTGCCAAATCTTCAATGTTTTGCACTCGTTGGAAAGGTCTTTTGATAACCTAAACAACAATAGGACGGATAGTGGATACGACATAGTTTACAGACATTTAAGTGAGATCCGGCTTCAAAAAAGTACATCAATATCACTTAAGTGGCCATATCACGAGACAGGGTTGCCAGAGAGTCCGTTTTGCGATGCCTGTCCGTCAGGTCGCATGTTTTTTTCGCGTCGTTCGTCGTCGGTGATTATGTCGGGTGAGTGCGTGCGTGTGTGTGTGTGAAGGTGCGGCTGGCTCTGGTTGAAAAATGACAATTGAGCCAGTCCGTTTTGCGATGCCTGTCCGTCAGGTCGCATGTTTTTTTCGCGTCGTTCGTCGTCGGTGATTATGTCGGGTGAGTGCGTGCGTGTGTGTGTGTGAAGGTGCGGCTGGCTCTGGTTGAAAAATGACAATTGAGCCAGTCCGTTTTGCGATGCCTGTCCGTCAGGTCGCATGTTTTTTTCGCGTCGTTCGTCGTCGGTGATTATGTCGGGTGAGTGCGTGCGTGTGTGTGTGTGAAGGTGCGGCTGGCTCTGGTTGAAAAAATGACAGTTGAGCCAGTCCGTTTTGCGATGCCTGTCCGTCAGGTCGCATGTTTTTTTCGCGTCGTTCGTCGTCGGTGATTATGTCGGGTGAGTGCGTGCGTGTGTGTGTGTGAAGGTGCGGCTGGCTCTGGTTGAAAAATGACAGTTGAGCCAGTCCGTTTTGCGATGCCTGTCCGTCAGGTCGCATGTTTTTTTCGCGTCGTTCGTCGTCGGTGATTATGTCGGGTGAGTGCGTGCGTGTGTGTGTGTGAAGGTGCGGCTGGCTCTGGTTGAAAAATGACAATTGAGCCAGTCCGTTTTGCGATGCCTGTCCGTCAGGTCGCATGTTTTTTTCGCGTCGTTCGTCGTCGGTGATTATGTCGGGTGAGTGCGTGCGTGTGTGTGTGTGAAGGTGCGGCTGGCTCTGGTTGAAAAATGACAGTTGAGCCAGTCCGTTTTGCGATGCCTGTCCGTCAGGTCGCATGTTTTTTTCGCGTCGTTCGTCGTCGGTGATTATGTCGGGTGAGTGCGTGCGTGTGTGTGTGTGAAGGTGCGGCTGGCTCTGGTTGAAAAAATGACAGTTGAGCCAGTCCGTTTTGCGATGCCTGTCCGTCAGGTCGCATGTTTTTTTCGCGTCGTTCGTCGTCGGTGATTATGTCGGGTGAGTGCGTGCGTGTGTGTGTGTGAAGGTGCGGCTGGCTCTGGTTGAAAAACGACAATTGAGCCAGTCCGTTTTGCGATGCCTGTCCGTCAGGTCGCATGTTTTTTTCGCGTCGTTCGTCGTCGGTGATTATGTCGGGTGAGTGCGTGCGTGTGTGTGTGTGAAGGTGCGGCTGGCTCTGGTTGAAAAAATGACAGTTGAGCCAGTCCGTTTTGCGATGCCTGTCCGTCAGGTCGCATGTTTTTTTCGCGTCGTTCGTCGTCGGTGATTATGTCGGGTGAGTGCGTGCGTGTGTGTGTGTGAAGGTGCGGCTGGCTCTGGTTGAAAAATGACAGTTGAGCCAGTCCGTTTTGCGATGCCTGTCCGTCAGGTCGCATGTTTTTTTCGCGTCGTTCGTCGTCGGTGATTATGTCGGGTGAGTGCGTGCGTGTGTGTGTGTGAAGGTGCGGCTGGCTCTGGTTGAAAAATGACAATTGAGCCAGTCCGTTTTGCGATGCCTGTCCGTCAGGTCGCATGTTTTTTTCGCGTCGTTCGTCGTCGGTGATTATGTCGGGTGAGTGCGTGCGTGTGTGTGTGTGAAGGTGCGGCTGGCTCTGGTTGAAAAATGACAATTGAGCCAGTCCGTTTTGCGATGCCTGTCCGTCAGGTCGCATGTTTTTTTCGCGTCGTTCGTCGTCGGTGATTATGTCGGGTGAGTGCGTGCGTGTGTGTGTGTGAAGGTGCGGCTGGCTCTGGTTGAAAAAATGACAGTTGAGCCAGTCCGTTTTGCGATGCCTGTCCGTCAGGTCGCATGTTTTTTTCGCGTCGTTCGTCGTCGGTGATTATGTCGGGTGAGTGCGTGCGTGTGTGTGTGTGAAGGTGCGGCTGGCTCTGGTTGAAAAATGACAGTTGAGCCAGTCCGTTTTGCGATGCCTGTCCGTCAGGTCGCATGTTTTTTTCGCGTCGTTCGTCGTCGGTGATTATGTCGGGTGAGTGCGTGCGTGTGTGTGTGTGAAGGTGCGGCTGGCTCTGGTTGAAAAATGACAATTGAGCCAGTCCGTTTTGCGATGCCTGTCCGTCAGGTCGCATGTTTTTTTCGCGTCGTTCGTCGTCGGTGATTATGTCGGGTGAGTGCGTGCGTGTGTGTGTGTGAAGGTGCGGCTGGCTCTGGTTGAAAAACGACAATTGAGCCAGTCCGTTTTGCGATGCCTGTCCGTCAGGTCGCATGTTTTTTTCGCGTCGTTCGTCGTGGGTGATTATGTCGGGTGAGTGCGTGCGTGTGTGTGTGTGAAGGTGCGGCTGGCTCTGGTTGAAAAAATGACAGTTGAGCCAGTCCGTTTTGCGATGCCTGTCCGTCAGGTCGCATGTTTTTTTCGCGTCGTTCGTCGTCGGTGATTATGTCGGGTGAGTGCGTGCGTGTGTGTGTGTGAAGGTGCGGCTGGCTCTGGTTGAAAAATGACAGTTGAGCCAGTCCGTTTTGCGATGCCTGTCCGTCAGGTCGCATGTTTTTTTCGCGTCGTTCGTCGTCGGTGATTATGTCGGGTGAGTGCGTGCGTGTGTGTGTGTGAAGGTGCGGCTGGCTCTGGTTGAAAAATGACAATTGAGCCAGTCCGTTTTGCGATGCCTGTCCGTCAGGTCCTAGGGGGGTGACACTTCGGTTCTGCCGGAGCTGGAACCTCGAGCTCGGTGCTGAAACCTCGAGCGCGGAGCCAGCACCGAGCTGGAACCGTGTCTGGAACTTTGATTGAAAAGTAGCCGATTTTTGGAAATCAATTTAGCGTGCATCGCACAACAGCTGTCACTGTCAGCCAAAAACATCAAAACAAAACCAAACACATTTTTTTCCTGCGAAGATTGAACGCGTTTTTTTTTTCGGACCACCCGGATGCCAAGCGGTGCCCGTCGGATCCCAGCTGCTGACCACGTCGACCACGATCTGCCCTAAGCACTTACTCGAGCAGTGCTCAATCAACGTCAACTGGAGTTTCCTGTGCTGCAAGGGCGGAAGTATCATTTGCTGCAAAACCTGTCTGACGGCCTACAGCCTCGAGTGCCTCCAGTTCAACCCGCCGGAAGGTGGAGAGTTCGAATCCGGCCGACTGCACCTGTACGATGAGATCGTCTGGGCCAAATATTCCGCCAGCGGTCCTGGACTTAGTGTTCCGGCGGAAACACGAGCAAATGGACATTTACGTGCACTTCTTCGACACGCACGACTTTGGGTGTATTAACCGGAGGTGAATCTACCTCCATCACGAGGGCGAGCCAGAAGCGGTCGGACATGATGGAGTGGTACAACGAGGCACTGCGCTTGGCACGGCAAGTTTTCGAACGGCTGTAGGCACAACCAAATTACGCCTTGGAATCGCCAATGTACGTGATGTTCAAGTCCTACAAGTATGTTGCTTCGCTGAGAGGGCAAAACGCGGCCGGAGACGAGGAGGTGAGTTTGTCGAGGGGATGGTTTTCCGTATCAATTGTTATGTCTGTTCTATTTCAACAGGAGGATTCAATCTGTGAGTGCAAATCGTCGAACACGGACCCGTGCGGGCTAGACTCGAACTGCATCAAGCGTGCGGTGCTCGTGAAGGGCAATCCGAAGATTTGTCCAGCTGGCGAAAGTTGCCAGAACCAGTGCTTCGAACGGGAGCAGTACCCGGCACTGGCGGCCCAACGGATACCCAACAAGCGGGGTCTGGTCGTATAGAAGGACATCCACCATGGTCAGTTTGTGATCGAGTACGAGAAGTGATCAACAATAAGGAGTTGACGCGGCGGATAAAGCAAAAGCAGGAGCAAAAGGACAAAAATGTCTACTTTCTGACGGTGGACTCGAAGCTGACGACCGACGCGGGGCCCAATTGCAACTTGGCCCAGTTCATCAACCACTCGTGAAAGCCCAACTGCGAGATGATGATGTGGAAGGTCGGCGGAAGCTAATCCGTGGGGCTGTTTGCCCTCAAGGATCTCAAGGCGGTAAGTTCTTCAAAATCCCGGTAAAACACTTTCTACAACTGACTCTTCTTACTCTTTTCTCCGCCATTGCTAAGAGCTCACCTTCAACTACAACTTTGAGACGTTTGGTGATCAGAAGAAGATCTGCCAATGTTGTGCGAGCAAGTGTCCCGGACTAATCGTCAGCCAAGGGAAGGAGAACTGCAATGAGGAGACCACAACGGTCTTGCGCGACTTGCAGGTGCAGATTGCAACTTGGATTACCTGCTCGAGTGCTCAAACGCCAAGAGTGACGACGACGGCGGCAACTACAGCACCTCCGCCAACCACGCCTGCGGCAAAGTACCAAGCAAATATTGCGATATTGACCACTCGATGACGGACTCGAACTTGGTTGAATACAGGACGAAAATGGTCGTAAAAATTCGGTGGAGGAGATTTGGACCTGATAGTGGATAGTAATGGCCACGGACAGTGACGTTCTGATACGCCCGTTCTTATTGAGTCAGTATCAGCAGCTTTATTTCGCCGGAGAAGCAGCTGAACCGGAACGGGATCTCCTGCGACTGGATTAATATTCTTGTCGGAATCCGATAGTGACACTTAGGTCCTGGCGGGTCTGGCAGGTTTTTAGTTCTATTTATTGTATAATCCATGTGCCATGTTCTTTTACAATTGTATAACGGGGGTGAAGGGGAGGACGTTTTAAGATGACACGATTTCGCAATAGTGCGGACTCGGAAATCCCGCCTTGGGCAACACCTTGCAGGACCGCGTGCGTCTCGGAACGTTTGAGTTACTCCTCTTGCGTTCTGATTCGTTTTGCCGGATATGCCACCTCCTCGGCCACTGCCGCCGCCACCACCAGCACCGCTCCCTCGCCGCAACCCGTCAGGATGCCTTAGAATTGGTCCAGAATGCTAAAAATAAAGCAGAAAGCTTCGTCGTCTCCGAACATTGTGTCTGGTCCGATTCACCGATTGAGCCTCTTTCTTGTGGTCATCGAGCAGAGCTACAAAACTTACTCATACCTACTCGTAGAACCCGAACGTGGAAACGCGCTTAAAGTTGATCACGGTCCCACCAGACGCCATCATTTTCTTGATCATCGGATCGGGCGCCGTATTGTTGAGAACCTGCAATCCGCCCTGTCGGTTTTATTGATAAACCTTATACTTGGTAAAACTTTTTTATTTTTCTACATATTTCCTTTCTTTACACCGTAGGGTCCATCCATAAAATATGATTCAGGTTTGTCCACGCTCCATACAAAAATTTGTATTTGTATGAATACTTGTTCACATGGAGGTGGGGGGAATACGTTTCATCTCACGACCCTCAGCGCTCCCTACTTCAAGTGGCACAGCACCCACACTCGGTGCCGATCGAATTGCTGATTCCCCGACGGGGCCAAACCACGGAACCATCGTCCCGGGTAGCGAATCAATAAGCTCCTCAACCTCTAATTGTCCATGATCTTCACGAGGTTCTTCAATTGCGTTCTCAATATTTTTCAGCACCGTATCAACTCGCGGAACTTCCTGCGGAACCACCCGTACAATAGTTGATCTAGAGACCGTCGTAGCCAGCACGTTCCGGACCACCAAGGAGTGGTTTCTTGGTCCCCTTTGCTGCCTTCTTGCGGATCTTCTTTCGTATCGTAAATCGTCTGCTCCGGGTAGATGCTGTGATCGGCTATATCTAAAAAGTTTGCGTGATCGACCAACAGCTGCTGCAGCTGGCCCTGGCTAAAGTCGTCGTCAATGTACGAATTCTCGCTTGATCGGATCTGCGGAATTAAAATTACGTTAACCTACAAATTCAAAATCGATTAATGTTTGGTGTACTTACCGGTGGCATTAGCGTCTGGCGCGAAGAAAGCTTTCCCGGAATGTGGATTTCGTGCGGAAAATGTAACTCCCACGCCGTGGTCCACTCTTTGCTGACGCTAGAACTTCGTACCGCTGCGATCGACTTCAGCAGATCGGCGGTGCAGGTCCATTTGTGGGCGTCACACAACCCGACGGAGGTTGGATGAAATCGTCCTTCACGATGAATGAGAATGGCCGTGACTGCGTGGGAATGGCGCAGACGTCTGAGGCACATCGCGAGATCCGCATGTTTACCGTCACGTGGGTCGTTAGCTTGGTCTTGCGTGCGCTTCCCGGTTTCGCATCGGATTCTGCTGATGTTGATCAGGAACACGTGCAGATGGCTTAACGAAGGTTTAAACTCGACTTGATTCAGCACACACCTCGATCGTCTTCTCCAGCTCAAGGCGCTATCAACGATTGACTTACGACCTAGACTGTAGTCAAAGTCGTCAAGTGGGACATTATCATCGAGGTCGATTTGTCCGCCTCGTCAAGATCATTGGTCGATCGTCGAAGCTCAATCGTTCGAACAGTTCTTTTTCCTTCTCCCACAGCGTGTCTTCGAAAATGTTGCCCGCAGATTCCGAGTTGCCTTCCCCACAGCCGGTTAATCTGTGACGGCAAGCAGAATTCACCCTGCGAGCGACCTGCTCGACGCGAGTCCAAGTCGTTAAAGAACGAACACAAGCGCTGTTCTTGAGGCGTCTCGACGTCTAAGTGTTCCCTTCGGACATTCCCAGCTTATGATCGGTCAGCCACGCGTGCTTGCAAATTTTGTTTTTCTTGCGATTGGCGTATCCGGCAGTGTTATGTCCCCAATCATGAACCGCATCGAGTTGAACAGCGTGGACTGTTTCTCCAGCTCCGTGAAATGAAATTGCAGCTGCTCCATCTCTGCAAGTTCTCGTCAAAAAACAGCGATGGTGGCACTGGAAAAATATGAAATTGGTTCCGGACCACAACAGGAAAATTATACAAGAAACAGTGGGAAGCGACTCGTTTCGCTTACACCAAAATTCAGCACTAGCAGAATCCCAAAAACATTCCACTTCCGGCCAGAATCAGTCACAAAACCGAAAAAGCAAAAACAAACAAACAAAATCCGAAACCGTGCTTGACGTAAGAAAACGTCAAATGATTTACACTTTCAACAAAAGTTACCCAGATTTGCAAAAAAGTGGGCTCGGGGCTCAAAAGTGCTGGCGCCGTGCCAGAACCGTGCCGAAAACCTGAAGTGGCACACTCTTGGTCAGGTCGCATGTTTTTTTCGCGTCGTTCGTCGTCGGTGATTATGTCGGGTGAGTGCGTGCGTGTGTGTGTGTGAAGGTGCGGCTGGCTCTGGTTGAAAAAATGACAGTTGAGCCAGTCCGTTTTGCGATGCCTGTCCGTCAGGTCGCATGTTTTTTTCGCGTCGTTCGTCGTCGGTGATTATGTCGGGTGAGTGCGTGCGTGTGTGTGTGTGAAGGTGCGGCTGGCTCTGGTTGAAAAATGACAATTGAGCCAGTCCGTTTTGCGATGCCTGTCCGTCAGGTCGCATGTTTTTTTCGCGTCGTTCGTCGTCGGTGATTATGTCGGGTGAGTGCGTGCGTGTGTGTGTGTGAAGGTGCGGCTGGCTCTGGTTGAAAAATGACAATTGAGCCAGTCCGTTTTGCGATGCCTGTCCGTCAGGTCGCATGTTTTTTTCGCGTCGTTCGTCGTGGGTGATTATGTCGGGTGAGTGCGTGCGTGTGTGTGTGTGAAGGTGCGGCTGGCTCTGGTTGAAAAAATGACAGTTGAGCCAGTCCGTTTTGCGATGCCTGTCCGTCAGGTCGCATGTTTTTTTCGCGTCGTTCGTCGTCGGTGATTATGTCGGGTGAGTGCGTGCGTGTGTGTGTGTGAAGGTGCGGCTGGCTCTGGTTGAAAAATGACAGTTGAGCCAGTCCGTTTTGCGATGCCTGTCCGTCAGGTCGCATGTTTTTTTCGCGTCGTTCGTCGTCGGTGATTATGTCGGGTGAGTGCGTGCGTGTGTGTGTGTGAAGGTGCGGCTGGCTCTGGTTGAAAAATGACAATTGAGCCAGTCCGTTTTGCGATGCCTGTCCGTCAGGTCGCATGTTTTTTTCGCGTCGTTCGTCGTCGGTGATTATGTCGGGTGAGTGCGTGCGTGTGTGTGTGTGAAGGTGCGGCTGGCTCTGGTTGAAAAATGACAATTGAGCCAGTCCGTTTTGCGATGCCTGTCCGTCAGGTCGCATGTTTTTTTCGCGTCGTTCGTCGTCGGTGATTATGTCGGGTGAGTGCGTGCGTGTGTGTGTGTGAAGGTGCGGCTGGCTCTGGTTGAAAAATGACAGTTGAGCCAGTCCGTTTTGCGATGCCTGTCCGTCAGGTCGCATGTTTTTTTCGCGTCGTTCGTCGTCGGTGATTATGTCGGGTGAGTGCGTGCGTGTGTGTGTGTGAAGGTGCGGCTGGCTCTGGTTGAAAAATGACAGTTGAGCCAGTCCGTTTTGCGATGCCTGTCCGTCAGGTCGCATGTTTTTTTCGCGTCGTTCGTCGTCGGTGATTATGTCGGGTGAGTGCGTGCGTGTGTGTGTGTGAAGGTGCGGCTGGCTCTGGTTGAAAAATGACAATTGAGCCAGTCCGTTTTGCGATGCCTGTCCGTCAGGTCGCATGTTTTTTTCGCGTCGTTCGTCGTCGGTGATTATGTCGGGTGAGTGCGTGCGTGTGTGTGTGTGAAGGTGCGGCTGGCTCTGGTTGAAAAATGACAGTTGAGCCAGTCCGTTTTGCGATGCCTGTCCGTCAGGTCGCATGTTTTTTTCGCGTCGTTCGTCGTCGGTGATTATGTCGGGTGAGTGCGTGCGTGTGTGTGTGTGAAGGTGCGGCTGGCTCTGGTTGAAAAATGACAGTTGAGCCAGTCCGTTTTGCGATGCCTGTCCGTCAGGTCGCATGTTTTTTTCGCGTCGTTCGTCGTCGGTGATTATGTCGGGTGAGTGCGTGCGTGTGTGTGTGTGAAGGTGCGGCTGGCTCTGGTTGAAAAATGACAGTTGAGCCAGTCCGTTTTGCGATGCCTGTCCGTCAGGTCGCATGTTTTTTTCGCGTCGTTCGTCGTCGGTGATTATGTCGGGTGAGTGCGTGCGTGTGTGTGTGTGAAGGTGCGGCTGGCTCTGGTTGAAAAATGACAGTTGAGCCAGTCCGTTTTGCGATGCCTGTCCGTCAGGTCGCATGTTTTTTTCGCGTCGTTCGTCGTCGGTGATTATGTCGGGTGAGTGCGTGCGTGTGTGTGTGTGAAGGTGCGGCTGGCTCTGGTTGAAAAATGACAATTGAGCCAGTCCGTTTTGCGATGCCTGTCCGTCAGGTCGCATGTTTTTTTCGCGTCGTTCGTCGTCGGTGATTATGTCGGGTGAGTGCGTGCGTGTGTGTGTGTGAAGGTGCGGCTGGCTCTGGTTGAAAAATGACAGTTGAGCCAGTCCGTTTTGCGATGCCTGTCCGTCAGGTCGCATGTTTTTTTCGCGTCGTTCGTCGTCGGTGATTATGTCGGGTGAGTGCGTGCGTGTGTGTGTGTGAAGGTGCGGCTGGCTCTGGTTGAAAAATGACAATTGAGCCAGTCCGTTTTGCGATGCCTGTCCGTCAGGTCGCATGTTTTTTTCGCGTCGTTCGTCGTCGGTGATTATGTCGGGTGAGTGCGTGCGTGTGTGTGTGTGAAGGTGCGGCTGGCTCTGGTTGAAAAATGACAGTTGAGCCAGTCCGTTTTGCGATGCCTGTCCGTCAGGTCGCATGTTTTTTTCGCGTCGTTCGTCGTCGGTGATTATGTCGGGTGAGTGCGTGCGTGTGTGTGTGTGAAGGTGCGGCTGGCTCTGGTTGAAAAATGACAATTGAGCCAGTCCGTTTTGCGATGCCTGTCCGTCAGGTCGCATGTTTTTTTCGCGTCGTTCGTCGTCGGTGATTATGTCGGGTGAGTGCGTGCGTGTGTGTGTGTGAAGGTGCGGCTGGCTCTGGTTGAAAAATGACAGTTGAGCCAGTCCGTTTTGCGATGCCTGTCCGTCAGGTCGCATGTTTTTTTCGCGTCGTTCGTCGTCGGTGATTATGTCGGGTGAGTGCGTGCGTGTGTGTGTGTGAAGGTGCGGCTGGCTCTGGTTGAAAAATGACAATTGAGCCAGTCCGTTTTGCGATGCCTGTCCGTCAGGTCGCATGTTTTTTTCGCGTCGTTCGTCGTCGGTGATTATGTCGGGTGAGTGCGTGCGTGTGTGTGTGTGAAGGTGCGGCTGGCTCTGGTTGAAAAATGACAGTTGAGCCAGTCCGTTTTGCGATGCCTGTCCGTCAGGTCGCATGTTTTTTTCGCGTCGTTCGTCGTCGGTGATTATGTCGGGTGAGTGCGTGCGTGTGTGTGTGTGAAGGTGCGGCTGGCTCTGGTTGAAAAATGACAATTGAGCCAGTCCGTTTTGCGATGCCTGTCCGTCAGGTCGCATGTTTTTTTCGCGTCGTTCGTCGTCGGTGATTATGTCGGGTGAGTGCGTGCGTGTGTGTGTGTGAAGGTGCGGCTGGCTCTGGTTGAAAAATGACAGTTGAGCCAGTCCGTTTTGCGATGCCTGTCCGTCAGGTCGCATGTTTTTTTCGCGTCGTTCGTCGTCGGTGATTATGTCGGGTGAGTGCGTGCGTGTGTGTGTGTGAAGGTGCGGCTGGCTCTGGTTGAAAAATGACAATTGAGCCAGTCCGTTTTGCGATGCCTGTCCGTCAGGTCGCATGTTTTTTTCGCGTCGTTCGTCGTCGGTGATTATGTCGGGTGAGTGCGTGCGTGTGTGTGTGTGAAGGTGCGGCTGGCTCTGGTTGAAAAATGACAGTTGAGCCAGTCCGTTTTGCGATGCCTGTCCGTCAGGTCGCATGTTTTTTTCGCGTCGTTCGTCGTCGGTGATTATGTCGGGTGAGTGCGTGCGTGTGTGTGTGTGAAGGTGCGGCTGGCTCTGGTTGAAAAATGACAGTTGAGCCAGTCCGTTTTGCGATGCCTGTCCGTCAGGTCGCATGTTTTTTTCGCGTCGTTCGTCGTCGGTGATTATGTCGGGTGAGTGCGTGCGTGTGTGTGTGTGAAGGTGCGGCTGGCTCTGGTTGAAAAATGACAATTGAGCCAGTCCGTTTTGCGATGCCTGTCCGTCAGGTCGCATGTTTTTTTCGCGTCGTTCGTCGTCGGTGATTATGTCGGGTGAGTGCGTGCGTGTGTGTGTGTGAAGGTGCGGCTGGCTCTGGTTGAAAAATGACAGTTGAGCCAGTCCGTTTTGCGATGCCTGTCCGTCAGGTCGCATGTTTTTTTCGCGTCGTTCGTCGTCGGTGATTATGTCGGGTGAGTGCGTGCGTGTGTGTGTGTGAAGGTGCGGCTGGCTCTGGTTGAAAAATGACAATTGAGCCAGTCCGTTTTGCGATGCCTGTCCGTCAGGTCGCATGTTTTTTTCGCGTCGTTCGTCGTCGGTGATTATGTCGGGTGAGTGCGTGCGTGTGTGTGTGTGAAGGTGCGGCTGGCTCTGGTTGAAAAATGACAATTGAGCCAGTCCGTTTTGCGATGCCTGTCCGTCAGGTCGCATGTTTTTTTCGCGTCGTTCGTCGTCGGTGATTATGTCGGGTGAGTGCGTGCGTGTGTGTGTGTGAAGGTGCGGCTGGCTCTGGTTGAAAAATGACAGTTGAGCCAGTCCGTTTTGCGATGCCTGTCCGTCAGGTCGCATGTTTTTTTCGCGTCGTTCGTCGTCGGTGATTATGTCGGGTGAGTGCGTGCGTGTGTGTGTGTGAAGGTGCGGCTGGCTCTGGTTGAAAAATGACAATTGAGCCAGTCCGTTTTGCGATGCCTGTCCGTCAGGTCGCATGTTTTTTTCGCGTCGTTCGTCGTCGGTGATTATGTCGGGTGAGTGCGTGCGTGTGTGTGTGTGAAGGTGCGGCTGGCTCTGGTTGAAAAATGACAATTGAGCCAGTCCGTTTTGCGATGCCTGTCCGTCAGGTCGCATGTTTTTTTCGCGTCGTTCGTCGTCGGTGATTATGTCGGGTGAGTGCGTGCGTGTGTGTGTGTGAAGGTGCGGCTGGCTCTGGTTGAAAAAATGACAGTTGAGCCAGTCCGTTTTGCGATGCCTGTCCGTCAGGTCGCATGTTTTTTTCGCGTCGTTCGTCGTCGGTGATTATGTCGGGTGAGTGCGTGCGTGTGTGTGTGTGAAGGTGCGGCTGGCTCTGGTTGAAAAATGACAATTGAGCCAGTCCGTTTTGCGATGCCTGTCCGTCAGGTCGCATGTTTTTTTCGCGTCGTTCGTCGTCGGTGATTATGTCGGGTGAGTGCGTGCGTGTGTGTGTGTGAAGGTGCGGCTGGCTCTGGTTGAAAAATGACAGTTGAGCCAGTCCGTTTTGCGATGCCTGTCCGTCAGGTCGCATGTTTTTTTCGCGTCGTTCGTCGTCGGTGATTATGTCGGGTGAGTGCGTGCGTGTGTGTGTGTGAAGGTGCGGCTGGCTCTGGTTGAAAAATGACAATTGAGCCAGTCCGTTTTGCGATGCCTGTCCGTCAGGTCGCATGTTTTTTTCGCGTCGTTCGTCGTCGGTGATTATGTCGGGTGAGTGCGTGCGTGTGTGTGTGTGAAGGTGCGGCTGGCTCTGGTTGAAAAATGACAATTGAGCCAGTCCGTTTTGCGATGCCTGTCCGTCAGGTCGCATGTTTTTTTCGCGTCGTTCGTCGTCGGTGATTATGTCGGGTGAGTGCGTGCGTGTGTGTGTGTGAAGGTGCGGCTGGCTCTGGTTGAAAAATGACAATTGAGCCAGTCCGTTTTGCGATGCCTGTCCGTCAGGTCGCATGTTTTTTTCGCGTCGTTCGTCGTCGGTGATTATGTCGGGTGAGTGCGTGCGTGTGTGTGTGTGAAGGTGCGGCTGGCTCTGGTTGAAAAAATGACAGTTGAGCCAGTCCGTTTTGCGATGCCTGTCCGTCAGGTCGCATGTTTTTTTCGCGTCGTTCGTCGTCGGTGATTATGTCGGGTGAGTGCGTGCGTGTGTGTGTGTGAAGGTGCGGCTGGCTCTGGTTGAAAAATGACAGTTGAGCCAGTCCGTTTTGCGATGCCTGTCCGTCAGGTCGCATGTTTTTTTCGCGTCGTTCGTCGTCGGTGATTATGTCGGGTGAGTGCGTGCGTGTGTGTGTGTGAAGGTGCGGCTGGCTCTGGTTGAAAAATGACAATTGAGCCAGTCCGTTTTGCGATGCCTGTCCGTCAGGTCGCATGTTTTTTTCGCGTCGTTCGTCGTCGGTGATTATGTCGGGTGAGTGCGTGCGTGTGTGTGTGTGAAGGTGCGGCTGGCTCTGGTTGAAAAATGACAATTGAGCCAGTCCGTTTTGCGATGCCTGTCCGTCAGGTCGCATGTTTTTTTCGCGTCGTTCGTCGTCGGTGATTATGTCGGGTGAGTGCGTGCGTGTGTGTGTGTGAAGGTGCGGCTGGCTCTGGTTGAAAAATGACAATTGAGCCAGTCCGTTTTGCGATGCCTGTCCGTCAGGTCGCATGTTTTTTTCGCGTCGTTCGTCGTCGGTGATTATGTCGGGTGAGTGCGTGCGTGTGTGTGTGTGAAGGTGCGGCTGGCTCTGGTTGAAAAAATGACAGTTGAGCCAGTCCGTTTTGCGATGCCTGTCCGTCAGGTCGCATGTTTTTTTCGCGTCGTTCGTCGTCGGTGATTATGTCGGGTGAGTGCGTGCGTGTGTGTGTGTGAAGGTGCGGCTGGCTCTGGTTGAAAAATGACAGTTGAGCCAGTCCGTTTTGCGATGCCTGTCCGTCAGGTCGCATGTTTTTTTCGCGTCGTTCGTCGTCGGTGATTATGTCGGGTGAGTGCGTGCGTGTGTGTGTGTGAAGGTGCGGCTGGCTCTGGTTGAAAAATGACAATTGAGCCAGTCCGTTTTGCGATGCCTGTCCGTCAGGTCGCATGTTTTTTTCGCGTCGTTCGTCGTCGGTGATTATGTCGGGTGAGTGCGTGCGTGTGTGTGTGTGAAGGTGCGGCTGGCTCTGGTTGAAAAATGACAATTGAGCCAGTCCGTTTTGCGATGCCTGTCCGTCAGGTCGCATGTTTTTTTCGCGTCGTTCGTCGTCGGTGATTATGTCGGGTGAGTGCGTGCGTGTGTGTGTGTGAAGGTGCGGCTGGCTCTGGTTGAAAAATGACAATTGAGCCAGTCCGTTTTGCGATGCCTGTCCGTCAGGTCGCATGTTTTTTTCGCGTCGTTCGTCGTGGGTGATTATGTCGGGTGAGTGCGTGCGTGTGTGTGTGTGAAGGTGCGGCTGGCTCTGGTTGAAAAAATGACAGTTGAGCCAGTCCGTTTTGCGATGCCTGTCCGTCAGGTCGCATGTTTTTTTCGCGTCGTTCGTCGTCGGTGATTATGTCGGGTGAGTGCGTGCGTGTGTGTGTGTGAAGGTGCGGCTGGCTCTGGTTGAAAAATGACAGTTGAGCCAGTCCGTTTTGCGATGCCTGTCCGTCAGGTCGCATGTTTTTTTCGCGTCGTTCGTCGTCGGTGATTATGTCGGGTGAGTGCGTGCGTGTGTGTGTGTGAAGGTGCGGCTGGCTCTGGTTGAAAAATGACAATTGAGCCAGTCCGTTTTGCGATGCCTGTCCGTCAGGTCGCATGTTTTTTTCGCGTCGTTCGTCGTCGGTGATTATGTCGGGTGAGTGCGTGCGTGTGTGTGTGTGAAGGTGCGGCTGGCTCTGGTTGAAAAATGACAATTGAGCCAGTCCGTTTTGCGATGCCTGTCCGTCAGGTCGCATGTTTTTTTCGCGTCGTTCGTCGTCGGTGATTATGTCGGGTGAGTGCGTGCGTGTGTGTGTGTGAAGGTGCGGCTGGCTCTGGTTGAAAAATGACAATTGAGCCAGTCCGTTTTGCGATGCCTGTCCGTCAGGTCGCATGTTTTTTTCGCGTCGTTCGTCGTCGGTGATTATGTCGGGTGAGTGCGTGCGTGTGTGTGTGTGAAGGTGCGGCTGGCTCTGGTTGAAAAATGACAATTGAGCCAGTCCGTTTTGCGATGCCTGTCCGTCAGGTCGCATGTTTTTTTCGCGTCGTTCGTCGTCGGTGATTATGTCGGGTGAGTGCGTGCGTGTGTGTGTGTGAAGGTGCGGCTGGCTCTGGTTGAAAAATGACAGTTGAGCCAGTCCGTTTTGCGATGCCTGTCCGTCAGGTCGCATGTTTTTTTCGCGTCGTTCGTCGTCGGTGATTATGTCGGGTGAGTGCGTGCGTGTGTGTGTGTGAAGGTGCGGCTGGCTCTGGTTGAAAAATGACAGTTGAGCCAGTCCGTTTTGCGATGCCTGTCCGTCAGGTCGCATGTTTTTTTCGCGTCGTTCGTCGTCGGTGATTATGTCGGGTGAGTGCGTGCGTGTGTGTGTGTGAAGGTGCGGCTGGCTCTGGTTGAAAAATGACAATTGAGCCAGTCCGTTTTGCGATGCCTGTCCGTCAGGTCGCATGTTTTTTTCGCGTCGTTCGTCGTCGGTGATTATGTCGGGTGAGTGCGTGCGTGTGTGTGTGTGAAGGTGCGGCTGGCTCTGGTTGAAAAATGACAATTGAGCCAGTCCGTTTTGCGATGCCTGTCCGTCAGGTCGCATGTTTTTTTCGCGTCGTTCGTCGTCGGTGATTATGTCGGGTGAGTGCGTGCGTGTGTGTGTGTGAAGGTGCGGCTGGCTCTGGTTGAAAAATGACAATTGAGCCAGTCCGTTTTGCGATGCCTGTCCGTCAGGTCGCATGTTTTTTTCGCGTCGTTCGTCGTCGGTGATTATGTCGGGTGAGTGCGTGCGTGTGTGTGTGTGAAGGTGCGGCTGGCTCTGGTTGAAAAATGACAATTGAGCCAGTCCGTTTTGCGATGCCTGTCCGTCAGGTCGCATGTTTTTTTCGCGTCGTTCGTCGTCGGTGATTATGTCGGGTGAGTGCGTGCGTGTGTGTGTGTGAAGGTGCGGCTGGCTCTGGTTGAAAAATGACAATTGAGCCAGTCCGTTTTGCGATGCCTGTCCGTCAGGTCGCATGTTTTTTTCGCGTCGTTCGTCGTCGGTGATTATGTCGGGTGAGTGCGTGCGTGTGTGTGTGTGAAGGTGCGGCTGGCTCTGGTTGAAAAATGACAATTGAGCCAGTCCGTTTTGCGATGCCTGTCCGTCAGGTCGCATGTTTTTTTCGCGTCGTTCGTCGTCGGTGATTATGTCGGGTGAGTGCGTGCGTGTGTGTGTGTGAAGGTGCGGCTGGCTCTGGTTGAAAAATGACAATTGAGCCAGTCCGTTTTGCGATGCCTGTCCGTCAGGTCGCATGTTTTTTTCGCGTCGTTCGTCGTCGGTGATTATGTCGGGTGAGTGCGTGCGTGTGTGTGTGTGAAGGTGCGGCTGGCTCTGGTTGAAAAATGACAATTGAGCCAGTCCGTTTTGCGATGCCTGTCCGTCAGGTCGCATGTTTTTTTCGCGTCGTTCGTCGTCGGTGATTATGTCGGGTGAGTGCGTGCGTGTGTGTGTGTGAAGGTGCGGCTGGCTCTGGTTGAAAAATGACAATTGAGCCAGTCCGTTTTGCGATGCCTGTCCGTCAGGTCGCATGTTTTTTTCGCGTCGTTCGTCGTCGGTGATTATGTCGGGTGAGTGCGTGCGTGTGTGTGTGTGAAGGTGCGGCTGGCTCTGGTTGAAAAATGACAGTTGAGCCAGTCCGTTTTGCGATGCCTGTCCGTCAGGTCGCATGTTTTTTTCGCGTCGTTCGTCGTCGGTGATTATGTCGGGTGAGTGCGTGCGTGTGTGTGTGTGAAGGTGCGGCTGGCTCTGGTTGAAAAATGACAATTGAGCCAGTCCGTTTTGCGATGCCTGTCCGTCAGGTCGCATGTTTTTTTCGCGTCGTTCGTCGTCGGTGATTATGTCGGGTGAGTGCGTGCGTGTGTGTGTGTGAAGGTGCGGCTGGCTCTGGTTGAAAAATGACAATTGAGCCAGTCCGTTTTGCGATGCCTGTCCGTCAGGTCGCATGTTTTTTTCGCGTCGTTCGTCGTGGGTGATTATGTCGGGTGAGTGCGTGCGTGTGTGTGTGTGAAGGTGCGGCTGGCTCTGGTTGAAAAATGACAATTGAGCCAGTCCGTTTTGCGATGCCTGTCCGTCAGGTCGCATGTTTTTTTCGCGTCGTTCGTCGTCGGTGATTATGTCGGGTGAGTGCGTGCGTGTGTGTGTGTGAAGGTGCGGCTGGCTCTGGTTGAAAAATGACAGTTGAGCCAGTCCGTTTTGCGATGCCTGTCCGTCAGGTCGCATGTTTTTTTCGCGTCGTTCGTCGTCGGTGATTATGTCGGGTGAGTGCGTGCGTGTGTGTGTGTGAAGGTGCGGCTGGCTCTGGTTGAAAAATGACAATTGAGCCAGTCCGTTTTGCGATGCCTGTCCGTCAGGTCGCATGTTTTTTTCGCGTCGTTCGTCGTCGGTGATTATGTCGGGTGAGTGCGTGCGTGTGTGTGTGTGAAGGTGCGGCTGGCTCTGGTTGAAAAATGACAATTGAGCCAGTCCGTTTTGCGATGCCTGTCCGTCAGGTCGCATGTTTTTTTCGCGTCGTTCGTCGTCGGTGATTATGTCGGGTGAGTGCGTGCGTGTGTGTGTGTGAAGGTGCGGCTGGCTCTGGTTGAAAAATGACAATTGAGCCAGTCCGTTTTGCGATGCCTGTCCGTCAGGTCGCATGTTTTTTTCGCGTCGTTCGTCGTCGGTGATTATGTCGGGTGAGTGCGTGCGTGTGTGTGTGTGAAGGTGCGGCTGGCTCTGGTTGAAAAATGACAATTGAGCCAGTCCGTTTTGCGATGCCTGTCCGTCAGGTCGCATGTTTTTTTCGCGTCGTTCGTCGTCGGTGATTATGTCGGGTGAGTGCGTGCGTGTGTGTGTGTGAAGGTGCGGCTGGCTCTGGTTGAAAAATGACAGTTGAGCCAGTCCGTTTTGCGATGCCTGTCCGTCAGGTCGCATGTTTTTTTCGCGTCGTTCGTCGTCGGTGATTATGTCGGGTGAGTGCGTGCGTGTGTGTGTGTGAAGGTGCGGCTGGCTCTGGTTGAAAAATGACAATTGAGCCAGTCCGTTTTGCGATGCCTGTCCGTCAGGTCGCATGTTTTTTTCGCGTCGTTCGTCGTCGGTGATTATGTCGGGTGAGTGCGTGCGTGTGTGTGTGTGAAGGTGCGGCTGGCTCTGGTTGAAAAATGACAATTGAGCCAGTCCGTTTTGCGATGCCTGTCCGTCAGGTCGCATGTTTTTTTCGCGTCGTTCGTCGTCGGTGATTATGTCGGGTGAGTGCGTGCGTGTGTGTGTGTGAAGGTGCGGCTGGCTCTGGTTGAAAAATGACAATTGAGCCAGTCCGTTTTGCGATGCCTGTCCGTCAGGTCGCATGTTTTTTTCGCGTCGTTCGTCGTCGGTGATTATGTCGGGTGAGTGCGTGCGTGTGTGTGTGTGAAGGTGCGGCTGGCTCTGGTTGAAAAATGACAATTGAGCCAGTCCGTTTTGCGATGCCTGTCCGTCAGGTCGCATGTTTTTTTCGCGTCGTTCGTCGTCGGTGATTATGTCGGGTGAGTGCGTGCGTGTGTGTGTGTGAAGGTGCGGCTGGCTCTGGTTGAAAAATGACAATTGAGCCAGTCCGTTTTGCGATGCCTGTCCGTCAGGTCGCATGTTTTTTTCGCGTCGTTCGTCGTCGGTGATTATGTCGGGTGAGTGCGTGCGTGTGTGTGTGTGAAGGTGCGGCTGGCTCTGGTTGAAAAATGACAATTGAGCCAGTCCGTTTTGCGATGCCTGTCCGTCAGGTCGCATGTTTTTTTCGCGTCGTTCGTCGTCGGTGATTATGTCGGGTGAGTGCGTGCGTGTGTGTGTGTGAAGGTGCGGCTGGCTCTGGTTGAAAAATGACAATTGAGCCAGTCCGTTTTGCGATGCCTGTCCGTCAGGTCGCATGTTTTTTTCGCGTCGTTCGTCGTCGGTGATTATGTCGGGTGAGTGCGTGCGTGTGTGTGTGTGAAGGTGCGGCTGGCTCTGGTTGAAAAATGACAATTGAGCCAGTCCGTTTTGCGATGCCTGTCCGTCAGGTCGCATGTTTTTTTCGCGTCGTTCGTCGTCGGTGATTATGTCGGGTGAGTGCGTGCGTGTGTGTGTGTGAAGGTGCGGCTGGCTCTGGTTGAAAAATGACAATTGAGCCAGTCCGTTTTGCGATGCCTGTCCGTCAGGTCGCATGTTTTTTTCGCGTCGTTCGTCGTCGGTGATTATGTCGGGTGAGTGCGTGCGTGTGTGTGTGTGAAGGTGCGGCTGGCTCTGGTTGAAAAATGACAATTGAGCCAGTCCGTTTTGCGATGCCTGTCCGTCAGGTCGCATGTTTTTTTCGCGTCGTTCGTCGTCGGTGATTATGTCGGGTGAGTGCGTGCGTGTGTGTGTGTGAAGGTGCGGCTGGCTCTGGTTGAAAAATGACAGTTGAGCCAGTCCGTTTTGCGATGCCTGTCCGTCAGGTCGCATGTTTTTTTCGCGTCGTTCGTCGTCGGTGATTATGTCGGGTGAGTGCGTGCGTGTGTGTGTGTGAAGGTGCGGCTGGCTCTGGTTGAAAAATGACAATTGAGCCAGTCCGTTTTGCGATGCCTGTCCGTCAGGTCGCATGTTTTTTTCGCGTCGTTCGTCGTCGGTGATTATGTCGGGTGAGTGCGTGCGTGTGTGTGTGTGAAGGTGCGGCTGGCTCTGGTTGAAAAATGACAGTTGAGCCAGTCCGTTTTGCGATGCCTGTCCGTCAGGTCGCATGTTTTTTTCGCGTCGTTCGTCGTCGGTGATTATGTCGGGTGAGTGCGTGCGTGTGTGTGTGTGAAGGTGCGGCTGGCTCTGGTTGAAAAATGACAGTTGAGCCAGTCCGTTTTGCGATGCCTGTCCGTCAGGTCGCATGTTTTTTTCGCGTCGTTCGTCGTCGGTGATTATGTCGGGTGAGTGCGTGCGTGTGTGTGTGTGAAGGTGCGGCTGGCTCTGGTTGAAAAATGACAGTTGAGCCAGTCCGTTTTGCGATGCCTGTCCGTCAGGTCGCATGTTTTTTTCGCGTCGTTCGTCGTCGGTGATTATGTCGGGTGAGTGCGTGCGTGTGTGTGTGTGAAGGTGCGGCTGGCTCTGGTTGAAAAATGACAGTTGAGCCAGTCCGTTTTGCGATGCCTGTCCGTCAGGTCGCATGTTTTTTTCGCGTCGTTCGTCGTCGGTGATTATGTCGGGTGAGTGCGTGCGTGTGTGTGTGTGAAGGTGCGGCTGGCTCTGGTTGAAAAATGACAGTTGAGCCAGTCCGTTTTGCGATGCCTGTCCGTCAGGTCGCATGTTTTTTTCGCGTCGTTCGTCGTCGGTGATTATGTCGGGTGAGTGCGTGCGTGTGTGTGTGTGAAGGTGCGGCTGGCTCTGGTTGAAAAATGACAGTTGAGCCAGTCCGTTTTGCGATGCCTGTCCGTCAGGTCGCATGTTTTTTTCGCGTCGTTCGTCGTCGGTGATTATGTCGGGTGAGTGCGTGCGTGTGTGTGTGTGAAGGTGCGGCTGGCTCTGGTTGAAAAATGACAATTGAGCCAGTCCGTTTTGCGATGCCTGTCCGTCAGGTCGCATGTTTTTTTCGCGTCGTTCGTCGTCGGTGATTATGTCGGGTGAGTGCGTGCGTGTGTGTGTGTGAAGGTGCGGCTGGCTCTGGTTGAAAAATGACAGTTGAGCCAGTCCGTTTTGCGATGCCTGTCCGTCAGGTCGCATGTTTTTTTCGCGTCGTTCGTCGTCGGTGATTATGTCGGGTGAGTGCGTGCGTGTGTGTGTGTGAAGGTGCGGCTGGCTCTGGTTGAAAAATGACAGTTGAGCCAGTCCGTTTTGCGATGCCTGTCCGTCAGGTCGCATGTTTTTTTCGCGTCGTTCGTCGTCGGTGATTATGTCGGGTGAGTGCGTGCGTGTGTGTGTGTGAAGGTGCGGCTGGCTCTGGTTGAAAAATGACAGTTGAGCCAGTCCGTTTTGCGATGCCTGTCCGTCAGGTCGCATGTTTTTTTCGCGTCGTTCGTCGTCGGTGATTATGTCGGGTGAGTGCGTGCGTGTGTGTGTGTGAAGGTGCGGCTGGCTCTGGTTGAAAAATGACAATTGAGCCAGTCCGTTTTGCGATGCCTGTCCGTCAGGTCGCATGTTTTTTTCGCGTCGTTCGTCGTCGGTGATTATGTCGGGTGAGTGCGTGCGTGTGTGTGTGTGAAGGTGCGGCTGGCTCTGGTTGAAAAATGACAGTTGAGCCAGTCCGTTTTGCGATGCCTGTCCGTCAGGTCGCATGTTTTTTTCGCGTCGTTCGTCGTCGGTGATTATGTCGGGTGAGTGCGTGCGTGTGTGTGTGTGAAGGTGCGGCTGGCTCTGGTTGAAAAATGACAGTTGAGCCAGTCCGTTTTGCGATGCCTGTCCGTCAGGTCGCATGTTTTTTTCGCGTCGTTCGTCGTCGGTGATTATGTCGGGTGAGTGCGTGCGTGTGTGTGTGTGAAGGTGCGGCTGGCTCTGGTTGAAAAATGACAGTTGAGCCAGTCCGTTTTGCGATGCCTGTCCGTCAGGTCGCATGTTTTTTTCGCGTCGTTCGTCGTCGGTGATTATGTCGGGTGAGTGCGTGCGTGTGTGTGTGTGAAGGTGCGGCTGGCTCTGGTTGAAAAATGACAATTGAGCCAGTCCGTTTTGCGATGCCTGTCCGTCAGGTCGCATGTTTTTTTCGCGTCGTTCGTCGTCGGTGATTATGTCGGGTGAGTGCGTGCGTGTGTGTGTGTGAAGGTGCGGCTGGCTCTGGTTGAAAAATGACAATTGAGCCAGTCCGTTTTGCGATGCCTGTCCGTCAGGTCGCATGTTTTTTTCGCGTCGTTCGTCGTCGGTGATTATGTCGGGTGAGTGCGTGCGTGTGTGTGTGTGAAGGTGCGGCTGGCTCTGGTTGAAAAATGACAGTTGAGCCAGTCCGTTTTGCGATGCCTGTCCGTCAGGTCGCATGTTTTTTTCGCGTCGTTCGTCGTCGGTGATTATGTCGGGTGAGTGCGTGCGTGTGTGTGTGTGAAGGTGCGGCTGGCTCTGGTTGAAAAATGACAGTTGAGCCAGTCCGTTTTGCGATGCCTGTCCGTCAGGTCGCATGTTTTTTTCGCGTCGTTCGTCGTCGGTGATTATGTCGGGTGAGTGCGTGCGTGTGTGTGTGTGAAGGTGCGGCTGGCTCTGGTTGAAAAATGACAGTTGAGCCAGTCCGTTTTGCGATGCCTGTCCGTCAGGTCGCATGTTTTTTTCGCGTCGTTCGTCGTCGGTGATTATGTCGGGTGAGTGCGTGCGTGTGTGTGTGTGAAGGTGCGGCTGGCTCTGGTTGAAAAATGACAGTTGAGCCAGTCCGTTTTGCGATGCCTGTCCGTCAGGTCGCATGTTTTTTTCGCGTCGTTCGTCGTCGGTGATTATGTCGGGTGAGTGCGTGCGTGTGTGTGTGTGAAGGTGCGGCTGGCTCTGGTTGAAAAATGACAGTTGAGCCAGTCCGTTTTGCGATGCCTGTCCGTCAGGTCGCATGTTTTTTTCGCGTCGTTCGTCGTCGGTGATTATGTCGGGTGAGTGCGTGCGTGTGTGTGTGTGAAGGTGCGGCTGGCTCTGGTTGAAAAATGACAATTGAGCCAGTCCGTTTTGCGATGCCTGTCCGTCAGGTCGCATGTTTTTTTCGCGTCGTTCGTCGTCGGTGATTATGTCGGGTGAGTGCGTGCGTGTGTGTGTGTGAAGGTGCGGCTGGCTCTGGTTGAAAAATGACAATTGAGCCAGTCCGTTTTGCGATGCCTGTCCGTCAGGTCGCATGTTTTTTTCGCGTCGTTCGTCGTCGGTGATTATGTCGGGTGAGTGCGTGCGTGTGTGTGTGTGAAGGTGCGGCTGGCTCTGGTTGAAAAATGACAGTTGAGCCAGTCCGTTTTGCGATGCCTGTCCGTCAGGTCGCATGTTTTTTTCGCGTCGTTCGTCGTCGGTGATTATGTCGGGTGAGTGCGTGCGTGTGTGTGTGTGAAGGTGCGGCTGGCTCTGGTTGAAAAATGACAGTTGAGCCAGTCCGTTTTGCGATGCCTGTCCGTCAGGTCGCATGTTTTTTTCGCGTCGTTCGTCGTCGGTGATTATGTCGGGTGAGTGCGTGCGTGTGTGTGTGTGAAGGTGCGGCTGGCTCTGGTTGAAAAATGACAATTGAGCCAGTCCGTTTTGCGATGCCTGTCCGTCAGGTCGCATGTTTTTTTCGCGTCGTTCGTCGTCGGTGATTATGTCGGGTGAGTGCGTGCGTGTGTGTGTGTGAAGGTGCGGCTGGCTCTGGTTGAAAAATGACAATTGAGCCAGTCCGTTTTGCGATGCCTGTCCGTCAGGTCGCATGTTTTTTTCGCGTCGTTCGTCGTCGGTGATTATGTCGGGTGAGTGCGTGCGTGTGTGTGTGTGAAGGTGCGGCTGGCTCTGGTTGAAAAAATGACAGTTGAGCCAGTCCGTTTTGCGATGCCTGTCCGTCAGGTCGCATGTTTTTTTCGCGTCGTTCGTCGTCGGTGATTATGTCGGGTGAGTGCGTGCGTGTGTGTGTGTGAAGGTGCGGCTGGCTCTGGTTGAAAAATGACAGTTGAGCCAGTCCGTTTTGCGATGCCTGTCCGTCAGGTCGCATGTTTTTTTCGCGTCGTTCGTCGTCGGTGATTATGTCGGGTGAGTGCGTGCGTGTGTGTGTGTGAAGGTGCGGCTGGCTCTGGTTGAAAAATGACAATTGAGCCAGTCCGTTTTGCGATGCCTGTCCGTCAGGTCGCATGTTTTTTTCGCGTCGTTCGTCGTCGGTGATTATGTCGGGTGAGTGCGTGCGTGTGTGTGTGTGAAGGTGCGGCTGGCTCTGGTTGAAAAATGACAATTGAGCCAGTCCGTTTTGCGATGCCTGTCCGTCAGGTCGCATGTTTTTTTCGCGTCGTTCGTCGTCGGTGATTATGTCGGGTGAGTGCGTGCGTGTGTGTGTGTGAAGGTGCGGCTGGCTCTGGTTGAAAAATGACAGTTGAGCCAGTCCGTTTTGCGATGCCTGTCCGTCAGGTCGCATGTTTTTTTCGCGTCGTTCGTCGTCGGTGATTATGTCGGGTGAGTGCGTGCGTGTGTGTGTGTGAAGGTGCGGCTGGCTCTGGTTGAAAAATGACAGTTGAGCCAGTCCGTTTTGCGATGCCTGTCCGTCAGGTCGCATGTTTTTTTCGCGTCGTTCGTCGTCGGTGATTATGTCGGGTGAGTGCGTGCGTGTGTGTGTGTGAAGGTGCGGCTGGCTCTGGTTGAAAAATGACAATTGAGCCAGTCCGTTTTGCGATGCCTGTCCGTCAGGTCGCATGTTTTTTTCGCGTCGTTCGTCGTCGGTGATTATGTCGGGTGAGTGCGTGCGTGTGTGTGTGTGAAGGTGCGGCTGGCTCTGGTTGAAAAATGACAGTTGAGCCAGTCCGTTTTGCGATGCCTGTCCGTCAGGTCGCATGTTTTTTTCGCGTCGTTCGTCGTCGGTGATTATGTCGGGTGAGTGCGTGCGTGTGTGTGTGTGAAGGTGCGGCTGGCTCTGGTTGAAAAATGACAGTTGAGCCAGTCCGTTTTGCGATGCCTGTCCGTCAGGTCGCATGTTTTTTTCGCGTCGTTCGTCGTCGGTGATTATGTCGGGTGAGTGCGTGCGTGTGTGTGTGTGAAGGTGCGGCTGGCTCTGGTTGAAAAATGACAATTGAGCCAGTCCGTTTTGCGATGCCTGTCCGTCAGGTCGCATGTTTTTTTCGCGTCGTTCGTCGTCGGTGATTATGTCGGGTGAGTGCGTGCGTGTGTGTGTGTGAAGGTGCGGCTGGCTCTGGTTGAAAAATGACAGTTGAGCCAGTCCGTTTTGCGATGCCTGTCCGTCAGGTCGCATGTTTTTTTCGCGTCGTTCGTCGTCGGTGATTATGTCGGGTGAGTGCGTGCGTGTGTGTGTGTGAAGGTGCGGCTGGCTCTGGTTGAAAAATGACAGTTGAGCCAGTCCGTTTTGCGATGCCTGTCCGTCAGGTCGCATGTTTTTTTCGCGTCGTTCGTCGTCGGTGATTATGTCGGGTGAGTGCGTGCGTGTGTGTGTGTGAAGGTGCGGCTGGCTCTGGTTGAAAAAATGACAGTTGAGCCAGTCCGTTTTGCGATGCCTGTCCGTCAGGTCGCATGTTTTTTTCGCGTCGTTCGTCGTCGGTGATTATGTCGGGTGAGTGCGTGCGTGTGTGTGTGTGAAGGTGCGGCTGGCTCTGGTTGAAAAATGACAGTTGAGCCAGTCCGTTTTGCGATGCCTGTCCGTCAGGTCGCATGTTTTTTTCGCGTCGTTCGTCGTCGGTGATTATGTCGGGTGAGTGCGTGCGTGTGTGTGTGTGAAGGTGCGGCTGGCTCTGGTTGAAAAATGACAATTGAGCCAGTCCGTTTTGCGATGCCTGTCCGTCAGGTCGCATGTTTTTTTCGCGTCGTTCGTCGTCGGTGATTATGTCGGGTGAGTGCGTGCGTGTGTGTGTGAAGGTGCGGCTGGCTCTGGTTGAAAAATGACAGTTGAGCCAGTCCGTTTTGCGATGCCTGTCCGTCAGGTCGCATGTTTTTTTCGCGTCGTTCGTCGTCGGTGATTATGTCGGGTGAGTGCGTGCGTGTGTGTGTGTGAAGGTGCGGCTGGCTCTGGTTGAAAAATGACAGTTGAGCCAGTCCGTTTTGCGATGCCTGTCCGTCAGGTCGCATGTTTTTTTCGCGTCGTTCGTCGTCGGTGATTATGTCGGGTGAGTGCGTGCGTGTGTGTGTGTGAAGGTGCGGCTGGCTCTGGTTGAAAAATGACAGTTGAGCCAGTCCGTTTTGCGATGCCTGTCCGTCAGGTCGCATGTTTTTTTCGCGTCGTTCGTC